>NC_135624.1:45384250-45691750 GCF_053574225.1 Canis aureus | reverse complement strand
GAATTCTTAATAATTTTTACTTGTAGTATTTGCATCTGACTTTTAATGTATTTTAAGAATTTTATCAAATTTGCATTATTTTCATCTATTTTTTTATACTTATTAACTAATTATTTTAAAGCCTGATAATCACACAATCTTGATCACTTGGGTGACTTTTTAAAAAATTTATTTAAAAAAAAAAGATTTTATTTATTTATTTGAGAGAGAAGCAGAGAGAGCATGAGGGAGGTGAAGGGCAGAGGGAGAAGCAGATTCCCCGCTGAGCAGGAAGCCTGATATGGGGCTCGATCCCAGGACCCTGGGATCATGAGCTGAGATGAAGGAAGATGCTAAACCGACTGAGCCACCCAGGCACCCCCAAAATTTCTTTTTCATTTTATCTCTTAGTTTAAGGTGATTTGCCTCTGTTTCATTTATTGTATGTCAATTTTTTTTTTATTGAATGCTGGTAGAGTATATTAAAAATAATGGAGATTTAGATGATGTTATTTCTTTCCAGAGAGGATTTTAATTCAGTTTGGTAGTCAAGTAAGGAAAATCTCCTTCATTTGGCCCAAACTGGTATATTTCTTTTTGTGAAACTTTGTTTTTTCAGGGCATAACTATTTGAAGTCTCTCAACTGATAGCCTGAGGTTTATACTAAGGATCCCTTTCCTTCATGGCCCCGGAGATGGTGGAAATAGCTGAAATCCTTATTATGTCAGATGGTTAGCAGCTGATTTATACTTGGTTTCTTAGCATCACACTGTACACATGTACACTTTAGGAATTAATAAATACCTTGAGGGGAAATTACATGTAGAATGTCTGATTAAATCCTCTGTTGTTCATTTTAATACGGGGAAGTCTTGACTGTCTTGACCGCCCTTAACTCCAGTTTTGCCCAATGAGACAGATGCAAATTCTAAAACACTGTCCCTTTTCAATCACCATTTCTATGCAGTAAAACAGCAAATGCACCAAAGGGAAAAGTGGCCAGAATAACGCAGAGCTTACAATACTCCATTTACATTCTTTCCAGGAAATCGTTGCATTCAATCTTGATTTTGCTAGCTGCTGTGTGATTCTTTCAATAATTTTTTAAAAATTTTATATAAATCATACAGTCATGTTTATTGAGATGGGTAATTTGTTACCATTACTTATCATAAGAAGCAGAAATCTGTACTTCCATTTTACTCATCATACTTCACATTAGTTGATACTCAGTTTTCTTCTTATTAATAAGTTCCCTGAAAGTAGATATCACCATATCCCTAAAACAATGCCTGAAGCATAAACTTAAGATTTCATTTACTGTTTCCTGAATGAATATTTGCTGAATGAAAGCCAGTGTGTATAATCTTTTTTATTCCGTGTGTAGGTTCTACTTCATCAATTTAGCATTTAAGGTACATTATTTCAGAGCAAGATATGGACTTTCAAAATCCATGTACACCTGTGACATCATCACTTTGTTTAATAATGTAAATTAAATATGCCCTAAGAACCATGATAATCATACCACGCATATTAGCATTTTATCTGACACCTCAGAGTATGGCATAATCAATGTCTTACTTGTTGAGGTGATCTTTGCAGACATTCCTTTCTGTCCAAAATTTCTTTTTTTTTTTTTTTTTCTGTCCAAAATTTCATTAGTGTCTTCACTCTTCACTGATGCTATGAAAATTTACACACAATCAACTTACTGAGGACTTCTAAACTTAATGGCAAATTAACATTAAAAGGTTGCATAATTCTAGAAAGTTTTCAAGAATTGAGAAACTTTCTCAATTACTCTATGTTGAATCTTCTTTTTTCATTTCTTAACATCTTTTCGGGTAGAGTCTATGGCTTTCCAGGCAGTTTTAGTGATTCAAATAGCTTGATATAAGAATTAATATCTGAACCAACTAGGGGTGGTAGAAGGGGAGGTGGGTGGGGGGTGGGGGTGACTGGGTGACAGGCACTGAGGGGGGCACTTGATGGGATGAGCACTGGGTGTTATTCTATATGTTGGCAAATTGAACACCAATAAAAATAAATTTATAAAAATTAATATCTGAACAGAATTAATGCCATTCACTCTCCTAGGACATGGAGTAGACAAGTTCCACTATAGAGGGACTTGGTGAGGTGAGGAAGGGAGGTGTGATCTGCTCTTCTATTCCATCTATTTAACTCTTCTAGGTTCCTAGTGATAGAAACATGCAGGAGATATGAAGAGGGATGGTCTTTGTGTTCATTTAATTAGGTGCCTTTGAAACCTTTGTCTTACTAGTTTTCACTTCATTTTCATCAGACATCAACTGGCCCTTGATGTACTTTGAGAGGCAGTTGTATAAATAACAATTTTTATAGGTAGGAAGGTAGGATTGTTTTTTGTTGTTTGTTCCTAGGCAGCATTTTATACTGTTTACTTACTTGACATGGAAAATCTAGATGATTCTATCTTCCACCCATCTTAGCTCCTTTCATCTACAAGATACATGCTGCCAGTGCACCACTTTCTTAGGTTAAAAAAACAAACAAACAAACAAAACAAAAAAATAACAAAACTAGTGAGATCCTTCTAGCCTGTCAATTTATTTTGATATGAATTATACCTACAAGAAATTAAAATATTCGACACACTATGAAAGAGTAGGTAGGCAGATGCTCCACTGCTTCTCTTTCTTTAGATTCTATCATTTTCTTCTAGCTCCCCACCCCCCAGATCAGATATAGGAGCAGGAACAGGTTGCTAAATCTGCTGCCTGAAGAGATGTTTAACTATAGAACGAGAGCCCCATCTTCCATTTTCCTAAGAAGACATTTGAAATGCTTAAAAATATATATACTTAATTAAATATATGTATAACTTAAGTTATATTATATTAAAGTAAATAATTAAATATACATTAAAATGTCATATATATGTGTATTGAGTTCTTGAAATTGGTTATTGGCTACTGAATACTTGAAATATAGTTAGTATGGCTAAGAGAATACATTTTTATTTTAATTAAATTAATTTTTATTTAAATTTAAATAGGCATATGTATCATGCATAGTAGCATTTTGTCTGTTCATCTCAGAGAAAATGTAATAAATGACTTAATTGTTGAAGTGCTTTTTGTAGGCATTTTTTTTCTATCCAAAGTTTGTGTTAGTATCGTTTCTGGCTTCTGTGTTGGTATCTATTGGCTAAAGTATTAGACTGTACTTAAGAACTTATTTATCCATAGGTACTTTTTCATCCGTGTTTATCCAAATATCTACATATCCATATGTAAACCTGCAGAAGGAGATGGTGATTGTTAGTTGACATTTCCTTGTTAGGAAAGCCTGGGAAGAAGTATTTGGATCCAAATGTGATATCTTTGAGTTAAGAACCCCTCCTGTCCATTCTAGGGCAAGAAAAACCTATTATTTATAGTTCCTTCAAGGTCTGTGTATTATAATGGTAACATCTAAGTCAGTGGAGCTATTTTTTTAATGCCTACTTTATTACAACAGAAAAGACTATTAAACTTATGTTCTGGGATTAAACATTTTAAATGGCCTGAGTTATTTTTTAAAAAAATATTTTATTTACTTATTTGACAGAGAGAGAGAGAGAGAGAGAGAGAGCACAGGCAGGTGGAGTGGCAGCAGAAGGAGAGGGAGAAGCAGACCCCCTGCTGAGCAGCAAGCCAGGTGAAGGTCAATCCCAGGACATGAGCTGTTTTGGGATTCCGAGATGTGATCCCAAGTGTGGGCCAAATGCAGACACTTAACTGACTGAGTCACTTAGGCATCCCAACCTGAGTTAATTTTTAATTAAACTTAATTAACTAATTCATTTGAATTAATATACAAAAGTGACTCAGAAGCTACATAATCTGCTAAAGATATCTTAGAGTTATTTGAATGTCATCTAAGAGAGCATGGTTGAAAACAATTAGGAAGAAAATGTTTTTTAAATGTATTTTATTTTATATCTTCTGATTAAAAACTGGTTACCCATTTCTACAGTTGACTGCCTTCAGTTTTGCCATAGACACATGGAAGCTGAGTGTGGAAACTTCATTGATCTCATTGCTTTCTTCTTTTTAAATTCTTTTTTTGCTTCTTCTTACTCTTCTCTTCATTTTCTTTAGGTTACTTGGAATGTCCATTCTTTCTTATATTCACTACCACTGAGAGTTTATCTTATATTCTGCTGAGATACTTAAAGTATTTAGAATCACAGTGCAGAAAGAGGCCTTGCAGAAATAATCCAGTATCCTCTCCACGTGCATTTCATCTATCAAAGATGTAATTTGCTCTGGTAGTACATTTTTTCCATCATTGTTATACTGTCTGTAAAAAAAGGTGATCTTTCATCTCCAATATGTTGAAGAATTAAACATAATCTGTGCCCACTTCTGAAGGTCACTTAATGAGACTGGAACGACAATTTGCTTCTGGTTTCCTTTTTAATTTTGGAATGGAAATCTGATGTTTTCTCTTTTTAAATATCACTAAAATCTTGCAAATGAACAAACTTTATGCTGAGAAAATCATAGAGCTAAGAAAGTATACTTACTCTACCAAGAAGCCTATATTATAAGTGATTTCACACACAAGTATTGTTCAGAGTATGAATCAGTAAAAGTGGCGATGAGTCTTTTATTAAAGAACGATGACAGTTTTCTGTTGTATTCCTCTTTACAGTCTATTTTGAAGCATATAATCTCTAGCTGGAGTCTTAAAATTAATCTGAAATATTTTCGTTCACTTTCAGAATTATTCTTCCTCATGTTCTGAGGCTGAAGTTTAAAAAACTAGATGAGGGATCCCTGGGTGGCGCAGCGGTTTGGTGCCTGCCTTTGGCCCAGGGCGCGATCCTGGAGACCCGGGATCGAATCCCACGTTGGGCTCCCTGCATGGAGCCTGCTCCTCCCTCAGCCTGTGTCTCTGCCTCCCTCTCTCTCTCTCTCTCTCTCTCTCTGACTATCATAAATAAATAAAAAAATTTAAAAAAAAATAAATAAATAAAAAAATAAAAAACTAGATGAAATAGCAGCAGCCTAAAGTTATAAAATAGGGAATATAATAACTAAGAAAATGCTCATGGTTTGCAAATATATATTTATGAAGTTATTTATTGGATATTTTTATCAATAGCCATGTTCTACACTGGACTCACTAATGTGATTCTTTTGGCCTATCTCAAATGAACTTGGTTTCTGTTGCTCACGAAATATTTCAATGTGGCTAACACCCTTATATTAAGAGTTAATACTTTTCTAGTATATATTTGTTTCATGATTGGTTAAGGAAGTATTAATATCAAGAAACCAGGAGAGGGACGTCTGGGTGGCTCTGTGGTTGAACATCTGCCTTCGGCTTAGGGCGTGGCCCCGGGGTCCTGGGATCGAGTCCTTCATAGAGCTCCCCGCAGGGAGTCTGCTTGTCCCTCTGCCTGTGTCTCCGCTTCTCTGCATCTCTCATGAATAAATAAATAAAATATAAAAAAAAGAAACCAGGAGAGATCACTCATATCTAAAACTTTCTATAGTATAAATGTAAAAAGTATGTCCTATTAAAAAATGCCCTCGAGAATCATTTATTTTTCACCCTTACTATCATGCAGTAAAGATGTTCAGTGTTTGTTGATTTATCAGATGAACTGAAAAAAAATCTAATTAAATAAGTCTAGTACGTTCCACTTAATTGCTTATAACTAGCAATAAATATACTTACAAATGGAACTAAGAAACCTAATGTTTTTTTATTAATTGGCTTTCATAAAATCCATTCTATAAATCTAGCAAAAACTAGCTTAATTATATGATATTTATTGGCTTCAATTCATAGTCAGAAATAAATGGCAAACACTTAAACCAAATAATCTCCGAAGTCATCAGCCTAAGTTAAATTATAAAGCCTTCTATAAATCATATGACTTGCTTTTATTTAAGAAATCTAATTGTTGGCAAGCAGATTGAATTACATTGTCATGTATCGTTTAGGTCTAGAGACCAGAACTTCTGCATACTAAACTATTTTTGACAAATCTCATTTATTTTTCTAGCTAAGAAACTATATATACCATGTAATAAAATCTTTACTTGAGGAAAACCAAACTATGTAAATGTTACCATGTTTTCCCAAGAGTAGTTTGTTTTTTCATTGCAAAGGGAAAAAGTAAATATTGTTTTGAAATTATATAAGCACTATTTTTCACAATGCCTCCAGTTTTCCATTGAAGTCTTGCTAGCAGGGGCAATCTGCCAGGTTGGATGGTTTCAGGACAGGGGACTTGGGACTGGATAGAGACTGACAGCCAGGCTCAGCTATGGTTAGAGAGGAAGATGTGTCCTGCTAGTCAAACATTGTGTCTGAATTTTAACAATGATAAATATTAGGCCAGAAATGGGAAATTAGATAAAATTTTAAAAGGAGACCTGGGTAAATATTACTAAACATGCCACTTTAGTATTGAAACTTCCAATCCACAAGGCGGTTTTTCTGCTTTATTTTGTTTGCTTCATCTATCTCTATATCAATCTCTTGAGATATATGATAGGCTTTCTTCTTGATTTTCTTCTTGTCTATTTTGTGAACTCCTCAACAAGTATTTGCTAAATCAATAAATGAGCCCTTTTATATTATATTTGGTGAGACAGGGGGAATGAAAGAAACTACGTGAAAATATTTTTCATAGCAAACAAAAAATCATAATCCAATATGGAAGTATTGCTGGTATTCGTTAATCATGTCACTGGATAAACATTTAAAAGGCTGACTGCACCGTACCTTTTGATGGACTGTAAAATACTGATACACAGTATATACCGTTTAAGACTAACTGGGAAGACAAAACTGGTTGTGTACATAACACAATAGATGATATCCATAGTGAAATCTATATAATATACTCTGTGAAATTGAGATAAAAATACACCTAACTCTGGAGCCAACATGCACAACCTAAAGGAATGCTGTTAACAAGGGAGAAAGAGGTAAGAACAAATATTTATGAGGCTCCTCGTAAGAATCAGACCTGAATGTAGATGCTCAACAGATATTATCTCCTTTAATCCTCACAATCATGCTTCAAGCCCCATTTTCTGCTGGAACATGCTTCTACTGGCTCACAGTAGCTGCTTATTAAATACCATCCCAACTCTACATTCAGTGACTTCACATCTGAATCCTGAAATCAGCCACTGTGGGGATATTTACCTATGGATATCAGCAAAAGTTACAAATCAGGGCTTCCCTCACCCCCAACCATGGGAACAAGGCTGTTCAACAGTTACTAGCACACTACTGATACACATTAAGTAGGATTGCTTAATATTTAGGTTCTAATATCCATTCAAATTCTATCAAAATTCAGAGAGCAAATTATCTAGCAATTTTTATTGAATTAACTTCCTTAATTTTAATGAAAGGTTTAGATATTTGTAACATTTTTAGGTTGTACATTAAAATGTTTTTAGGAGTGTCTGGGTGACTCAGTTGGTTAAGCATCTGACTCAGGTCATGATCTCAGGATCCTGGGATTGAGCCCTGTGTCAGGCTCCATGCTCAGTGCAGAGTCTGCTTCTCCTTCTCCCTCTGCCCTTCCCCCTGCTTCTCTCTCCCTCTAAAATAAAAGAAAATTAAAAAATCTTAAAAACAAATGTTTCAGTTAAAAATGTTAATTTTTACAAATATAATTGATTTATAAACTGGAAAGATGTGTTTTTGTTATCGGTGCTTTTTCATTTCCTAATGAGAAATATTTTATTCTTTAGATGCTAAATGTTATTATTTATGAAGATTTATTTAAAGCTAAGACTGAGGGATCCCTGGGTGGCGCAGCGGTTTGGCGCCTGCCTTTGGCCCAGGGCGCGATCCTGGAGACCCGGGATCGAATCCCACATCGGGCTCCCAGTGCATGGAGCCTGCTTCTCCCTCTGCCTGTGTCTCTCTGCCTCTCTCTCTCTCTGTGACTATCATGAATAAATAAATAAAATCTTTAAAAAAAAAAAAAAAAAAAAAAAAAAAATAAAGCTAAGACTGATTTAACAGAACCTCTGATCTGATCTTTGACCATTCTTTGTGTTGGTATTTTACAGTGAGGCCCACGGTAATTGAAACTGATGTTTACGTAAACAGCATTGGACCAGTTGATCCCATAAATATGGTGAGTAAAGAATATTAAAAATAACTGAGTGCCATAGAGTTCTTGAGTATATCTTTCAATAATAGAATGGATGTGTGATGAATTCTGATAGCTCATCCTGAGAGGGAGTCCAGGGCAACTGTGAAATGACTGTGTGCCAGGTTCAGGCCCTAGAACTAAATAATATCTCATTTCTAAGAATGTGTAGCCTCTTATTCCAATGTGCTGTGCTTGGTGGGAACTATGCTAGGGCATGAAAAATTATCACTTGATCCATCGAGAGTAGATCCCTGGAGAAATCTGGAAAGAGATCACCAGAAGGACTGAGGAGAAAATAGAGAAGAAAAACGGACTTATTGGTGGGGTGGGCGGGGCTGGGGGCATGTACAGAGTCATGGAGAAACACAACAACCTGAAAAGATCCGGGGAACTTCCCATAGTTTAATAACACTGGCACATAAAGTGCAAGTAAGGAAGTGAGGCTGACAGAAAGGTTACGGTCCTTATTCTAGCCATAATAGGAAGCCGTGTGTTGTACGGATTGCATCCCCTTGGATCAGAGAAATAAATGACTAGAAGTTTTTCATCAGGAGGGCACCATAGGTGGATGTGTATTTTTAATAGATCACTCTTCCAACAGTGTAGAAGATGGACAAGACCAGTGAAGAGGGTTAGAGACACCAGTTAAGAGGTTGCTGTAGTCTGAGCAATAGGTCTTCTATTCTGAAGTGATCTAGAATTCATATTCTGAGGTACTGGGGTTTAGGGCTTCAACATAGGAATTTTAGGGGGACACCATTCAGCCCATAACACCATCTAAAGATAATTTTCAGAATTTTGCTGATTTTTTCTCTCTTCATTTATTCATTAGCACAACAGTCAGATCACCCTTTATTGTAGACCTTAAGCTTTTTTTTTTTTTTATCTGAATAGCCCTCATGCTTAACAATTGCCTGTGTCTGCTGATTCTGGCAGTATTACTGTCAGCCTCAGCCTCTCTCTTACTTGATATGATGTTCACATGATTGTCATTAACTTTCACAGCTGCCTGCATTGACTACTGTACTGACAGCTTTTTGGCCACACCATAACTGACATCTTTGTCTCCTTATTGCAAATGAATATGAATTGGCCCTGGAAATAAGTTGAACTAGAGAATCTGAAATGAGGAGCTCTCAGGAGACAGAGCTGCAGCAGATACTTGTCAGAAATTAGCTAAACTTCTTAGAGATGGGTACAACAATCTTAAAGTGAAGAGAAGAAAAAAAGAGTAAATATCAGACCTTAAGGAACACATACATTTAAGGATCTGAAAGATGATGCTGAAGTAGTAAAAGAATCACAAGGTTGGTAAGAAAATGGAGGTAAAATAGTAGCAAAGAAACCAAGGAAAAAGTTCCAACACATTTTTGGGTATTGGCTCTGCCCTAATTGAATTCCTAAACAAACAGCTGATTTCTGTAAAGATAAAGCATTCTATCTACCTGTGGGTATTAATTTACCATTATGCAAATATGAGACTCTATAAAGTAATATATTACTAAAATGCTAATTTTCTCCTTAGGAGAATCTTACAATGTTTAGTTTCTAATTAACCAATACTTAAAGAAGATAAGCCCATTAGAGCTTATGGATGTCTACATTTTCTGAATTGTATATTTTGTCATGGGCTCTTGTTTTTAATTTGAATGAATTCATTAAAAAAATGTGGTCATTAAAATAAAGAGAACTAGGATTCAAGGCTCTATTAGTATTCCAGAGATACTTTGACGAGAATGGCTACTGAGAGGCTTCTATGATCATCTCCCTGCATAAAAGTTTCATGGTATTAAAGATTTAGTTTTCCCAGTAGGGCAAACTACACACTCATAACCTCGGACAGTAATAGTTTTTTTTTTTTTTTAAAGCTAATGGAATGAAATTGCTATTAAAACTGGTGATACTAAAGCACATACAAGAAAAAAAAGACATAGAATATTTGATAATGTTTATTAAAAGAGAATCATTGTCATACTGAGGATTAATAAGAAACAGTTTACATAAAAGACTATTTTAACTAAACAATGCAGGAAAATTAGAATTCTATTTTCATAAAATGAACAGAATTGCTTTGAATATGAGTGTAATCAAGCAAGCAGACTTGAATGTAATTAAGCAACCAAGAGGATAAATTCCCACCACCCCTAACTATTCATACAATTCAAGTTACTGGTAAGAAACAAAATTAACTTATTAGTTTAATGGTTTTATTTTTTTAATTAGCTAAAATTTTACTTCATGCAAAATTGTTATTTCTTTTTAAAATTGGCTTCATAAGATAATATTTCTTTAGATTGCTGATAAGACCTAATACAGCACTATTCTATGATGAGATATGTTTTTCCTTACTTATTTTCAGGGTTAGGTTAATGACTTCAATCTTGGTGTCACTAGCAAAAAATAGGATATTCAATAATTGAACATTGAATGCATGAACAGTTTAGTCAATAAATAGATTAATTCCATAGTTTACATTTTGAGAATTTAAATTCAAAATGAGTAACAGATACACTAATGAAAACTGAATAAGAATAAAACTTGGATGAAAGCTGTTCAACTGATGAAAATTCTGAGTGATGTATGACACTGAGCAATGTATAGAATCACTGAATCATTATATTGTATACCTGAAACTAATATAACACTGTATCAAAAAAAAACCACTGTATCTTAACTATACTCAAAATTTTTTTCAAATTAAAATTTTTAAAAAGTTAATAATAAAAAACAATCTTAAATATAAAAGAACAAAAAAATACCATTGGAGAAATTACATGATTCTCCTCTTTTGGGTAAATGTCTTAGGATAATAAAACAGTAGCAGCTTACCCCTCTGACGAGCTAATACAACATTCAAAGGGCATTGCAATTCTCCAAATCAAGTCAAAATCAATAGGAGTTTGAGGGAATCCAAGATGATATTATGGGGAACAGGAGACTAAACACAAGGGCGATGAGGGGGCACCTGTGTGGCTCAATTGGTTAAGAGTCTGACTTCTGCTCTGGTCATAATCTTGGGGTCTTGGGATGGAGCTGCAAGGACATCTCCCTGCTAAGCAGGAAGTCTGCTTGCCCCTCTCCCTCTGCCCTTTCCCCCACTCCCACTGGTGCTTACTCTCTCCTTCCGTCCCTCCCTCTCTCAAATAAATAAACAAGAATCCTTATATATAAAACACACACAAGGGGAGTAGGTATAGAAACAATGATAGATGAAAATTCCTGGTGTAACTTGGAGGGAAAGACCAAGCAGGCACTGCATGAGGTGGTGGAAATGGTTTGGGCAATTGGGTAGGTACGCACTATGACCTCCCTGGAAGAGACACTGACCTTCATTACCACAGACCCCTCCCATGTCTTCATCTTTGGCAAGTGCAGCCCCCTGGCAACTCTGCCCCCCTGGCAACTTTATCTTTGGCCTGGCCCCCATGGTGAGCGATATAGACCCGAAGCCCTTCATGGCCATCTTGTATGACAATGGGCCTGGCTACAGGGTGGTAGGCCATGAGGAAGAGAATGTCTCCATGGTGGACTATGCTCACAACAATTGCTAGATGCAGTCTCCTGTGCCCCTGTACCATGAGACCTCTGACAGGGCAGACGTAGCAGTTTTTGCCAAGGGTCCCATGGCATACCTGCTGCACGGCATCCAGAGCAGAACCACATTCCCCCATGCGATGGCTTACGTGGCTTACAGTAGTGCCAACCATGACCACTGTGGTTTGGCCAGCTCGGCAGCTTTCGCTCATGTGCCTACCTGCAGAGGAGAACAAGTCCTCCCCTGCAGGATGGGAGTCTGCTCACTCACTCATTCCAAGGCCGCCCAGGGCT
This sequence comes from Canis aureus, assembly GCF_053574225.1. NCBI lineage: Eukaryota > Metazoa > Chordata > Mammalia > Carnivora > Canidae > Canis > Canis aureus. The sequence continues at coordinate 45,679,775 of NC_135624.1, read as the reverse complement.
CCCAAGAAATGAACTCCTTGGACTGGCCTTCCAGCCCCAGACTGGAGAGCCAGACACTGCCCAGCGCCCAACATGCATACCCACTCCTCCCTAAAGTGACACTCCTATTTGTTTGCAAGGGCAAAAATTATTTTTCTCTTTTTGGGGTTGGTTAAAAGGGAACGGAAAACATTTAAATGAAACTTTCGCCAAAAATACCTTTCTGAATATTTCTGGCAACAAAAAGAGAAAGAAAATTACAGGTATGATTTGGACATGAGTTTACTTATAGAAACTGGTATCATACAGTCCAATATTAAGAGATTACCATTAGGAGCACATGGAAAGCATGAGCCCAGAGAGAGAGAGAGAACAAACTCAATGACATGGGTGGATCTAGACGGTGTTATGCTAAGCAAAGTAAGTCACTCAGAGAAAGATAAATACCACATGATTTCACTTACATGTGGAATTTAAGAAACAAAACAAATGAGCAGAAGGGAAAAAGAGAGAGAGAGGCAAACCAAAAAACAGACCTTTAGCCAGAGAGAAGCAACTGCTGGTTACCAGAGGGGCGGGAGAGGAAGGATGGGCGACGCAGGTGATGGGCAACAGGCTGAATCACTCATTGTACACTTGCAACGAATATTCTGCTGTGTGTTAACTAACTGGAATTTAACTAGAAACTTAAAAAAGAAGAATGAGGTCCCAGTTCGCGTCTGTATGAACTTAACTTCATATCATTCTAGCTGCCAGAGGAACACATCACACCGTCCTAGAGTAGAGAGCCGAAGCTGAATAATTCTTCCTGCATTCAATTGTGATTGGTCTTGGTGATGGAGACAGAACAGAGGAATCAGGGTGCCAGTTAGGAGGAACACAACTCCGAAAGTACCTGGGGCACCAGCTGGGCTGGACTCCAAAATGACTACTGGCTGGGGATGACTTCAAGGGGGTCAGCGGGACACAAACCATTAAGTTAACTTGGCAAAAACCAGGCTGCATTCTTTCCAGCCAGGATAGACACATTTAAGGATACTGCCCCCTTTCAGACTCCTTTTACCAGAAAAGGAAAATCCAAATGTTCCCTACACAGGTAAAACAAGACAAAACTCTCTTAAACAAAAGTATATGTGGGGCTACAGGAGTCATAAACACAATTCATTATGGAATGAAAAGTAGGGATTTTCCCAGCAATCAAATTTTGTTCCACTCATTTAAGTGGACCGGCCAGGTATCAAATATGGCGGAAGGGTGGGGGTGGGGTGGGGTGGGGTGGGGGTGGTGGGAGCCTAGTTAGTAGTCTGCATGAAAATGGTGAGAGCTGACTTTTAAGTCTTTTTATACTTTTATCTTATCAGACTTATTTTTGATAATAAACTCCCCAGACATATGTGTTTAAATATTCTAAATATATTGAGAAAGCTGGTGCCCATACAGAGATTTTTCTTCAAGAATTTCTTAACACTGCAAGGAACACATTTCTTCAGTATTTCATGCAATTGGTGCAAATGTTCAACTGGTTTCTTTCTCTCTGTCATTCTCTTTCATTTTTTGTCCCTGCTGCTTCTAGATTCAAGGAGGCAATGCCCTAGGCATAGCTTGTACATATCAAAGAAACCTAATTTATTCCTTTTACTATATTAACAAGAATTAGTCACTTCTTGCCAAGTATGTTAAGTTGAGGAATTACGAAACAGCAAAGTCATGGAAACAAGATATATATATATATACATATATATATATATGTATATATATATATTTTTGTATCTGGATAATTGAACTGAATATGCTAATGGAGGGAAAGACAAAGGGTTTTTGTTTTCTTGGCTGTGACTAATTAAGGTACTTGAAGAAATGCATTTATACTTAACAATTTTAAGTTTACTTGTTTGGTTTGTACAATATTTTAAGGCTTGTTTCCATGGATTTAATATTTTAAATTTCTGCATACTATGTTAATTTTTTTGGCATTAGATTCTCTAAAATCTATTTCTTTTCACAAGCTTCATCTTTAAAGCAACATAAAATTTAGGTACTTTTTGACTCAACACTAGCAGAGATAAAATTAAATGAGTGTTATTTTCATCTCTATGTTTCTTTGATCCTGTATGCCCATTTGCCCCATAAATAGGAAGGTAAAGCTCTAAGATTGGGAAATTAAATTAACTTCTAAATCTCCCAAACTTATTAAAATAATTTTATTATTTCTTGATGTAAACAAATATACTTTAATTCTTATTTTGTGGTTTTGTTTGTCTTATATTTATTTACAGCCTGTATTGTGACAGTTGGTGCATTGGCTGCTAAGTTATAAAAGATATGACCTTCTTTCTTCAGAGAAGCATGAAACCTAATAGGGAGGATGACTGAAAAAATGCAAATCAGACTAAAACAGAAGGGGAAGTGCCAGGAAGATTGCCATGTATGAACTCATACGTATTTTAGGTTATAAATGGTGACCCTCTGCTTTTTTTCCTTAAAGAAAATCATAAAAATATGGGTTTTTCTTCTTAGGAAAGAAATACATGTCAAATATGGGAAAATTAGAAATTCCATTCAGGCCAAAGGAAAAAAATTTAGATTACCATTATCTAGTGGTCACCACTGTTACTATCATTTTAATATCTTTATGTGTATGTAGTTTTACCAAATGCTATAATAGTATACATATTGTTTTATAACTTTGTGTCTTTCCACTTATTATATCATGACTGTTATTACACTTAATTACTTTTTTAAAGTATCATTAAATGTCGCATGATATTAGGGGGCATATTTGCACCATGATATATTAACAATTCATTACTTAACAATTGGAACGTTTCAAATGTGTTCTGATGAAACAATGTTATCAAAATCCTTTTGCCATGAATAATTATTTCCTTAGGATATGAGGATAAATAAATACCTCTGAGATCTCTGATACATCTTGGTCAGATTTTGGAGGTGTCTATTTTGAATTCCTTTCTAATGATAGGCATCAAGGTTGGGAGCCTGGGTTAGTTACAGTTTGAGTTCTTATGAATTAGTAAATGTAGAATGTTGTAGAACGGGCCCATGTGGCTTGGCAGTTCTGGCCTCAGGGTAGGCTTAGGAGGGAAAGTTGTGGCCAAGTGAGAGTCTAGATGGTTTGTTTCCACTCGTGACTTCCATACATGTGATTAAAAGCTGGTTTTAGCCTTGCTTTCTTCCCAGGGGCTCCAAGTCACTCCAATTTGTTGAAATTGATTCAAACATACCTCTTGATTCCTCCTTTTTGCCCCTTTGTTTGAAATTAAATTACCTGGGTTATGTGGTACCTCCCAAGGGTGTTCAATCCTGAACCCAAAGTTAATAGGCAACTACTTTAATTGTTCTGCATCTCAATATAAAATTCATTTATAGGAGGAAAGTGGAGAGTGTTAATGCTTTGCTAATAATATAAAAATGTAACAAAACAATAAATGTCCAACAAAATGCAGTTTTGCACACGTGGTGGTACTTCCACATGGCCCAAGGTAATTTCAAGGGGCTAATACTTCATCATTTTAGAAGAATACATTCGAAAATCTTGTAGAGGTACATATTTTAGTTGAATGTTAAAAACCAGACTTCTCTTAAGTACACATATACGCGCAAGTTCTCATATTCTAATTAATAAAGGGAGGTTGTATCCTTTCTTTTGTTTTCTTATTTTCTTTTCCTGTTTTTTTGTTTGTTTTTTGATTTTCTTTTTTCTTTTTGCTATGCAGAAAACTAGTGCATATAGGATATAAATGCATCGAGGAAGGAATAGAATGTTGTGGAAAATTTCCAAGCCTTTATAACCAAAACTACATATCAGAAAGTAACATTTTTGGAAAAATCCAAATTCTTAGCTATCACTCTAGGAGATTCTTATTCAGTAATCCATGACAGGGACCTGGAATCAGAATTTTAAAACGCTCTTCAGAGACTTCTAGTCAACCGAGTTTGGCAGCCATTTCCTGAAGCCACTTCCAACCATCAATTTAGCAGAAATTAAGTGGGATTCAAGGAATGTAACAAGAACACCTGTAGCTCAGAAGTATTTTTATGAGGGAAGGTCATTGAAAGACACCATCTCCATTTTAGTCTTTAACCTTGTTTATGTTTAAAATACTTTTAAATGTTTTACTTTCTAACATTTTATAACATTCTCATGATCAACAATGTTCTCATGATCACTGGGCTTTAGAGCTCAGGATGACCATAATAATGATCTTGCCTGGTGTCCTCATTTTTCCAGTGAGAGAGAATAAATGAGTTGGTCAGCATTATATTCTAGAAAGTCACAGATCTGGAACTATGGTATGATTTCCTGATTCCATCCAACCAGTGTTCTTTGTACTACATCACGACTTCTCACTACAATACACTCTTTCGATGTATCAGTATTCATTTTGTTGATTATCTGACATGTATTTAAAATTGTGCATATAATTAAAAGACAATGCCTTATCCCTTATTCTGTATGTTATTTTTATATATTTTTTAGTGGAAAGGATTTTAATGAAATACTAAAGTTTTAGATCTTAGATTGACAGTGAATCTGAACTCACATCAATTGCTCTGCGATTTAATTAAAATGTGACATTTGATGTTTTGCTATTATGGAAATTATGACAAATTTCTATAATGGAAATTCTGCAAATTGTGTGCTAAGCCTTGGATTTTCTCATAAGAACACTCAGCTTTGCAATATGCACAATTATATGCAAAGTCCCGAGGTAAACACTGGAAGTCTGTGCTTCTAAAGCAGTACAAACAATGCCATTCTAGCAGCATACTGTCAGTGTCAGAAAATTCATTTTCTGCATTAAGAATATGGACAATGGAAAGAGTCTATAAAGCAGTAATTAATATAAACAATTTAAAACATGAGACATGCGGATTCTCTCTAGATATATCCCTTCCAAATATGTGTTCCATCTTGCTTAGATTGGAAGACTAATTCTAATAGCAAGAAATGTTTTTTTTTTCAGCTTCATTGAGGTACATTTGACAAATAAAAATTGCATATATTGTGTAATATTGGTGTTTTGATACACATACACCTTGTGAATGATCGCCATAATTGAGCTACCTAACATATCCATCACCTCACATAGTTACCTTTTTTTTTTTCTGTGTATGTGTTTGTGGTGAGAGCATTTAAGATCTATCCAGTAAACAAATTTCGAGTGTACAAATAGTGAGAAATATATTTTTAATACAGTGCAGCTACAGATGCAGGAATACTTGTCACATTCAGACCACGGAGTAAAGACTCTGACTATCTAGCACTGAACCAATCAATGGCAAATGTTGCACATGCACATGGAACATGGATGGTTCTTTGGTGATAGTGCTTCTCCAGGAAGCAGAGCCCTCACTTGAATAGCAATCATCTGTTGCAGAGAATTCCTTACCTTGCTTTTGATAGTAGCCTGAAGGTTATTTCTTTCCACATGTCATGCTGTGTATTTATAGATTCCTCATTTAGAGTGTAACCTCTCACACATTGCAGAGGTAGCAGTATTTGACCTCTCTTTATATGACTCTAGATTATAGACCTGTAACTATCAGCCTAGTTTAGATCATAGACCTATGTAACTGTGAACTAAGCCATGAATTTGTGAGATTTTGGCCTAACTTTTCAGATTAATTCAAATGCATTATAAACACCAGGGACTAAAATATATGTATAGTCCATTTATTCCATAAACAGCTCTGTATTGTCTTTTATATGCCAGATGCTATTTTTAAGAGTTGAGGTTACAAATCTGATTTTGCTTTTTGTTTTATTCATTTGCTTTTTCTTTCTTTATTTTTTTAGATTCCACATATAAGGGAAATCATATGGTATTTGGCTTTTTTCTGTCTGGCTTATTTCACTTAGAGTACCTTCTAGGTCCATCCATATTGTCACAAATGGCAAGATTTCATCCTATTTATGACTGAGTAACATTCCACAGTGTGTGTGTGTGTTTGTGTGTGAGTGTGTGTGTGATCTCACACACTCTTTATCCATTCATCTATCAGTGGATCAGTGGATACTTGAGCTGCTTGGCTATTGTAAATAATGCTGCAATAAACATAGGGGTGCATATATCTTTTCAAATTAGTGTTTTTGTTTTTTTTTTTTTTTGTAAATACCCAGTAGTGAAATTATCGGATCGTGCTGTATTTCTATTTTTAGTTTTTTGAGAAAGCTCTATACTATTTCTATAGTGGCTATACCAATTTACATTCCTACCGATAATGCATAAGGCTTGCCAGACAGGAGGGATCTAGAGATTGGGCAAAATGGGTAAAGGGAAGTGGGGGATATTGTCTTTCAGTTGTGCAATCAATAAGACATAGGAATAAAAGGTACAGTTCAAGGAATATTGTCAATGGTATTGTAATATCATTGAATGGTGACAGAAGGTGAGCTATGCTCACCATTGAGTGGTGAGCAGAGTGTAAGACATAGAGTTGTTGAATGACTATGCTATATGCTTGAAACTAATGCAATATTGTGTGTCAATTATACTCAAATAAAAAATAAAAAAAATAAGAATGCATGCTAAAAAGAAAAAGAGCTCCGTTTATAGGATTGAGTAATCAAATTCCCCTGGCCCTCATGGAGCTTACACACAGCTTGAGAGGCACTATAAAATAAGTAAACATATAACTTATGAAGTGTTAATAATGAAATAAAGAGAAGTGAGGCAAAGCACTTGATAGGAAGGGTCAGGATGGTGGTGAGGCTTTAGTGCATGTAGTAGCCAAAGGAAGCATCACTTATTAGGTGACATTTGAATAGAAATCAACAGTGGTAAAGGAGAAAGTCATGCAGGTACCTAGGGAGTGTTTTCCCAGAAGGAATAGGAGGAGAAGTTTCTTAGATAAGAATGTGCCTGGAACAGCAAGGAGAATAGTAGTGTTTGTAGTAAAATTAAGAAGAGTTAAAAGAGGTAAGAAAAGTTGGTGTAATTAGGGTTTGGATCATCTGGAGCCCTTAATATGCTGAAAGGATACTGTTTTGTTATGTTTTTTTATGTTTGTTTTTTTTGTCTGAATGAATATGGGATCAGAGGAGTGGTATGCTATGACTGCATATTTTCAGTGAGACCATTATCCTTCTGAGTGAAGAACAAACTGTAGGAGGTCAATTGTGGAAGCAGGGAAACTAGTTATAAGTAATTGCAATAATCAGGGAAAAAGTTGATGATGGTGAAACAAATGAGAATTTATCAGATTCTGTAAATAATTTGAAAATGGTGATGCCAAGGTATTTTGAAGACCAGATGTGAAGTTTTAGAGAAAAGAGGAATCAAGAATGACTCTGAGATTTTTTTCACAGGAAACTTGGAATGATAAAATTGTCATTTAATGAGATGGAGAAGAGATTTTTTTTTTGAAGGATATTGAAGTTCAAGAGTTCTATTTGAAATTGTAAGGTTGAGGTGTTAGCTATCCAAATGAAAACAGTAAGGAGGGAATTACACATGCATGTTGGGATTGCAGGAGAAGTGTTTGCACTTGGAATATAGCTTTTGCATGCTTCCGGCTATATACGTGATACTTAGTTATGAGATTGGATGAGATCATCTTGGAGGTGAAGAGAAGGGAACTGAGTGTTATTAAACTGGAGCACTGCATTACTTAGGCATGTGAAAGATGCAGGGGAGCTAGCAAAGGGGACCGACAAGGAGTGGCCGCTGAGGTGGGAGAAAAACAAGACTCAACCGGTGTCCCCAGTTTTGAGTGGGTCAAACGTTTCATGAACAAAAACTGATTAACCGACTCAAATTCTGCAAATGAGCTAATATGAATATTTATAGCTTTCCAGAAGCTAGAGAATTTTTATGACTTAGAATCTTGGTATTGGAACTGGCTGTCTCTATACATGAAGAAACTACCTCAAAAATAAAACAATGTCTATAAAATGTTCATATCTTCCAGAAGAGGCATTGCATGGCTGTGTCTTATAATCTCTGTAAATTGGAATGTTTGCAAAGGCCCTGTTACCCCCTTTTTAAAATGATATGGTGTCTTTCCTTCATTATTATGACCATAAAAATACAGAATACTTACTATGTGTAAAATCACTGTTTGAAGTAATTACATTAAATATCAGCAAGAGCCTTATGTACTAGACTCTGTATTATGCAGATTCAAGAGGAGGAAGTGAGGCATAAAGAGGTGGGAAAATTACTGAAGGCCAACTGAAAATTGTTATATTCAGAATTCAAGGCCCCGAAGTCTTCCCAGTGGTAGTATTCATCTCCAGTTACTACACTAAACTGACCCCCCTCTAAGTGCAGTCGCACCTCATGGACTCAGGTTGGTCCAACTCTCCATCCTGGAAAGAACTTGGGTTTCTCTTGACTATATGTCAGGAGCCTCACTTGGCTGCTTTTTCGCCCGTATCTGTGCTTGATGCAGTGCTATAGTGACTCTGGAATGCCTTTCTTTTGCCTTCCAGATTGCTTTTGTTTCTCGCGTCAGCTCCCTGTGTTGCAGGTGCCACACACTCCATGTGCATATCTGTTCCTCTTTTATATCCACCTCAGAAAAGTGGGGAGACAGTAAATATCCTTTGGATGCCTGTACAATGGGAAATTTCCTAGAATTTTGTCAAGAAATTGTCCTTCCGTGTGATATTTAGGATCAGTTGATCATGATCTTGGTGAAACGTCTCAGGACATGCATAACTGTGGAAGGTTAAGTTCACAACTTTATAAATGTTTAGAGGACCTTACTGTTAAAATTTCAAGATCTGAAGTAATGAATTTCTCATGGTAGACAGAGATACTGCGATGTCTAAGACTTTTCTCATCCTAGCAGTATACGTCCAGCAAGAGGATGGTCTACACCTCCTATTCCCCTATGAATGGTACAGGAAATAGGCAATATTGTATGTTTGATCTCATGCAGTAATCATAGGCAGGTAATATTTTGGAATTTACTTTGCAAATAAGCATATGACTTTCTTTGGGAGTCCTCCAGTTGAAAAATAGAATTCCAAATTTGATTACCTTTATGCAATACCAAAATTGAATCCGAAAGCTTCTTAACAAGGGGATATCGGTATGGGAAAAAAATGGTAATCTATATGTTCTAGAGCATATTTGGTATTTGAAAGGACTAATAAATCTTGTATTTTATCCATATGCATGGATTCTGAATCCACTGACAAATATACATAGAAAACAGGCAAACTTTTCGAATTAGTAATTGAAATGGGGAATAGGAATTGAATAGGAATTGAAATGGTAGAATAGGGTTAGGAATGTGGGACTCATGGCTTTGCCAGCACTTCCTGTGCACCTTCCCCAAAACAGCTTTCCATGAAGACTTTGAGAAAGTTTATTCAGATAAAGTTCAGAGTTCAGAGAATGAGAAAGAGACAGGAAATTATTAAGAAATGATATATTACATTTAGCCAATTGAGAACTATGGAACAGATAGAGTGAGCAGGACATGGGACCAAATGAAGAGTATAGATTTACATAAAAACATCAGCTGGAGAAATATGATTCTTCTTCCTACAAAAATTAGTCATTTTAATTCGTTTAGCAAATACACCCCTGCATAATTTTTGCTAAGGCTTCCTGAATCGATGAATGGCCATTCCTACTGTTACAGCTCTGCAGTGAAAGGTCTATTTTGTGTGTCTACTTGGCTGAGCTATGGTACCCAGGTATTTGTCTAGATGTAGCTGTGAATATATATATATATATATATATATATATATATATATATATTCTTTATTTTATTTTATTTTTAAATTTATTTTTTATTGGTGTTCAATTTACCAACATACAGAATAACCCCCAGTGCCCGTCACCCATTCACTCCCACCCCCCGCCCTCCTCCCCTTCTACCACCCCTAGTTCGTTTCCCAGAGTTAGCAGTCTTTACGTTCTGTCTCCCTTTCTGATATTTCCCACACATTTCTTCTCCCTTCCCTTATATTCCCTTTCACTATTATTTATATTCCCCAAATGAATGAGACCATATAATGTTTGTCCTTCTCTGATTGACTTACTTCACTCAGCATAATACCCTCCAATTCCATCCATGTTGAAGCAAATGGTGGGTATTTGTCATTTCTAATAGCTGAGTAATATTCCATTGTATACATAAACCACATCTGTTTTATCCACTCATCTTTCAATGGACACCGAGGCTCCTTCCACAGCTTGGCTATATTTTTTTTTAGATGTGAGATTAGTAGACTTTGGGTAAATCAGTTCACCCCTTATACTGTGGATGGGCTTCATTCAATCAGACAAGGCTTTACAAGAAAAGACTGAGGTCCCTCGAGGAAGAAGAGATTTTGCCACTTGACTGGCCTCCTACTCAAGACTGAAGAAGCATCAGCTCTTCTCTGGCTCTTCAGTCTCCTGGCCTGCCCTGCAAGTTTTTGGCTTTGAAGTCCCTACAATTTCCTGTGTCAACACCTTAAGATAAATCTATTCTGTCTCTCTGTCCATCCATCCATCCATCCATCCATCCACCCATCTATCCATCCACCCATCCACCCATCTGCTCATTTACCCATCCATCCATCTTATGACCTGTTTCTCTGGAGAACCTTGACTAAAATAGATTTTCACAGAACAAATTTTCGGTTGCTTATTATATACTTCCAGAATCTACCTTCTCCAGTATATAATACACTTTTTAAGGACTGGGATTTTTAAATTTTGTATCTTTTGTAGTGTTTAGCTGTCTGTGATTATATAAAGCTTGATGTTTTACTCTTTGAAATTGTAAATTGAATATTATAGAATAAATATCTAGTAGGAAATGTCTGATTAAGTATGATGCATAAAATTAACACATTAAGTAATAGGACTTTTAGTTTAGAATATTCAGTTCAGCAGTACATGGGGTGGAGCTGGGTCTAGGTCCCAGAGTCAGTTACTGGTAATTGGTAATTTTAGATAATTGTTGTCAAAAACTCTTCCACGTGTAGAATTTTCTGTATATCTGAGGAATGCACATACCCTGATGGACAGAAAATACATGACTTTTTTCTGTTATATATGACTTACATTCTTTTTTTCTTATTATGCCCTGCATTTTACTACCTCTTTACTTCCTCCCCACTTTTATTATTTGAATTTCACATATCTGAATTTTTTTTTAAGGGAAAGCATTTTTTTTAAATTTTTATTTATTTATGATAGTCACAGAGAGAGAGAGAGAGAGGCAGAGACATAGGCAGAGGGAGAAGCAGGCTCCATGAACCGGGAGCCCGATGTGGGATTCGATCCCGGGATCGCGCCTTGGGCCAAAGACAGGTGCCAAACCGCTGCACCACCCAAGGATCCCTCACATATCTGAATTTCATATATCCTTCTGGGTTCAGATTAAATACAACTTCTGTCATAAAGTCTTCCTTAAGTTTACCTACCTGAAAATAACGTCGACTATTTCCATGTCTTTTTAACTGTACCTTTCCCAAGTTTTATTAATGTCCAATTTTTATTTTATGTTAGTATATTCATAACAGGAAGGATCCATTTTCATCTTTGTCAACCCAGAACAACATAGAAGTAACTTAAACACTGAAAAATATTTGTTAAAAAGTTAAATGATGCATGCACTTTTAGAGACCTAAAAGTAAGAAGCCAAAAGTTTGGTAACTGAACCCAAGATTAATGTCTACTTCTTAAATATCTCTTAGTGTATTTCTGGATGACTTCAATGATTTATCCTGACATATCCTCTCTGTTCCTTATCTCTTTTTCTATTTTTCAAATAGAATAACACCAAGTTTTTACTTAACCCTATCATGATAGTATCAAGAATGGGTGCTTTTATAATAACTGTGCAAGGTGGAGCAGCTACCTCTGAACTTCTACCATGAGAGCTATCTGTACTGGGGGTTAGTTGTGCCTGTACCCTTTCTCTGCATGAACATAACCTTAGTATCTCATGTCCTGTCAAGCATTCTGTGGCCCAGCATACTAGTTGGCCATGAGAATAGCTAGTTGGCCATGGGAATAGCTAGTTGGCCATGGGAGTAGCTAGTTTAGGGAGAGATTAATGGCAGGGTGTGAGGGCCTGATCTGGATCAGAGTTCATGATGAAATGATGCACCTACATTAATTACTTAGGTCTGCATTTTGGGTGAAGTTTCTTCATTAGTAGAAAGAGGATAATATTGAATTAACTAGTTCTTTTAAGCGTGAGACACAGTCCATCATTGCTTGTCTGACCATGTAGTAAAAAGACTATGGGACGCACACTTCCATCAGCTACATTTTGATTTGATTGAGTTAGAAATCAAGATGACTCACTTCTTCACCTTCATTCACTAATGCTCTTTTCTCAGCCAACTTGCAAGAAAACAAAGTGAGTGTCACGATGAACACTGAATTTCAAATGTTAAATGCACTGTTCTTATTTCAAAATGCTTATTCTAGAAGCTATTGTACTTGTTCTGAGTGAATGGACATTCCTTCTCATGTTTCTTTTGCTTGTTTTTCATGCAGATAATGCTAACCTCTAAATAAGAACATGAAGAGCGATAACACAGTTTGATCATTTTCTGGAAGTTATACTAACAACATGAGTAAATGAAATTGGATTTTCGATTACATATAAAATAGCACAAACTTTAATGACCCTCTTATCTCAGTGAAGCACTTATTAAGGATTAGCAATTTAAAAGAGCATGGAAGTATTAACATCTGCAAAACATTTAGGAAGATCGGATTATCAAGACACATGCTATGTATCTTTCTCTTCTTGGTCCTAGATTGAGGGAATAATTGTGAGTAGAAAATGTTCCCATTTCCCCCCAAGACTCTGCCTAGAGAGTTTACTCTTTAGAAATCATGATTCTTTCAATGGAGATTAGCGATTGTATCAACAGGTATTCCAGAGAAGATCCGGTCAGCTGCTAAGCAGGATTCACAGCTGCTGGCTACATCCCATCCCCATACATGTTAGTTCTCTCTCAAGGGCTCCCTTTGTTACCCTATTAGTTAGGAATATGTCAGCCCAGTATACCTATCCGGTAGCATGATGTTCTTTACCAACCAACATTGGATCTTTGCCGAGCCAGAATCCTGGCAGATGTGTAAGCCTTATCCTTTATCGTAAGCAGTTTCTACAGTTTGAGGCCATACAGAGGTACAGAGCATTTTTGCCACATAATGTTATTAAATACTCTCTTTAGGATCCACCGTAAAATGAGTATGAGCCTTCCTTCTATTTGCATTTACTATTAAAACCAGAAACCATGTCATTAACACAGGTTGCACTGTTAGACTCTGAATGGTTAGTTGTGTTGGTTGAAGAGGTTGTTTAGATAAATCATAATTTATTACAAAGAAAAGACATCTGCCTGAGAAGTTTGAGGCCAGAATAGGGGTTAAAGATAACTATTATAAAAGCTGTCTGAGGATTTTCCACAAGATTCAGGGAGAAAGTGGTATTTTACATGAGGGTCCACTGGCCCCACCTAAATGCATGTCCACTCCATTAATATCACTTAATAAGATGATGAAGCATCTAAAGAACAAATACACTTCAATATTATGTATTATGACATGTGTTTTGCATTATGGCTCAGCTTGAGTTATGAACAAACAGTACGTCAGCAAGTTTGTGGCTATCGAATGTATAAAGCTTACCTGGTTGCAAAAGTACCTTCAGCCTGTGTTCCATGGCACAGTTTGATTCCGTACCATTCCATACTAAGTTGGAAAAAATAAATTTTAGTCATCTCTCTCTTTCTCTCTCTCTCTCTCTCAATCTTGGCAACCTTATGGCAGTCAAGACTATGTCAGGAGAGGATCATGGTGCAAGTGTTTTTGTGCTTAAGGACTTCATGTCTTCACATCCATGCAAAACACACAGTAGATGCTAAATATATTGGTAGATTATCGAATGATCACGTATTACAATATGGACAAATTATTCATAGTGACTTATCTATATTTCTTAATCCCTTTATAAAGCACATGTCATATGCAACTGCATAATGTCTAGGCCCTTGTTGGATTTTAAATAATTGCTAATATGTTTGTGCTTTTCCCGAATTGGAACACTATTCACCCAAAATAGGTAAGATGATGGTGTTAAAGGGTACAAACTTGTAATAAGTATTTTCTACTTGTAAGCAGCAAATAAGCCATAGAAATCTAATGTACAGTATAATGAGTATAGACAATAATGTACCATCATTTATGTAATATAAATATTGCTACAGTGCCAATCATATTACGGTTTATAAATGTATCAAAGTAACTTTATGTATGTTGTATGCCGTACACCTTAAAATTACATAATTTATTCAATAAATAAAGGGTAAAAAAATACGAAATACCTAAAAGAAGGCTTTCCTTCCTAATCCATATTCCTTCTCTATTTCCTCTATATACTAGCCGTGAAACTAGGATTTGATACAACTTTCCTATGAACAAATTGACTTTAGTCTGTTTATTTATTATTCTCCTTACCTTTTTTTCAGATTTTCATTCATTTCTCAAACTCTAAACTAATATGTCCATCCAGGTAAATTGGCCAATTGCTGGCACTCTATCAGGCGTGAGCAACCGATATTTCCCACCACAAGTAACTCACATAATACTGCATATTTTTCAATTTACTCTTTTCTTTTTCTTTTAATATGAAAGTTTTACACACACGTGCCTATGATCACCTTCCTCAATAGCATTGACGATTACTGCATTCTTCTTCATTAATTTTTATTAAATCAATCTTAATGCCTATACTTTGGCAGGCATTTTTTTCAGGATACAATCACTTCCTTGAGGGTTCTCTCTCAACCATGCAATGCTTGCTGATAACGGGCCCAGCCTGTGCTCTCATATTTGCACCCATCGGGCTCCACTAGGACCACCATTATATGAGGTGGTTGTGGATGTGGATTTGGGATTCAGCCTGTGGTGGCTCAGTCTCCTTATCAACTGCCTAATTACCTCTGTGATGGGGGAGAATTATTTTACTTCTGCATTGCTTAGGACATGTGACTTAAAAATAAAGATTGTAGCAGTAATATTTCACACGGTTGCAGTAAGGATTTAATGACAGGATACATGCAAAACTCAACATAGTGCTTGGCATGTTATATGCACTTCATGGGGGGATGTGCATGTGTGTGATTGCTTCAAAACATTTGAAAACAGTGGAGCTAAGTAATTGTAATTAATTTTTTGGACAAAAGACATAATATAAGGCTCTTCATATAACTTGATGAGTATTTGCATCTTGATTTTGTGCTTGTTTGTGATTTTTTTTAACTTCAGCTCTGTATAAATATCACAAAAATTAATTGTTAACATTAAGATACTCTGCTTTTATATTGAATGACTATATCCTATGTATTATAAAATCTCGAGTAAAATATACAGAACAATTATAAAGCCACACTGGGAAGCAGTTATTACTAGAAATTTTGGGTTTTGTTTTGTATGACATAGGTAACCATTTAAAGAAGAAGGTTAAGATAATGGCATACTCTTTTTAATTTGAGAAGACCGAGTTTGGTGCTATTTACTTACAGAAACTTTATAATGTAAAAATTTAAACATCTGAAGAAAACATCTAAAATAGTGACTTTACTATTATAGGTTGTTACCCTTCTTTTTATTTTTCAGGAATACACAATAGATATAATTTTTGCCCAAACCTGGTTTGACAGTCGTTTAAAATTCAACAGTACCATGAAAGTGCTTATGCTTAACAGTAATATGGTAGGAAAAATTTGGATTCCTGACACTTTCTTCCGAAACTCAAGAAAATCTGATGCACATTGGATAACAACTCCTAACCGTCTGCTTCGAATTTGGAATGATGGACGAGTTCTATATACTCTAAGGTAATACTATTTTTTAAAAGATAGGTGCTCTTATTTATTTTCCGTACTAATACTTGATCAACTTACAAATTTTCTTTTTTCAGTTTTACAAAGGCAGAAATATGGAGTTCCTTTCATCCACTAAAATCTAAAATGGTGGAATATTTTGGAAGCTTTTTTTTTTTTTTTTTTTTAAGCTCAGAGTAACTAGTGTATGGAAGGGACTAAATGCAAAGAAGAAAAACCTCTTGATAGCTGCCTCCTCTGAAGCATAAGAGGATGTGGTGTGAGCATGATGTTTTCTAACTTATAAACCTGTGATGCAAATGGTTTACTTAGATTTTCTCTAGGAGCCTGTCCTGCTCTAAAATTTTCAATAATGTAGTAAAACATCCTCAAGAAAGCATTAAACAAAGGTTGATGTATATGATATTCAAGTTTATTTAATTCATTGTCTTGAACATTAAATCCTAACATATCTTATTAAGAATCATCCTTCATGAAAAGAAGTTCATGAAAATTTAAGAGAAAACAATCACCGTGCTTAACCGTGTATATTGTTAATTCTATACATGTGCAATGTCTGTTGTGGTCTTGAAGTATAAATTTCTTACCTTGAAAAGAAATTAAACTGAAATGTACAGGATGGTAGCTTAGTTGGCTGGAGAGGAGAATATTAGAATATTACAATATTCTATTATAATATTACAATATTGTAAATATTATGATATTACCACTTTTAAAACTTTGAGAGGTTGCAATTATTATTATTTTCTAATAGATCACAGTCTACTATGGTAGGCCAAAATCATTCCTGAAAATTAGACAAGGGATTTTTAATGATTGAAATTATATCTTATTATTTAATATTTATTTTTTCATTTAAACAGATTGACAATTAATGCGGAATGTTATCTTCAGCTTCATAACTTTCCTATGGATGAACATTCCTGTCCACTGGAATTTTCAAGCTGTAAGTAACAAGATATGTGATAATTTCATAGAATTTTAGCCTCAGACTCTGTTTATTTAAAAATGTAAAGTAAAATGAGATAAAATATGATTTATATAATTTTAATAAGTGTGGATTATGTTTATCTCTCAGATAAAATAATTACAAATGATGTATTTGTTTCTTGCTTTTAAATTAAAATTGACAATAAATGCATATAGTAAATGTATATTTTTAATTATATCATTCCTTACAAATTTTGGCTTAATCCAAGTGCCTTTTTCCTATTTTGATTAAGTAAAGTAGTCCTGAAGATAGGTTTCTGTTCAAATGTTTTAACAGTGCCATGAATAAAATATTGCTTCAAATTTTGTTCATCTCCCTGAGGCAAGGTTTAACTTTATTACATTGGGTTTTAAAATATGTTTCAAAGATTGGTTTGGTGAATAATATTTACTACATGAATAGCAAATCTTTGAGAAGACTTTAATGAGTTGGAAAAGCCAAGGTAGAAATAAGCTTATTTTATTCAAAAGAAAGACTGAAACACAGAGAAATGATTAAAGCTAAATATTTTGAATATAAAGAGTATTTTGTTTCAAGAAAATAATTATTACCTTTCTATATGAATATCAATTTAATTCATATTTACTAACATGTTCACATAGATTTTTATAAAAATGTTTTTCTAGATAACAGATAATTGAGCAAGTCTTAAGAAAACATGTAAAATGAGTTTTAAAAATGTTTTTGCCTATATACACAAACTGTCTAATGCTATTTTCTTTCTATTGAAATTTGAGTATCTTAGATATCAAATTCTAAAGTCTATTCACTGTAAATTTTATGTATTCACAAGTATCCTGCTTCTTCACTTACAAAATCCCCAAATATCTCTTGTTGCTTTTATTGATGATTTTCTTGACTTTTCTTACTGATTTTTATCTCATTAAAATGTCCTTTCAAATTTATAATTTATCTACTGGTTTAATTTTCTAACATTAACTTTTCAATGAATAAAACACCCAAATCATAACAAAGACTTGATTAATCCAAGCACTCAATGAATAGTTGATATGCAAATATTTGAAAATGTAGCAATTATTGTACTTGCCTCTAGACACTGACTTAATTCTTTGTGTGAGAATTAAGAGAATTTATCTCTTTGGCTTTGATTGTCCTTGGTATAAATTGATAATCTATCTCTGTGAAAGCAATTGGTTATTACTGACATAAACATAATAATCATAGCTAACTTTTTAAAGTATTTACATGGATCCAGCAGGGAATTAAGGTTTCTATACTTGATATTTCACAACAAATATATCCAAAAGATTTCAATATATCCCCTTTTTAAAAGTCAATATCATGAAATTTAGAGTAGTTAAGTAATAAGCTCACTATTTTTATTTGTGCCCACATTCCTATGTACTATGATTATATTGCATTGATAATAATTTAAAAAATACAAAATATGGAAAAGTAGGATGATTAGAGCCCTATAGAAGAGGAAAGGAGACATGAAAAAAAAAAGAGAGAAGACATGCTTAAATAGGTTGGTTAGTGGAGAGATGGCAGCTATTTCATTGAATGGCTGATGAGGACATCCTGGTACAAAATGATATGTTTTGGAAATTTTAAAAGTTATTGGTAAATTCTGTTCCTATAACGTGGTAGACCAATTCTTCCATTGAAAATAATTTAAGACATCATGTTATTAAAAATCTTCTCATAAACATGTGAGTGAAATCACTAGGAAGGAAGTGAAGCATAAAAAATGAAGCCAGAAAGGAAGTTTATAATCTGTTTTAACCTGAGGACATTTGCCAAACAAGGTAAATTTGAGCTTTGACTTTGACAGCGTTGTGGATTATGTTCTAATAGAACATAATTTCCACATACAGCTGGGTTACAAAGGCTGGACGCTTAGGATAAGATGAAGAAGCACCCCCCACGCCCATACATGCGCGCACACACACACACACACACAACCACTAAAGTCTAAAAGAAAAGTTGCCTCTGCAATCAGCATACCAAGATGAAATAACTCCTTGAGAGTATATAATTACAACCCTACCTTCACACGAATTTGCAGCTTAAATTTCCTTCACTTGATTACTCTGAAAAGCCCTTGCTCCATCCTAAGTAACTTCCAAGATGAAAAAAAAAAAAAAAAAAAAAAAACATTTTCAACACAAATAATTAACAAAGATGTAGTATTCAGAATATATAACTATTCAGACTGAAAAAGAGAGAGAGTGAGAGAGAGAGAGAGAGAGAAAGGGAGAGAGGGAGGGAATCCAATTAAAGAATAGGTGATGAACAAAGCAGTTTTCCAAAGGAGAAATCTAAGAATCTAATAAATATATGAAAAAGTTACTACGTTTCATTTGTAATCAGGAATATGTGAAATAAAATACACTTACATACCAGTAAAAATAGGCTGTCCACATCAAGTTAAATGAGAATATGGATCCAAGGATACTTTCACACTCTGGCTGGCAAGAGAATGTATTGGTATACTTTGAATTTATTGTATACTCTTTATGAAAGAAGATTGGCCCTGTCTCATAAAGTAGAAATTACATGCAATCCACGACCTCAGCTACCCCATACCTAGGTATATATCCCAGAGAAACCTGCATATATGTATTTTGCGAGGCACGTATTGTCATGTTACTAGTAGCAATGTTATGATAGCTGACAAGAAATGTTATTGGTGTCTACAACAGTAAAATGGATAAATTTCAGCACGTCTTTACAATGGAACACATTTACTAAAGCTACATACATTAGCATGAATGACTATTGCAAATGTCATAGTGAAAGAAGTAAAATATTTTATTTCATAATGTATATTACATTACATATTATTTTATTAATATAATATATATATAATATAATAAGATTAGTAATGTTTCTAGTATGGCAATAATCAAGTAAAATTAAAAAAGAACCTAAATTTTGCTATATGTTTCAGATATGCATATCAGAAAATCTATAACAAAAACAGAAGATTATCGTAGAAATCAAGTCAGTGGTTACCTCTGGTTATGAGAGTGTATACTAGATTGGGGTGGACACCAGCATGATTTTATTTTTTTATTTAAGTGCAGTTTCATGGATTATCATTATTTAATCACTATGGGATTGACTTTAAACTATGCATTTTTATATAGTGTATACACATATTTTATGTTATATTTCCTGTGTTTGATATATCCTATAACACAACAATGCATTTCAAAGAACTTGTCTTTGAATAATGTTGGTATTGAAACAGTAACAGATTTAGATCTTGCTAATCTATATATTTTTATTTTAACTTTTACCTAGATGGGTACCCTAAAAATGAAATTGAGTATAAGTGGAAAAAACCTTCTGTTGAAGTGGCTGATCCTAAATACTGGAGATTATATCAGTTTGCATTTGTAGGGTTACGGAACTCGACTGAAATTTCTCACACAATCTCTGGTAAGAAGGAAACAAACACCAATCAGTGAATGATGCTAACACCAGATGACTTTGTATTTAAATTTATAAGTTGGAATCTGTACTTTTATATATTTAATAGCAAAAATAATTTTTTTTTCTTCCAGGAGATTATATTATCATGACAATTTTTTTTGACCTGAGCAGACGAATGGGATATTTCACTATTCAAACCTACATCCCATGTATTTTGACAGTTGTACTTTCTTGGGTGTCTTTTTGGATCAATAAAGATGCTGTACCTGCAAGAACATCACTTGGTATGATATGAATATTATGCTATAATATCATGAGACTGTTGAAATAATGTGAAGAAAGTTTAGAGTTGAACATATTAGAATACTCCTTTACATTACGATCAAGTAAAATTTTAAAAATATTCTAGTGCAATATTTGAAATGAGTATATGAAAAACAAGTAAGAAATAGAATCACAAAGAATTTAAAACTTCAGAATTTTTTAAGAATATTTCCTGCTAATGGATTTCAAAGAGAAAAAACATAAATACTCAGCAAGAATTAATAAGCAAAACCACACACAATACCTGAATCTCAATTTGGTCTATATTTTTAATCACTTCTCATCAAGGTTTTATATTATTTTTTAGCTGAATCACTGATAGCCAGCTTTTATTGACCGATGTGTGTTTAGAAGGCTTTGAAAGCTCCTGTTCTTACAATGGTGCTAATCAACAGTGAACTTTTCAGAAGGGCAAGTCACTGAAAGGGACAAGAAACTTCTGGGCTTCTGTAATCTATAGAATGTGTAATTAGTCTGAATATTTTGAGAGTTGCCTGTACAATAGCACTGATTAAAAGGGTAATTTGTAATTCATACTTGAGAAAATAGACTTTTGGTTTCTTTCTTCAGCAATCAATTGCAATAGTCAAAATCATATAAGAACATATGTCTAATTACTGTACATTTGTTTAAAAGAAAATAACGTCCATTTATGTATTGATATACAAAGACAACTTATTGATCAATTCCATTCCCAAGAGCAGTGATATGAAGCACACTACTGATAATTGTATCTTAAAAAATAAAAAGTAGGCACAATCTGTTTTCAACAATGAGGTTTTCATGTGGTTTCTATGATAGCTGGTGAATAATTCCATGTAATAAATGCAGTAAAATGCAAATCACATAAAAGTGGCAAGATAAAGCCTGAGGAACCCCGCTCTGTACTTGAAACTGCAGTCCCCATGGGAGTATAAAGAGAAGCGTAGATATAGCCAGTGAATAAAATGTACTAACACCTGAGTTTTGTTTCCTATTTAAACTATTATTATTATTTCAAGTTATTTTATGATCTGAAGTAAATAAATTATTTCAGATTCTTTGTATCCTACCATGAGTATTACTTAAATATTCTATTCTGTTTTTAAACATTATTCTCATATTTCTTCCCAAAGAAAATCTGAATGGATTATTTCTCCCATTCTATTTGTATGAAGCCAAAAGCCATGCCGTAGTGTCATGAAAGAAGATAGCCAATTGTGAAATTGTGTTGTTACGTGAATTCATATTTTTTAATATTAGCATACCAACTATAAAGATAAGCCATAGCCATATCTAATTTGAAGAATATCTTTTATATTAATTGTGGGTCATATGTATTTGGAGCTCAAGATATTTGTTAAACAAGTATATGCACATAAATACACACACATTTACATGAATTCATATTTTTAATATTAGCATACCAACTATAAAGATAAGCCATAGCCATATCTAACTTGAAGAATATCTTTTATATTAATTGTGGGCCATATATATTTGGAGCTCAAGATATTTTTTAAACAAGTATATGCACATAAATACACACACACATGCACATATATATTATATATATATATATATATATATATATATTATATATATACACACACATTATATAAGAACATAAGCAGCTCCTTATATGGCTTTCAAATTTACAGTCCCTAAAAGAATATAAAACTAACCAGTTGAGAGCTGACATGGCAATGGGATTGGGATATTAGGGTAGGGAATGCAATAAGCATTGAAAGCATAAAGAATGCTAATATACAAATAAAATATTTTATAACTAAGCTTTGAAACCTAAAATAAAATGAAATTACAGTGAAGAATACATTTGGAACCTAAAACACTATTCAAATAAATTATTTCATTTTCAAAAAAACCCACATGCATCCATCCATCCATCCACATATGTCATTGAAGAGCAATTTCCTGAGCTTATTTATTCCACATTGTGTTCTAGCAAACATCTACTAAATGTTTTTTTTATGAACTAAGCAGTGTTCTAAGTGCTTCGGTGTTAACAGTAGCTATAAAATCCTTATGTTCCTGGCATTTATGTTTTGGTGGGGTGTAGTGTACAGGTAATGTACAAATATAAAGAGTATATAACATCGGTGAGAAATAAAGGCTATGAAGAGAGAGCAAAAGAAATGATAAGAGAATGACAGAGGGTGTAGGTAGATAGGATGTTTGGTATTTTATCCCATGGACTCAGGCTTCGCCTCTTAGAGGAATAGCAGAGACCCAGTGAAGCATGGGAGCTAGGCTGGTGGATATCTGGTAGAAAGGCAGGCCAGGCATGGAGAACCACCAGGTCCTAAGGGAGGTGGGGGATCTTCCTCTCCATCATGTTTGAAGGTCAGAAAAAAAACCTTTATTATGGCTAGAACTGACTGAGAAGTGATGGAAAATGAGATTGGAGATGTGGCTAGTAGTCAGATCATGTAGGTTTTGGTGAGTCATTTTATGGGCTTTGGATTTTATTCTTCATGTGATGTAGAAGATTTTACTGCAGCCATTGATATTGAAATCAAAACACACATGGTCTTTTTTTGTCAATTGGGATATAAGTATGGAAGCTAGGATTATGTTCGGAAATTTCCCTTTGCCTGAGTACAGTAATGTTGGGATTTAATAAGTTACCAGGGGGAAAAAACGTGTAAAGTGAGGAAGATGAAAGATCTGTTTATTCATGGAAATCATTTAGCACTTGCCCTACACCTAGCCTTTACAGTTTTGGCTTAAAAATAATTGTAATTTTTAAGCCAAAAGTAATTTGGCTTAAAAATAATTCCTGAGCAAAAAATTGTCAGGGATAATAGGAGAAAAAAAGAAATCTGTCATCATCTTTGGATATTTTAATGTCATTCCTCACTCATTGATAGAACAAGTGCATGAAAGAAAACCAATGAAGATCTAGAAAGCCAATGAAGATCTAGAAAATCCAAATGAAATTATCAACTACTTGGCTTGATTGCTATTTTAGAGGACTACACCTCACTACAGGATGTATTTTCAATACATACAAAATACAAAATACATACATTTCAATACATACAAAATACAAAATACAGCTGTATTTTCAAGTACATATGGAGCATTAACACAGATCTCAATAAAATTCAAAAGACCAAAATTTTCTAGACTATATTTTCTGACCAAAATGGAAATGAATTATGAATAAATAGAAATAGGGGCACCTGGGTGGCTCAGTTGGGTAAATGTCTAACTCTTGATTTTTGGCTCAGGTCATAATCTTAGGACTATGGGCCCAGCCCCATACCGGGCTCCACGAGGGGCCTGCTTGAGACTTTCTCTCTGCCTCTCCCTCAGTCTCTATCTCCCTCCCCCTTTCTAAAAAAAATTTTTTTTAAAGAATTAATATAAATAATATAGGTAATAATATCTTCACCTATTTGGAAATTTTAAAATGACCTTTTAGATAACCCTTGGGTCAAAAATGGAAATTAGAAAATATTTCAAACTGAATTTTAATTAGAATTTAACATATAAATATTTATGAGATGCAACTAAAGCATTGCTTAGAGGGGAAATTAGAGCTTTGTGATGCTGCTATTAGAAAGAAGGAGATAAAATCAATATTTTAAGTACCTACCTTAAGAGCTAATAAATAAATACCTTATGTATAAATTTATTATAAGTACTAAGCAAGATATTACTGTGTCAGTTTTTTAGTTGAAAGGCACAGAGGAGTTAAGAAACTCCTGAAGGTCACAGAGCAAACAGAAGAGTCAGAATTTGAACTTAAATTTGCCATCGTGACTCCCAATCCATCATACCTCTGTCATCTTCACTTTTTTTTTTTCAATCCTAAGTGATGTTAAAAGTAGAAAAGATGGGTGTGTAAGAGGAATTATCAGGGCATGACTCAAAAGAAATATTTCTTTTTTTTTAAGATTTTATTTATTTATTCACGAGAGACACAGGGAGAGAGAGAGGCAGAGACACAGGCAGAGGGAGACGCAGGCTCCATGTAGGGAACCTGACGTGGGATTCGATCCTGGGACTCCAGGATCACGCCCTGGGCCAAAGGCGACACTAAACCCCTGAGCCACCCATGCTGCCCAAGAAATATTTCTTACTATTTCAAAGAGACCCTATTTTTTTCATCACAGATGTTGCCACTATATAAGTAATTGGCCAAATTAAAAAGAATTTGGCATTATAGTAAGCACTCTTTGGAGAGTATGCAGTTCCACTCATGGGGCCATATCTGGTGGACACAGAATGAGAATTATAGCAGCGTATGTAAGGAGGGATATGGGACGTACAGTGGTGAGTTCGGGGTTCAGCAGTGGTAAGAACCACAACAAAGCCAAGACTAAAGAGAAAGAGACATGCGCAGAGATGCATACACAGGGCTGAGGCCCAGGGAGAAAAAATAAATAAAAAATGAAAATACCCAATTTTATATGCTGAATTCTTTAAAATATGAAGGTTTTCTCTGTGCCTAAGTATTCTATGGGCATATTCTTGCCCATAATTTTTTGCTTAAACTTTGAGATGAAAAAAAAAATTAGCTTGAATTCAAGTTATTATATAAGAAAAACACTTGTACTAGTTTGGATCCACTTTAACCGTGTGTGGCATAAAACACACCGAAAATCACTGTAGCTTCAATTAGGTAGGAGAGTATTTGCTCTTCATGTGAGAAGCCCAGGGGTTGCAGTCTGAGGGGCTCGGGCTCCCTCTAGTTTCCTGCTGTGTGGTGGATGACCTTGATCCTCACGATTATCTAAGGTGCTAAGGTGGCTCTTGGTGCTCCGGCCATTGGATTCCAGCAGAAAGCTATGAGGAAGAGGGAAAGATGGGCATTTTCTGTCTCTCTGATGCCATCTCTTATTTTTATTGAGATACACTTGACTCTATCTTAGTTCTAGGAGTAGAGCATAATGATTCAATATTTGTGTATCTTGTAAAATGTTCACCACCGTTCAGTAGAGTTAATAAACATCGTCATGGAATTTATTTTCTTGTGATGAGAACTTGGAAGATCTACTCTCAGTGACTTAAATATACAGCACAGTCTTCGTGACCATAATCACCATGCTTTTTGCATTACATCCTCATGAGTTGTTGATTTCACAATTGGAAATTTGAAACCTTTTAAAAGATTTTTTATTTGACAGAGAGAGATAGAGATAGAGATAGAGAGAGAGAGAGAGAGCAGGTGAGGCAGGAGGCAGAGGGAGAGGGAGAAGAAGCAGGTTCCTGGCTGAGCAAAGAGCCAGCCTTGGGGCTGGGATCATGACCCAATCCTAAGGCCAAGGCTTAACCAACTGAGACACCCAGGCACCCCTGGAATTTGAAACTTTGGACTCCCTTTTTGCATTTTTCCTGCCATTTGTTGGACCCGGTTTCCACCCGTGACTTACTTCTCCTTGGCTAGATCTCAGCCTGTGTCCAGTCCACACATAGCTGAGAGAAGGTGGCCAAGTTCTTTACGCAGTGTCACGCCAGCTAAAAATCGGAGGGTCTGTGGCTGGAGGAATGGAATGATGGGCGTGGGGAGTCAGCTATTTGTAGCTCACAGATTTAGACGATTAGAACTCATTATGGACACAAAGAGCCCATTGAACAGAATGTAGCTATGGTTACCAGTCATTTTTTTTTTCTTTTTTCCTGTAAATCATGACTAATCATATCCTTTTGTTTCCACTATTTCTTCCTGCTCCCAACCTTGCCAAACCAGGTGAAATAATAAAAATGGGATGCTATTTTTTTTTATATATGTTTTCCCCTCTCCCCCCACAGGTATCACTACAGTTCTGACCATGACCACCCTGAGCACAATCGCCAGGAAGTCATTACCTAAGGTCTCCTACGTGACTGCGATGGATCTCTTTGTGTCCGTCTGTTTCATTTTTGTCTTTGCAGCCTTGATGGAATATGGCACCTTGCATTACTTTACCAGCAACAAAAAGGGAAAGACCACTAGAAACAGAAAGCTAAAGAATAAAAGCTCGGTATGTTAAAAATCTCTATTTTTATAAACAGCAACTCATTATTAGAGATACTGTTTTGAATACTCATGTTATGCCTGCTTAGACGGACAGAGAGTCTTGGGGCTCT
Source organism: Canis aureus (assembly GCF_053574225.1). Taxonomy (NCBI): domain Eukaryota; kingdom Metazoa; phylum Chordata; class Mammalia; order Carnivora; family Canidae; genus Canis; species Canis aureus. The sequence goes on along the minus strand of NC_135624.1, from coordinate 45,653,160 downwards.
CTAACAAAGCCTAAATCATGTGAAGGTGAAACCGGAGGTTTCAGTGACTGTGAGGTCTTTGCCCACCAGGAAAAGGAGGTTAATAGTTCCCCTTAGAAAAGACCCTTGGCTCCCCCTTGTTAAGAGTGGTTTCTTATGCTGGGAATTTACCTCAAGTGGTAGATTCTTTGTGCCTAAAAAAATATTTAAGATATCTTCTTGATTTTATTTTTGGGGGGTGGTTAGGATTTGGGCTCTCACAACAGGTGGCCCACAAAATCACTTCGTTTTTAGAGATGAAGAACCCTCTTTAATGTTAGTGTTCAGCCGTGTTTGAAAGTCATAGCTGTTGAGTGTTTTGGGTTTGTGTATATTTGTGTGCTCTCACTCCCCCCATCCTTCTCATATATCTACCTCAACATACGGAACATTAAATTCATATATTAGAACTGGTTCTGTTAATTCTAAGATACTTAAGTGTTGGAAGTCAATTATAAACTCTTATCATAATAGCAATTATAACAACCATAAAGAATATCCAACAGTCACTGAGTATGCCCAGTATTTGACATGCATGATTTCATTTATACTCCTATGCGAACAAGTTCAGGAATGTGCACAAGGACAGCCGTAGGAAGTGAAAAATCCAAGACTCATATCCAGGCCTTTTTATATGCCAGACCTGTAATCCTTCCTTTATTTTTCCTGTTCTCATAGGACTCAGAAAAGCAAACATGCGTTTCTCCAATATTGACCCAAAGGGCACTTTATTGCTGATTCCAGTAAAGATTTTCAAAGCAGATTTGTTCCAAAATATCTAAATAAATGAGAACTGGGTACAATAGCTCTGCTTGAGTGGCAAACTTGTAAGCCTACCATAGAGAGTATAGAATGGGGCATGGAGTTTCCCATATTAGCTCCTAACTTAATAAGTTCTGGATGCAGTGCTTTTCTTCCCTCCTCCCACCTTTCATTAATTTCTTTCTACAACTTTGACATATTTTTAAATTATATTTTACTTTTCATGTTATATTCCAAGGACCAAACCCTACGTGTATTTGCCTTCCCACAGTATTCCAAGAGAGCAGAGCTCATTGCTGGCAGTACACATTGGATAACTCACATCGCAGAGTTAGCCTGTGACTTTCTCAATTTGAGTTATTTTAGCTTATGTGTAGGACACAGTGTAGCCTCTGAACGGAGAAACCATCAGAGGTCAATGATGTCAACATTAATATCCATTTGCTAAATTTTTAGGTAAAGAAGAATGCAGGTTTTCGACTAATTTTCCTTGAATCAAATCCATGTATCCTCTCCGGATTTCCCACTTCATTATTTACTCATCCACAGCCATGTTCAATTATTACTTTGAAAATTCTACTTCTGGAAATTGTCAATAAAATCAGGAAATGTACAATCTCACATAGATTCTCTAATTTCATTCTAAGAACGTATGATGTATGTACTATTATTATATTATCAAAGACACTCAACCAAGTGGTTACTCTGGGACTATAGCTAATCAGTTTGGCTGCCACATTTACTCAGGAAGCTTAAGCATTGGAGTGCAAACTTTAAAATCATGATGTTTTTAAATCTTTCATTCACTAAATATTTAAGGACACCCATGTCCTAGGCAACGTTCTAGAATAGCTATTTAAGAAAAAAAATAAATATATATAGGCTATTTAAAATATTTATCAAGCCCAGGAAGCAAAATAATAAAAATTAACAAAAATATGGAATAAAAATCAACTAAGATCTTTGAAACACTAAACTTTGAAAGGTAAATTGGTATAGATAACCGACTACCTGGGCACGTAAAATATTTACTTTCAGGCCCAAATCAAGTCTTATAGTCTTTCCTTTCTGTTCAGTTATGTGCTGTGTGAGCTTTTTTTTTTTTTTTTTTTTAATTTTTATTTATTTATGATAGTCTCACAGAGAGAGAGAGAGAGGCAGAGACACAGGCAGAGGGAGAAGCAGGCTCCATGCACCGGGAGCCCGACGTGGGATTCGATCCCGGGTCTCCAGGATCGCGCCCTGGGCCAAAGGCAGGCGCCAAACCGCTGCGCCACCCAAGGATCCCTGTATGAGCTCTTTTAATACTAAATGACATTTTGATTGAAAAACTGGGATCAGTAATCAAATCTGACTCCCCGCTTGGTTCAGTGTTCAGCCATCTGGTCTTGCTAATCAAGTGAATCAGAATGCACTTTTATGAAGAATGAACAGTTCTGCTTGTTGCCTCAAGTGCTCTCCTTAATGGTTTGGTGGAGTCTGCTTTTTCTTCTACCAGCCAACACAATCAATCGCACAACCTAGACCCAGAAATCTTTTTTTTTTTTTTAAGATTTTATTTATTCACGAAAGACACAGAAAGAGGCAGAGACACAGGCAGAGGGAGAAGCAGGCTCCATGCAGGGAGCCCGATGTGGGACTCAATCCCGGGACCCCGGGGTCATGACACGACCTGAGCCAAAGGCAGACGCTCAACCCCTGAGCCACCCAGGTGGCCTAGACCCAGAAATCTTGCAGGGTCTTTGCCTTTACACCTTTTCAAATGTTTCCTTATTGTTATTGTTCTTCTTCCTCTTCCTCCTCTTTCTTCCCTCACTTTCCTTCCCTACTCCGCCTTCTTCTTCTTCCTCTTCTCTTCCTTCTCCTTATTTCTTTCTCTTCCTTCCATATCCACACTTTCTCCCATAAGCTCACAATTCTGAGTAGTTTAAAATCTAGCATTTCTTCCTTTGGTTCTCTAGACTACTTAGGATAATAGTCGGGTCAGAACCAAAGACCTTAACTAGAGTCACTCAAAGATCCAGACATCTGTTATAAAGCAAAACCCAAATCCCCTTCTTTAGGTTTGACTGCTTAACTAATATCCCAGAGTATTCCAATTTATTTTAAAAAGAGATCATGTTTGGACACAGTAGACTTTTAGCTTGCTTTACTGAATCATCTTAAAAAATATAAATAAAATTGCTTCTTACTTTACATGTGATATATTAGGCCCTTTCTCTCCCTCTCTCTCTCTCTGTCTCCTCCCTTCCTTTCTTCCTTCAATCCTCCTTTCCTTTGATCTTTTTTCCATATCTTTCCTCCTTCTTTATTTTTTTATTGTGAATATCAATGACATTTTAATTTGGCCCGTATTTCCATCTCATACATATTATTGTGTTTTTATTTATACTCATCAAAAATATGATTCGGGGTATGTTTATGTCAATATTTTTTAAAAAAAATCAAAGAAGTTAAGAATGTTGCATGGAATCAAGACTCTATGAGACAGATAAAGGTCATAAAAATGTAACTGTGGTAAGCCATTTATTATTAACTAAAGAGCAGTTCACGTTGAAACAAGAATATTCCTCTGATAGATGATTAGGAATCTCAGAAAACCATGTTATACATACCTACATCAGGGTCCTGTCTTACCCATTTGAGGACAGACTAACTTCTTCATAATCTGGTTAAAATGTACAATGTTGGAAGTCTATTTCACCAAACATAGACAAGGCACTTTGGAGAGAAAAACAAAATAGAATGTGTTCTTTGCTTTCATTATCTTTAAATCTAGTTATAAAAAATATATACTATACATAAAGAACAATATAGATTAAAAATCAAAACTAAACAAAGACACTATAGGGGAATTAGCTCAAGTAAATGACCACTTTCAAATACTTTTTCTGAAGCAGAATATTTTCTACAATGAATATGAATTTTTAAAAAACATTTTTTCTTTTTTCTTTTTTAAAAAAGATTTATTTATCTGAGAAAGAGAGAGAAAGAGAGCACAGTGGGGGACGGGCAGGGGAGAGAATCCTCAAGCAGACTCCCTGCTGAGTGTGGAGCCCAACGTGGGGCTCAAACTCAGGACCCTGAGATCATGACCTGAGCAGAAACCAAGAGTTGGATGCTTAACCTCCTGAGCCACCCCGATGCCCCAATAAAAAACATTTTTAAAGGAGATATTTGTATTGAAATAGAGATAGGTACCGCAAAGCCTGAGCTTTGCACTGAGGATGTCGTAAGACACTATGTGGTTCAGTCTGTGAAACATTGGCTTACGCACAAAACACCAAGAAGAGGCTATGTCCATGTGAGCCACAGTGGAGTGAGGGTGGCTTCCTTTCGTTTCAAGTGTAGATAATTCGTTCAAAAAGCTGGAAACTTATTCTTCCCAAGGGGATTTGACAGAGAAAAATCACTGAAGTAGTTCTTTGAGGAATAAGTTGCAAATTTCAGGAGAACAAATTAGAAAGTCATTTAAGAGAAAGAACCAGGTGAGCCAAATTGAGTCTTACCTATGAGAGTAAAATATAGGTTGTTTTGTGTTCTAAGCTGTATTGCCCAATGCAGTAGCCACTAACTGTATATGGCTGGGTTGGTTTTCATTAATTAAAATGAACTAAAATTTAAAATTCAGTGTCTTAGTACCATTAGTCACATGTCAAGCGCTCAATAGCTGCATGTGACTAGTGGCTTCTGTATTGGACCATGCAGAGATAGAACGTCTTTATCACCACAGAAAGTTGGATTGGACAGCGCTGATCTAGAACATAAGAATTTTAGGAAAGAAAATAACCTGAGTTGAGGTTAGAAAAGTGGTTTCTGGCCAAGTTGTAGAGTCTCCAGTACTATGATTCAAAAAAAAAAAAAAGTACATTGTGTACTGTCCGCAATGTTAAGCCACGGTACCCACCATTTGCTTCAACGTGGATGGAACTGGAGGGTATTATGCTGAGTGAAGTAAGTCAATCGGAGAAGGACAAACAGTGTATGTTCTCATTCATTTGGGGAATAGAAATAACAGTGAACGGGAATATAAGGGAAGGGAGAAGAAATGTGTGGGAAATATCAGAAAGAGAGACAGAACATAAAGACTCCTAACTCTGGGAAACGAACTAGGGGTGGTGGAAGGGGAGGAGGGCGGGGGGTGGGGGTGAGTGGGTGACCGGCACTGAGGAGGACACTTGATGGGATGAGCACTGGGTGTTACTCTGTATGTTGGTAAATTGAACACCAATTAAAAATAATTTAATAAAAAAAAGCCACGTTTGTAAAAGCAAGGTAACATATTCATTTGTATGTTTCTGAAGAATAATTAGAAGCAGCACAGAATATACATTTGACTGGCAAAACAGACAGGGAGATAAATTTGGAAAACACTGGAATAGTTCAAGAAGTAATATATTGCTGAGAGCAGGAACCAGGGTATTTTGTTTTGCCAACGGTCCCCAACCTGCAGCCCCTTCTCTGCAAAGAAAGGACCTTGCTTTCAATTAGTTCATATCTATATGGATAAACATTTGTCTAGCTTTCAGGATCCTGAAATAATGAAAATCTGTATCAATACACAGTTTCACAAATTATAACTCTTCTTTCCTATAATGGTTTTTGGGAAAGCTTCCAGGAGGGCTCATTTGGTATCGATGGGATGTGAAATACAAGGTTATTTAAATAACTGTAAAGAGTCAGTGGATATGCGATGTTTTCAACAGAGAGAATAGCCACTTAATTTCACGTGTGACAGTGGTCATACACTGCTCCTCTAGAGGGGGATAGGTACCGCCAACAAGGGCTCTTTTTTTTTTTTTTTTGACCTTGATTTCCAAATAACACTCCTTGATATTTCTCTTCCTACTAAAACCATCATAGATGGGTACAGCTGAAAAGGACCAGATTAATCACAAAAAAATCTCATTCAGAAAGTTAATTTTAATAGTAATATATATACACGGTTGAAACACATGAGCAAATCATGCAATGCAAAATGTAAAAGAATAAATTCTTTGCCCCGAACCCTTGGCTCACAGTCTTCAGAATTAGCCACATTTTAACCATTTTTTCTCATCTTTTCCTCTGATGATCATTTCCATTATATTTCTGATTCTTAAAGCATCAAATTTCAAAATAGTTATAGCTCTTTAGTATAAAGGGGGAAAATACAGCTTTCTCACTGTCTCCTTATTCTTTCCTCCAATATTTTATCTTACCTTTAATAAATATTGGCTAATTTTTGAATGTTAAGTAATACACTTAAATATCTACTTTAAATTCGTTATTATCACTAATTACAAAGCCAATCTGATTATTATTTCTTTGTCAGAAAATCTTTTTGTTTTCTTATCTGAATATGTTCATCCTCATCTCTTTCTGCGTGGTATTAAAATTTCTTAAGGATCGATACACTTTTTGTTTTTTGACCTTATTCATTTTCTCATTGCTTAATATTTCTATCTTTCATTTCTGAGAATGTTCTTGATTCTTTATTTCAATTTATTCCTGTTTTCTCCCCAAAATTCTTATTAGATGGATTTTAGACCTATTTGGTTAATTATCCACATATTCCAGATTTTCTTTTTATCTTAATTTTTTATTGAGGTATTTTTTGTCTATATATTGTGGGTAACTTCCTCAAGATTTTATTTGACAATGCTTTAGGATTTTTTTTTTTTAATTTGCAACAACTTCTTGAATTTCTGAGAGTTCTTATTTTCTATTTTCCCACCTGTTTTTCTTAAGTGGACACAATATCTCTTAAATATTTCCAAGTGAACCAATTCAAAAGTTTAATATTCCTTTATTTTTCCAGAATGATTAGAATCAGTAATTCCAGGTGGCCACCTTCATGTTTTTCTTTTGTACTGTTAGTTTACTTTGAAAGTTCTTGGTGATTTTTCTCCAATAGGCCCTGCAAGCTTGGCCTGTAACTGTAGAGTGTGCAACCGTTGGGTTTCACTTTTATGTGTGCGGACGGGGAGGATGACATCTTATTGCTTCTAAACATACACACATACACTCTAAGTGATGATGAAGGTATCACTAGGACCTTCCGATATCACCTTCCGGAGCCCTAGCCTCCCGGAGTGGCATGAGTTTATTTATTTGGTTTTATTTTAAAGCAGTTACAGAGTTCTGAACCGGAGCAGACACCAGCCTGTGCTTCTCTACTTCTCTAACAAGCACAGAGGAGCAGTGATTCAGGGAGCTGTAGCTACTGGAGATGGACATTTAAGTAATGCCATGTCTTCCATCCTGCTTATCTTTCCCATTTGTCCTCCACTAGAGTGCTCCTGAGGTGTCTTGGATAGGAATGATGGTTCCTACTCTCTCGTTTCCATTTTCTGAGCCTCTTCTGAAATGTGGCTTCCTTTGGTCTACTTTATCTTTTGGCCCCTTTTCACCTGTTCTTTGTCTTTCAAAAACTTAGCTCAGATTCTGACATGCTGATTGGCTGCTCAGTTCACCAAGATCCACCTCATGTCTGCTTTAACACTGATGTGCTTGTAGTTTTTGAAATCCTGACTTATACTTAAATGGGATTTTATAAAGGTGGAGTGGAGAAAACCTGTGCTCAGGCTTGTATTCTCAAATGCAAAGTTTTAAATGGGAAGTTAATAACAGTAATATTCATCGGTATTTTGTAAATATCAATAACATGACCTAATGATGCTTGATATTCACATTACTAATATTTAATAACCTTAGTGATATTAGTATGTGATACAAATAATAATCATAATGTCACACCTAAATATAATTTGTACAGAAATGTTTTATTTACTACTTAATATTTATTTGGCATTAGTGTATTGAAATATAGTGTATATTGAAATATATATATATATTTTTAAGATTTTATTTATTTATTCATCAGAGACAGAGAGAGAGAGGCACAGACACAGGCGGAGGGAGCCTGATGTGGGGCTTGAACCTGGGTCTCCAGGATCACACCCCAGGCTGAAGGAAGTGCTAAACCGGTGAGCCACCAGGGCTGCCCCTTGAAATATATTTTGTATACTTAATTGTATTATTAGTATAGAAATAATGTAGAGGAACCTGGGTGGCTCCATTGGTCGAGCATCTGACTCTTGATTTCTGTTCAAGTCATGATCTTAGGGTCATGAGACTGAGCCCCATGATTGGCTCCATGCTGGGTAGGGAGTCTACTTGAGATTTTCTCTCTGTCTCCCTCAGCGCCTACCCCACCAAATACTAAATAAATAAACTTTTAATATGTAAATAATGTATAACCAGACAGATGTGTCATTAATAATGAGAACGGGATCAATTTCTCATATTGTTAAGTTCAGCTATATTCACAATGACTTTTTCAAATAATGACAAAACGGTGTATTCTCAAAATGATATCATTTAAAGTAAAAGAAAATTCTATTCAGTTGTGTAGTTTCTTTTTCTATTAAACTGATTTTTTTTCAATGTTTGCTATTTTTGAGGGCCATGGGAGTTTTTCTTGAGGAATTATAAGATGAGTAACATAGTTGCACTTCAGGTAAATAAGGTTTGGAATGTGTATATTCTTCTGATTAATCTTTTAGTGGTTTCCAGGTCACTCTCTATGTGTCAAAATATTTTATTTTATTGCTACCATGTCAACTCTTGGCATATTTTTCTCAGCACCTATAAAGTCTATTTCTGTTCACATCCATCATTCATTAGAGTGTAGCTTCTTTCACTTTACGAACTTGTGGTGTTTTGAAGGGGGCAGCGAGAAACTGGAACATTGTCAATTTAAAGGGTCACTGTGATAGAAGCTCTCCATGATTTTGACCACCAGGGATAAGTCCAGTTTTAAAATGAACCGCTTGCAGTTTTTCTCACTTTTGGGCACTTTAATATTTAATCATCCCTCTCATGCACAATTGATATCTTCCAACAAACATACCGTCTTCCTATTTATGTCAGAGCTCAGTGATATATGGATCCCATTTTGTGCCATATAACCTTGAAATTGCCAACTAGCAAACTTGTATTTTACTCACTTTTCACTCTGATTAGCATTTGAACATGTGCTATTTAAGTATTAAGTGACAAGGAAATGAATACCAATTTGCCTCATTTTGTACATAATTTTACTGCTCCACTAAAATTTCAGAGTCTAGTCAAGTATCCCCAAGTGTCAAGCTCAAAAGATATGTCATTAACATTTAATAATATACTGCTTCTGCTTTTTATGATACATCCAGGCAAGTGGAGTCATGAATTTATTTGTGTTTAGGGCATTGCTCCTTATCTTCAGGCTGCACATTTTGTTTCTAATGTTATGACTTGTGTGATGCATTTATCTTTTTAAAATATCACTAAATATGATTATTTGCTACTTTTTACATCTACTGAATTTTAATATGTAGTGGTTTAGACTCTACATTCCCTTCAAAATAAAATGGATTTGAATATATGTCCAAATTTTTAAAAAAATTCTCTTTTGTGTTTAATTTTTAAAATCTTTTCCATACAATATTTAACTTTCATAGCTTTGAAATGTATCTATTTCAAGATGTAGGATGAAAAACTGTTGCAAACATTTTCATTAGGAAGAATTTAAGATCAGGTTAAAATAATTTTTATAATCTCAGCATTATACTTAGTGTTTATATGATAAAGTCACCAAGTATAACAAGTTGTAAAATTCACATTTTTAAGATAACCCCTAAAATATGCAGGAATTGTGAAGGAAGAGTTAATAAAACTGCAGTCCTCATTAATGTTTTAATTGCCATTTTATTCAAGAGTTCGTTAATGTTCTTTTTTCCAGTAGCACATTTTTATGAGGCCCAGATCGCTGTTATTACTGCTTGTTTTAGCATGTATTTTATACTAAAGTGTGGTATTTCTTCTTCAGGCATCGACACTAGCAATGACAATGACAAAACCAACAACAATAAGATTACCTTTGCTTAACACTTGCTATATTTCAAATGTTTTGCTTTGTGCTTTATATGCATCATCTCATTTAATTATCAAATGAATCTATGTATTATTGTGACTTTTCTATAGCAGGAGATACAGAGATAGAAACACGAGCACTAACATTTCCTGTTCCAGGTGACCTAACTCTCCTGGGCAGAGCTGGAATTTCTGTCCAGGCCTGTCTGACTCCAAAGTGATTGCTTTAGTGTTTCATGGTATCCTAGATTTGCTTGATTTTTAAATATTTTTTAAAAATATTTTTATTATATAATATTATTCAGAACCTGGTATCATAAAAAGTTAATTTGATATGTCTCCCAAATAAACCTGGTAATAGTAACTTTTATAAATGGGCAAGATGGAGCACTCATCATTTAAATAATCCATGAAATTTACTCAACACAGCCATCACAAAAATTATTAATTCCTTCTATGAGGATAGCTATATTGGTAGAATAAGTCAAATTTTGGACACGGTTGTTTTCAAACCCGACTTTTTAACTCCTGCATATTTTCTCTCCCAAACAGGATGCCTTCGCCACTGCTAGAAACCCAACCCATGCCTTTTTTAATTCATTCACAGCTCCTGAAAGCTTTTCTGCATTATCAAATTGTCTTGTTTGCTATTTGTTCTCATTATCACTAAAATAAATAAATTATATGATATAATAATAGCAAACAGATACTGATAGCATTGTAAATGTTTTAGTGTAAAATAGAGAAATACAGGGTTTATTTTTATTTTAGAATTAGATGCATGGTTAAGAATATTTTGGTGGGCCGATTTTCTAAAGCTATAAAATATATTGCATATTGGAGGGGGTTTTTTTCTGCATGGTCTTTGGAATGTAAAATAATATTATGTTGTACGAAGTAAATTATAATCTAAAAATGCATTAGGATTGAACACCGCTTTGATTTCTGTAAACTAAGATTATTTTTATTGCCTATAGAGTTCGCCTTAAGGGGACAAATTGATATTACTTTTCAATATTTTTTTTCTCAAAAACTCATTTATTATTTTACTCAGATGTCCCCTGGACTCCATCCTGGATCCACTCTGATTCCAATGAATAGCATTTCTCTGCCACATGGAGAAGAGGATTATGGGTATCAGTGTTTGGAGGGCAAGGATTGCGCCAGCTTCTTCTGTTGCTTTGAAGACTGCAGAACAGGATCATGGAGGGAAGGGAGGATACACATCCGCATTGCTAAAATTGACTCCTATTCTCGAATATTTTTCCCAACAGCTTTTGCCCTGTTCAATCTGGTGTATTGGGTTGGCTATCTTTACTTGTAAGTTCTATGTGCCAGGCCAAAATTGTAAGAAGTTTAACTAAATCCAATATAATCTCTTGCACTTCAGTAACGTGAAGTTTAAATTCAAAATGCAGAGAAACCACTGGTTAAAATGTAAAACCACTGTAACTGTTCTATGGCTTCATAGGTAAATAAAGCAGCAGCTTTCATGTTAATTTACTTACATGTATGTCAAAGGGATTAGTTGCAAAATTCAATAGAGTAAAATAGTACATATATTTTTACTTGAATCTTATTTATTTTACTAGTATCCTTGAGATTTTGAATTCATAAGTTCCGTGGTTCATATTTGAAAGATGGAATACTTTAATGACTTTAATAATATTTTATTTAGATATAATATCACTGTTTGTAATGGTAGCCTAATCTCATGCCTAATGTTTATGTAGTAAGTTTTTGCTTAGAAAATATAATTATTTTGATTTTTTTTCTTACACTTTATCTGTATGCTCTGTTTGGAGTAGAGCTAGTTAAAACCATGAAGCCATGATTTCCTGGCATTTATATCCAGATGCATTCACTCTCAAGAACAAATTAAATTAGAAGAAAATGCCAATTTTCACCTTATTAAAAGGCCAGTTTTTATCTGTATTTGAATCAACACTATTTCCTGACACCAATATTAAATAGAGCTGTAGTTACATTTAGTTTTGACAGTTTACAAACTCGGATGGAAACCACCATAGTCATTTCTTTTAAATTCAAGGTGAAAAAATAAAGTTACATTTAACCATTTTATTCTCTGCCTCACAGCATTTATGAAGTATGAAGAAGTTCACACTGAAATGTTTAGATCTACTAACACTGAAATTAAATACAGAAAGAATTGAGTTTTTATGTTCTACAAAAGTATTACGTTCCCTAAATTTTCAAAAACATTGAAGAACAACAGTGCTCGTATTTACTCATTGTGGATAAAGAATTATCTAGCAAATTGAGTAACAGATCATATTAGGGATACAGTCTTAAATATGTACTACCAATAATTGCCAGACTAAAAATATCCTAGAAATATAGTTTTAGGCGCGTGTCATATATTATCTTTTCCGGCTCCTACATTTGGACTCTTGTCAGATTTACATCTTTGTTATAAATTGTTATGATGTTCTCTATTACAAAAAATGAGAGCAGGCTCAAAAATCATGTTAAAAGTGGAATTCTGTTAGAGGCACCTCTAAGGAACATGATTGCTGGAGCCTTCTAAAGTCTTAGAGATAGGAGCAGAGAAAGCCTCACTGTAGTATAAGGCCTGCTGGTTAACAGTTTCCCAAATGCTTCTTTTGTTAAGAGTAGAGTTAACTCCAGGCTTTAATCACTACATTCCTGTAAATAGTTTGGCATCTCCATTGTTTATAAGAACTCCACATTCATTCACTACCACCTAATTTTTTTGGAAGATCCCCAAAGTGATCTTGGAGATAACCTTTAAAAACTGTTTTCATTGCCAGAGCAAGTATGAGGATACAGAGTTTTGTGATCAAAGCTTATATCCTATGGCATGTGGAAGGAGCTAGCACCTGCGCATTTGACACTAGTTTTTAACACAGTAATTCCCCCACATGGTTAGTGAATATATGAGTGGGGCTCTGGCATGGTTATAGTTACTGTTTTAGAATATATAGGGTTTTTTTTAATCTAAGTACATTTCATTGTGTATTCCTCAGCTAAATCAGAATTTTTTTTTAATTTTGATTCTAAACCTCTGAAAAAAATGTAAGCATGAATTAAGTGATAATGCCCAAATATCCACCGACACTACCTTTTTTGAATGGAGAGCCAAATTAAACTTTGGCCGTGTATATATTCACTTACAAATTATTCATGCATTCACTTTTTATAGCTGAGTTACTGATGGATATTCTTAATGTGAACACTCATTTATGGGTAAATGGAAAATGAAGTTTCATGAAGAATAAACACCACTAAAATGTGTTATGGCTATTTCCATGTTCTAAGCTATAACCTGTCAATTTCATGAAGGCAATTTAAATTCTGGGATTCTTCAACTTTATCAGAGCATGACTGTATTTTAAAATACTTTAAAATGCTTAATATAAATAGCTTTGATTTTTCTCGTTGGTGTTCCATTAACTTGGCTTTAAATGTTGGCAATATTAACAAGTGGAAATAAAATTAATAAAAATATGAAAGACACTTTACTATATACACTCATTGTATAGATCATGGAAACAAGCACTTTGTTTTCAAAGCCAGTGGCATTTTGAGCAGTTTTGTTTAAATATGTAGCAAAAGAGAGGTGTACAAATCATAATATTTCTAAAAATGAGAACAAACAGGTAAAGATGCAGTTAGATTCTGTTTACAAGAAATCAAGTCAAACTTATTTTCGGGAAATGCAGTCTAATTCCTGACCCCTTCTTCTTTCAAGAAGTTTTACCATCTTTAGAAACAATTTTCTGAGAAATCCTCCTCTTCTTGCAGAGTTACGTCTGAATTTATTGGGGTCACTGGAATTTGCACTTCCTAGCTGCTTTAAATGATTTTAACACTAACATAGATCAAAGAAGTGGATAGAGGATAGAAAGCATAAATGGAGCAGAAGGATTTAGAATAATTTGGAAAACGTTAATTTATATAAACCCACTCTCTGAATATGTGAAAGTTCTGACAAGGAAAATTGTGATTAGTACAATCTTATTCTCTTGAATTTACAATTGCATGATAATATTTTATTCTTGAATTGCATAGGAAAACTTACACTCACTTGAAATTAATTCCTGAAATGCCAAGTAGTTTCTGGGGGGGAAAAAAAAACAGGAGGGAAGAAAGAGGGAAGAAAGAAAGAAAGAAAAGAACTTAGACTCCCTGAGAATTTGGTAAGGAAAGGGCAAAATTTGTCAGTAAATCTAAAGTTTTAATGTAAATAGAAAGACAATTTATTTGATTTTTTTAAAGTTAAAGACATAGATTTCATTAAGGAGTTGTCATAACGGATCATCTATAAGTCAAAACACAGTAAATGTGTGTAATAATATAGACAATCACCAGGTTGTTTTTTCCTTTAGCATATTCCCATATCTGACATCAATATACAGTCATAGAATATGCTAGTTTTGCTTAAATAGCAAGGCCAATATTGAGGGCTGCATGCTTGCCAATGATTGAGCATCAAAAAGAATGATTTATAGTAGTCTCACATCAAGGGACCATAATTGTAAAATGTGAAATTGTATTCCAAGTTAATATGCTGTAACAAAATGCATCTTGTACTTTGTTTACACAAGAGGAGATTTAGATAGGATCACTTGCTCAAGTAAAATTTAGGTTAATAACCAATAAGTGAATAAGCACCTAATAAATGAATAAGTACATATGTAGGATTATCAAACTTCTATACCAGGGCCCATTTTCACTTGCAAAATTTCCTGTAGCAAGATACCAGATTCTCAATTATTTTTATTGATCTTACTTAGCACTGGAATTGAAGTGATTCAATGGAAGATTTAATGACTTAACATTTGTCCCACCACAAACATTTTTGAAAATCAGCTACTTTTCTTTACACCATCAAATTCACTTTACTTCTCAGTGTCTTGCCATATGAAGTCCAGACGTACTTGGTCTCATGTTTCTGTTGGTTATCATTGTTTTTCACTGTTACAAATCCCTTGACATGCCACTGTAAAGTCATAGAAGCCATTACCAAATCATTGTCAAAAACATTCCAGATAGGGACGCCTGGGTGGCACAGTCAGTTAAGCAACCTACTCTTGGTTTCAGCACAGGTTGGGATCTTGGAGTCATGTGATCAAGCCCTGCATGGGCATTCATGCTCAGGGTGGAGTCTGCTTGGAATTCTCTCTGTCTCCCTCTGCTTCTCTCTAAAAGTGGATAAAGAAATCTTAAAAAATAAAAGATTTCAAATGGAGTCTCCAAACACTATCAACCATACTGCTCTAGGAAAGATAAGGTCAGTTCCGCCTTTTTTGTCTTTGCATTTTGGAAGTGACATGATCTAGTGCAAAATATTCATGCAGCACTTTCCATAGATAAGATACAAGAGGGAATATACAAAGATGAACTCTCAAGAAACGATAGCCTGAGCATCAGTTATACAATTTAAGGGAGGGAGGATAACTCTGGCAAAGGTTCTACAGCTGGGATCTCGAGAATTCAGTATATGCCACTACGTGAGGTTAACTAGGGATCATACTTCCTGTTGAGTAAACAGCTTGCATGAAGAAACAGAAGCATGGGCACAAATAAAAGTTCCATTTTATTTGAAAATTGAGATGCATATAGAGATAATTAAAGATGAGACAAAGATAGGTCCAGTCCTGTGGCAAAGAGGCAAGAATACAAACCTCAGGGGACTGGGTGATACTCTAAATCCATGGAGAGTTCAAAAAGATACTTAAGTAGAAAAGAGCCATTATTGATACTGTGGAAATTTCCTTGTATTGGTGTGTGCTGTTCAGAGTAAGAAAAGCCAAAGCCTGTTAGGAAGCAACTGTACAGCAGGAGGTGAGGGAGGAGGAAGGTTAAAGTGCAGTGATAGTTGAGTGGGGGAGAGCGAGAGCCAGCCACCTGAACTAGAAGGGAAAATGGAGATGAAGCTGAGATGGACAGACAGCATTAACTGAGTGATATGGTTGGTGTGCGCGGGGCACCAGGGCTCCTGTACTGAATGGTACAGACGTGTGTACAAATAGACTCTAACCCAGTGTAAAGAAGTTGATGCATTACAGCCTGGCTTGCTGTTACTCTGAACATTTTAATCAAATGCTTATTTTTTTTATGTTGATCTGTGTTTCTCCCACATTAGGGATGAGGGCAGGAATAATCTCCTGAAATACAAATCATAAAGGATTCTGTCTAGTTTATTAGTATTATTAATATTATTATTATTTAAATCTATTTCCCATTGTAAGGGTTTTCTCTTCAAATACTTCTCTTTCTTTCTGAGGGAAAAACATGTATTTGAACAAAGAAAGGAGGTAAACTGGCAATAGAAAGAGGCTGAGATGGGACGAGATAAATCCAAGGATTTGTATTCTCACTTTCTGAAATACTTGTCTCAAAATAAATACGTAGATTTTTATTGTTGTGCAATGAAATGTACGTGGGCCGTGAATAGTTGGACTCTGTGAATGGATAAGATAAGCCCGTGATAACTGTAATGCAGTTGAGCACAAAGGAGTAAATAACAGACTTTAAAGACATGGCTGACCTAAATGGAAATAGTTTGGGTCTCGATAAATCACTGTAATAACAGCTATTTGCATCCATTAAGTGTATCTGGTCATGTCGTATAATCAAGTTTCATGGCTTGTGATTGTGACGACGTCTGATGTCTGCTTCTGCCTTATTTTGGAGAGCATTTTGTGAGCCTGTGGCAAAAGTATTCAACTTTTCAAAGTGTTCTGTACTTTCATGATTCTGAGTGCAAAATAAAGTCAGTAACTTGTCATGAAAAAAGGGTGTTACATTCTCTTAAAATGTGTTTTTAAAAATCGCTTGTTGTTTTATGGTATATAATCATGACTTTAGCACTGAAGTTAATTTCTGATCAATATTATCCCACATTTTTCCAAGTAAGAAAATAAACATAAGGGTTTCTCTCTCTGATAGATCTGAAAATGAACTGAACCATAAAAAGGTAGGTAAGGATAGTTCATCATTATGCATGACTTTCACTCCAAAGACTATGAATTTCTGGATTATCCTAAGGACCTGTGATTTCATCCTAATATGAAGCACCAGGTACCCTTTCCCAAGTGAGCCAATGAGAGCACTAGATATTTGCCTGGATTGGCACCTGGACCGTTCCAAATACTCTGTGTTATGAAAAATGTCTTAATTCATTTGAGGAAATAGTGATGGAAAATTAAAAGCCAGAAAAATCAGCTAAGAAAGCATTTTCTGCTTCACCCTTGCAGTTGTCTGTTCTCTGCCACCATGGCACAGTACTTAAAAAAAAAAAAATGGTTTATGGGTTTTCCTTCAGGTCCCATGCTGTTTCTATGAAATACTGAGGAAGATGGAGGAGGATTGAATGTTTACTGAGCACCTGCCATTGTCTGGGACAATGCTCAGAACCAAGCAGTGCTCAGAACCAAGAGCTCTATTTAACAGATAGGAAAACCAAGGCTCAGTATATTAGATTCATTTTCCAAACACATATGCCTATTATCTGAAATTAAATTTAGAGACCTTTATGTTTCAATTACAGGGAACTATCCTCCTGACAAAATGATCACATCCTACCACTAGAACAGGTTTCCTTCACAGAACAGACATTGAGACCTAAAATACAACCAACTCAGTTCTGCTTAAAGCACAAAAATATTATTTGGTAAGAGCGTGATCTTCACCAGCTCATTTGTTTTTCCAATGTAGACTTCAGTTCACCTGAGATGTTTTAAATAGATACCAAAAGCATTCTGAAAAATTCTCCTGCTGTCCAATCAAATATAATAACAGACTGTTGTCTTTCTAGAAAAGGAATTGGCAAACTGTGGCTACAGCACCAGTGATTGGAACACAGCCATTCCCATTCAGGTATCTATTGTCTACAGTTTCTTTTGCACTCCAATCACGCCGTTGGGTAGATGCAACGGAAATTAAGTGGCCCAGAAAACCTAAATATTTTTCCCTGGTACTTTACAGAGAAGGTTTGCCAGCCTGTATTTTGAAATAACTTTACTGTGGCATTTGAAAAGGTACCACATTTTTAAAAATTCATTTTCCTATTTTTTAATTTAATTTTTAAGGGATTTTATTTATTTATTTGAGAGAGAGAGAGAGAGAGAGAGAGCAAGGGAGCATGGGGGGAGAGGCACAGAGGGAGAAGGAGAAACAGACTCCCCGCTGAGTGGGGGGCTGGATGCGGGGGCTCAATCCCAGGACCCTGAGGTCATGACCTCAGCCAAACACATATGCTTAACTGACTGAGCCACCCAGGCGTCCCTTTTTTATTTTGATTAAAAAAAAAAAAAAGGTCTTAGTTAAAAAGAGTCTTATGTAAACTAATAAACTTAATTGCTCTCCACTGCACTTTATAGTTTCAGCTCCTCTTAGACATTAATCAAGGCTATGTTCTCTTGTTTAGAATTTGTAAAAAAAAAAAAATTGTAAATCTGTTTTATAATAAAAATACATGCTTCGTCATAATTATTTCAATGTTATTTGAAGTAGATAAAGTAGATTAATCTAGAGAGAAGATTGCTGTTGCCACTAAAATTGACACAAGATGCTTTAAGTAAAAGAAAAGTGATAAATGCAAATACTAATTTTAATATTTTCCCCCTGGAGAGTTGCAACATGAAGTATGTTTCCTCATTAAAATTGTTTGTGTCAAAATAAAATCTTGCTTTTGACTTTTTTCACAGTATTAAAATCTAAGCAGCCCTTTCTGAATAATTTCACTGGAATAAATATTTAATTTACTGTGCACATTACTCATGTGCTTTCCCTTTGCATTTCAGGATGTGAACTTCAATTATTAAAATTTACATTTCAAATGGTCACCAAAAGTAGTTCGTTAAAAATTGCACACTCCGAGTCAGAGGAAAGCTTCTTATAGGACAATACTATATAGGAAGTAACTTTAGGAATGACATACTCAACATTTAGCATAAATCAAATTTCTGAATATTGATTCAATATCGATACTACTAAAATGTTCTATATTCAAACTAAGATTTAGATTTTTATTTTTTTTTAAGATTTTATTTATTTATTCATGAGAAACAATGAGAGAGAGAGACAGAGACACAGGCAGAGGGAGAAGCAGGCTCCATGCAAGGAGTCCGACGTGGGACTTGATCCTGGATCCCCAGGATCACGCCCTGAGCCGAAGGCAGACGCTCAACCGCTGAGCCACCCAGGTGTCCCAAGATTTAGATTTTTAATTATTTTTAGCTTCTAATCTTCAAATTATTGTGCTAATATTTCAATTCTTCTTCCCGACTTGTCTTTTTAAAAGATTACACACTTAATAAACTTTTGGAAACCTCACTTTGCATTAATATAAAAATTAATATTAGCATATTGTTTCACTACACAAGTATCTTTGTATTAACCGTCTCAGCTGGCCATTAGCAAAGTCTTTGGGAAATTTGGGAGCAATAGCAAGCGCTCCATTTGGCAAACAAGACAACAGTGAACCAGACAGTGTGGGAGACCATAGTGAACATCACACATCAAGATCAAGTCTTCTTCTTATAAATTCTGTGTTTGTAATGTAAACTCTGGATTTTAAGGCACATTATAAATCAATTCAAACCCTTTGTAGAGTATGCAAAATCCCTCCCACCTTCCCTACCTCTCTGTCTCCCTTTTTGTAAGAAAATATAGTTTCACCTCAATGTTTTTGATGTGTTTTTTAGTCATGGTCCCAGAAAAAGAATGATGGGCTATTTGAATCGTGTAATTTGAGAAGGGTTCAACAAAAGGACACTGTCTGAAAGTATGGATAAGAGTTAGAAAAGCCCCCAAAGCAACTTCTAGAATCCTGAAACTAATTACGGAAGGAGTAGCAGGTGCTCAGGGACCCAGGGGAAGAGAATAGGCAGGAAGCTAGAAAGAAAGAGCTGGAGGCTAAAGGACATTTGACTGGCACTGTGACCTTCAGCTGAAGGACACTGGCAACTCCTGGCAACTCTGCTGGAGGGAGCCTGTAGAATAAATACCCCACTGACATCTCTTCCCTTCTTCCCTCTGTTTTTCTGCTAGTGCTCATCATTTGCAAACCCTACTGAAAGCCAGAGGTCAGGGGGGACTTTGATCTAATCCTTGCAGCCAGTTTTCTGGGACACAGAACAGAGGGCAGAAGGCTAGAGGGATTTGGAGGGGAAATGGAACATACTCAGGATAAAGTTTGAGGACTGTACTGGGAGATTCAGAATTAATTATAATTAATGCACCTTATGGTCATATTTATTTTCTCTCTACCTGGAAAATAAGAGTTAGAAGCAACCCAGGCCATTCTGAGTTCTGTACTTCCCACTGCAGGATCAATAGCCAAGACTGGGCCAAGACGCCTTGGCAAGCTTGACTCATGCATCAAGGAAGCTTCTCTGTCTCTCCAGCTCCATTTTTTTCCCTGATATTGGCAGGTAGAAGTTTTGGCACATTGGTACAGTAAATTTCTAAGTATATATTTGCTCTAAGAGCCAAGGACTACTTTGCTAGATTTAAAAAAAAAAAATGACGTTTGTTGCCAAAGTTCCTGTTAATATTAGTGATTTTCTTTTTCTTTATCTTCATTGTACAATCTTTTTTCTTGACGGTTTGAATAAAGGAAGAGAAGCTGGACCAAGAAAAACAAGGTCAGAATCTACTTAGCTCTTCTTTTCTTGCTAACATTACAATGAATATGACATACTTTCTGAGTTAGATAATTGTTATAAAGAAGAATAAAATAGTGAACACTGAGCATTTACCATGCATCCAGAACTATTTACAAAAATTCAACTGTGAATGAGGGTGCAACTTTAAAATGTATCAGTAGTATTTGTTGGTGTTGGAATTGAGCATTTATGATTCAACATGAATACATCATAGTTCAATTCTAATTTAACTGCCTTTGACAAATAATTAATATAGGAGATTGCAGGTGACACACTGAATAACTATGGTGGGACCAAGAACCATGTTTTTCTATGTGCACTTGTCAACAGAATGGCTTCTGAGAATGAAATACGAGTGGGTGATAACAAGATAATAAGAAAAGTAATTAGAGCCAGCACGTACTATTCACTTGATATGGTCCTGAGAGCTTTATTCAGAATAACTAGTGTAATTGGGGCACCTGTGGGGGGTTTCAGTGTTTGAGTGTCTGCTTTTGGCACAGATCATGATCTGGGGGTCCTGGGATCGAGTCCCACATTGGGCTCCCTGCATGGAGCCTGCTTCTCCCTCTACCTGTGTCTCTGCCTCGCTCTGTGTGTCTCTCATGAATAAATAAATAAATAAGATCTTTAAAAAAAATAAGTAGTCTAATACAATATCCTAAGAAGTAGCCAGTATTATTTTCTCAAATTTATATAAAGGGAATCTGAGGCACAGGGTAGTTGAGATACTTGCCCAAGAACACAGAGCAAATGAATGGTACAACTAGGATTAAACCCAGGCATGTCAGCCTGGAGCCTGTCCTCTACATCACTCTACAAAACTTCCTCTCTGGGCATCTCAGCTCTACACACTCAGCCTAAATCCTCAAGTATTAATATCAACGGATTTCTTCTGTAGTAACTGATATTGAAGGATAGGATCAGCAGGACACCACATGTCTGGGATAGGATTAAAAGCCGAAGATTTCATTAAGGGTCTAACGATCTGAAGAAACAAGATTACTTGCATAGGTCTATATAACTGGAGTCAAAGGCCACAGTTTAATTGTTCTAAAGTAAAACTACAAAGATATAGGGGTAGATAAAAAGAGCAATCTCAAACAAAATCTACAGATTTAAGGTCTTGAATTATTTTATCAATTAAAATTACTTCTATAATGATCCAGCAGCACTATCTATATCCAAAATTATTGAAAGCAGGATCTTGGATGGGTTATTTGCACATTCGTGTTCATTTCAGCATTATTCACAATAGCTAAAAAGTGGAAGTAACCCAATGATCATGGATAGATAATTGGATAAAGAAAATGTAGTAGGAACGCCTGGGTGGCTCAGGGTTGAGCATCTGCCTTTGGCCCAGGGCATGATCCTGGGGTCCCGGGATCGAGTCCCACATCAGGCTCCTTGCATGGAGCCTGCTTCTCCCTCTGCCTGTGTCTCTGCCTCTCTCGCATGTCTCTCATGAATAAATAAAATCTTGAATGAAAGAAAGAAGTAAGGAAGGAAGGAAGGAAGGAAGGAAGGAAGGAAGGAAGAAAGAAAAAGAAAGAGAGAAAGAAAGAGAGAGAAAAAGAAAAAGGAAGGAAGGAAGAAAGGAAAGAGGGAAGGAAGGAAGAAAATGTAGTATAGACGTACAATGGAATATTATTCCGCTTTTAAAAAGAAGTAAATTATGTGACATGCTGCATTGTAGATGGAACTTGAGGACAATGCTAAGTAAATAAACCAGTCACTAGAAGATTAAACTGTAGATTCCATTAATTTTTAAAAGATTTCATTTATTTGTTTATTTGTTTATTTATTTATTTATTTATTTATTTATTTATTTATTTATTTATGAGAGACACACACAGACAAAGAGAGAGAGAGGCAGAGACACAGACAGAGAGAGAAGCAGGCTCCATACCCAGAGCCCATCGTGGGACTCGATCTTGGGACTCCAGGATCACACCCTGGGTTGAAGGCAGACGCCCAACCACTGAGCCACCCAGATGTCCCTGTGGATTCCATTGAGGTGGTCAAATTCACAATAAACAGAAAATTGAATGGTAGGTGTCATGGGATGGGGGAAATGGGGAGCTGTTCAATGGGTAGAGAGTTTCAGTTTTGCAACCTGGAAAAGTTCCAGACATTTATTGCAAAATAATTCTAAATATAATTAACTCAACTGAACTTTTCACTTAAAATGCTTAAACAGGGACACCTGGGTGGCTAGGTTGGTTAAGTGTCTGCTGATGGCCCAGGTCATGATCCCGGGGTCCCTTGGCAGGGAGCCTGCTTTGCCCTCTCCCTCTGCCCCTCCCCCTTGGGCTCTCTTGCTTTCTCTCTCTCTCTGTCAAATAAATAAATAAAATATTTTTTAAAATGCTTAAACTGATAAATTTTATATTCTGTGTTTTTTTTTACCACAATTAAATATATAGCTACAGTAGATAGGTAGATGATAGATTGGTAGATGATAAATTATTTCTAAAATCTTCTAACTAAATGGGTGGCATCTGAATGAACCATTATATTTAGGAGAATTACAACCGTTGTTTTGTTGCAACAATAAACAGGAAATGGCTTTGAAAGTATGTAGAATTGGAGCCAAATCCTCACCCTCCCGTATGTTTGTGTGATCGTGGACATATTTCTTAAACTTGTAAATCTTACTGTCTTGTTTTAACTGATTGCGTAAAGATAACTTTTATAGAAACTTTTGGCATCTTTCGGATGATCCAAAATTATCAACATCTGCTCTGATGACTATTTGAGGGTGAAGAGTTATTAAAGGGAGATTTATTTCTTGAAATAGTGACTTTCTGATCCAGGGTGGTGATAGGAAGCAGGGTTGTACAGCAGTTGAAAATGTGACTCGGAATTTAGATGCCCTGTTTGTAACCCAGCTCTGTTAGTTACTGGGTTACTGGCCCCAGTGGCAAAAAGAAGAAAATAAGTATTTGTCTCTTCATACTTTTTGTTTATGATTTAAAGGTGACCGTGTGACCCAATTCCCATTAATTAGATGTAAGAAAGTACCTGAGTCAGTCTTCCAGCAAATTTTCCTTTTTGTTAAGAATTATACGAGGCTGGCGTGTACATTCAGTCCTGAGATCTGTTGGCTTTTGGCCTTTCCCTTCTGCCTCCCTCGAATTTAGAGACCAGACCAAGAGGTGTCCAAGCTGACATATAGAAAGAACTGGGATAAGACCACTGCTGAGTTGACGAGTAAGCCTTACGCTGCTTGTCCCAGGATTTCTTGTCTTTATGAGTTAAAAAATAGGCCTCCACTTTTAAAGACACTGTACAGACATGTTGCAAGCATTAAAAAGAAGCAAAGCACTTAACACAGGGACTTGCCTGCAGCAAGTTATTATTGACAGACGTGTGCTGGATTGAATATGCATCTCATGACCCTTCTGTTTCATATTCTATGCTGCAAAATATATTCCAGAAGAATGCATGAGTATCAATCTCTATGGAAGCCATAATTCAATATTTTTATCACTTTCTTAACTTTTGCCAATAAATACATAATTATAAAAGGCCAATTGTATCGTGGGTTTCTACGGTTTTCTACAGGGATGGTGTCTAATATATCCTAACTGATTAGCTGAATGGTAAGGAAGGTAGACGTTCAAGAATGCATGTGAATATATTGTAAGAACTTTCAAAGGGTTTGCAAAAAAAAATCATTTTTGGTTAGGATTTCGCTGTTGCATTACAAAAAAAAAAAACTGGATGTGCATCTGGTTTAGACTGTTTTGATGAGCTTAAAATATCTTGGGGGGAGTAGCGTGTGTATACCATATGCTGAAGCCTTACTTCATTGATTAGTTTATTGAGCCGTGCTGACTTCCTAGTATAAAGCTGATTCATTTTGTGATTCATCATAGGAAAGCTAATAAGTTGAAATGCTTCTTTGACTATTCTGAAAAATGTGTTTCCTAATGGTCTTTAAATGGGGTGGTTTTCAACCATGACCTGCTTTCCTTAAACTATCAGGATGAAAATTAAAATAACATTTAAACTAAGATGGAACATGCAATGAAGTAATGTTGTAGCTGGCTCTTTGCAAGTACTATATAAAGCAAATTATACTTCCAGAGTTCCATTATTTACCGTATCAGTTGCGCAGTAGATTGTGTTTTCCGGAAATGGTTGCCACAACGTTGCCCAATGCTCATGTTCTTTTTACAATGTGATTCTGATCTTCCTCCAATTAAGAGGTAGGACTTATGTTATCTCCTTATAATTTGGAGAGGCTTGTAACTCTAGTGGAAGTAATGATACAAGCATTTCAATGTTATAGATCATTAAAAAAAAACCCTTTTACCCCGTTCTCTTGGGATACTTGGTCCTACAAGGTAGCTAGTATGCTGTGAGGAAGCCTAAAATAACCCACACAGGGAAATCACAGGGAGAGATGATATATAGGTATTCTTAGCCATTAGGCCAACAAAGGTCCCAGCTGATGGTTTGATAAAACTGCTCAGTGAAGATGTCCCCAGATGAATTCCTGTCCTCAGGCATTGAATTGCCTTTAGTCATTTAATCTTCTTGCCTGAGGCCCCAGACCTGGTGGAGTCAGGATAAATCATCCCCATTGTGTCATATCTGAATTCTTAATCTACAAAAACAGAGGATATTAACAGGATTGTTTCATGCAGTAGGTTTTGAGGTATTTTAGGCAGTAATAGCAGCTACTGCAACATTTCTTGTTTAGAAATGAAGGAGCTATGAGAGATGGAACTTAGGATTCTTTAGTGATAGTAACGTTGTCACCTATATATTTATTCTATATCATCTCCCAAATTCTGTATAAATGTGAGCCTCATGAATGCAGGGATATATATTTATCTCTTAATTCAAATGCCTTCTAGGCCAGGTGGATTATCATAGACAATTTCTGAAGCAGCCTACCAAGACTGGTGTTGGTAGATAGAATAGCAAACTGGAAAGCATATGTCCTAAGTAAGGTGTTTAAATGACATTTGTTTCAATATTCTGGGAAAACACGTACCTACTACATACTGCACATTACATACCTATTGTTTCTACCTTCACGATTTATTTCTCTCTTGCTCCACCGTGAGCTCAGAAACATGATCTTTATTATATCTCCTGAACTCCTAAATTGGCTCCATACTCTTATTTCCCCTTCCACTTCCAGGCTTATTCATTGTAATCTAATCTCCATACAGTTTGAGGTTTGTTGGTTGGTTTGTTTGTTAATTCAAATTCATTCAGTTACTCATTTACCAGAAAGCCCTATAACATTCAGCCTTGCCAAGATCTACAAGATTGTCTAGTATCATTTCAAAGATCTTGGGGTGTTAATAACCAAAAACTTTGGCATATTTTATTATTTCTGCTGAGACTATTCTTTACCACACAATTTGCTTTGTTGGCCCTTCCTTATATTTTACATCTAAGCCTAATTGTAATCTAAAGAAGGCATCCTCTGACTACTCTATAAATGTGGCATCCCACAATTATTCTTTTTTCTGTATCTGACTGATCTGACTCCCATTTACTCACTTTAAAGCACTTATTATAAGCACTTATTATAAGCAGTAACTTTTATAAATATGTACACAAATATTGATTAATTAATTATCTATTTTCTATGTTGTAAACTTTCAAAAGTCAGGGGCCAAAACAGTTGCCACGTAAGAAGAAATGAAGAACTATTATTTGAAAAAAGATATTGAAATAATGTTTCAAAGACAGGAAACTATAATTATACCCTAATTGTAATACAACAAATATGTGAAAAATTTATTTTTAAAAATATAGAATGCAAGACATATTCAATCAAGCAAATGGATAGTATTTAATGCAATCATCAAGTAGAAAAAAATAAAATGGAAATTCAAATAATATAACAAATGCAAGAAAAACAAAGAAAAGAGGAGAATAACAGACAAAATTATGAATTGATAAACATGATGCGAATTGAATGGATTAACACACGCAGGCAATTAAAAAGTAAAGGAGGAAAAATCACTGATAAGTGAGAATAAAAAAAGATGAATCATGTAATCAATGTTGGAAATGTAAGCAAGATAAAACATCAGAGAGAGAGAAAGGCTTGTGACATCTTAGAATACTTTGTATAATTACAGAATAGAAACAAGGCGACAAGAACTCCCCAAGATTGGCATACAGGTATCAACTATCACAATAACAAGGAGGAAAGGCCAGAGAAGTATCACAAGGAATTATTTTTCATTTCATGGTATACACTAGAAATAATTTTTTTTTAATTTCTCAATTTGACTTTTCTGCAACATTTATTTAAAATCTGGAAAAAAAGAGGCTCTAAGAAAACTATAGTCCTGTTGCATAGGTATTGATAATACATTTTATATAAAATACTAGCAAACGAAATTCAGCAACCATAATTCCATGATGGACAGAATATTACTGGATACATATCACCAAGATAGTCTGAAGTGATAATCTAAGAAAGTTGTGGTCACCAATACAGAAATATTAGAAGACATAGTTTAAATATATTATGATACATTTTTTATATATTCTTATTATAGATATGTGTGCATATGTTATATACATATATTAAATTTCATTTAATTTCTACAGTTTCCCTATGTTATTTTTAAAATGAGGTTGTGAAGAAACACCTGGATGGGACAATCGGGTAAGCATCCAACTCTTGATTTCAGCTCAGGTCATGATCTCAAGGGTTTTGAGATCGAGCCCTGCATCAGACTCCTCCCTTAGCAGGGAGTTTGTGGGAGATTCTCTCTCTCTCTCTCTCTCTCTGTCTCTCTTGTATGTAAGTAAATAAATAAATAAAATCTCTAAAAAAATACAGAAAATGAGATAGTGAAGGTTTTGACACTAGAATTATTATCTGTTCAGGTCATGTTGTTGATAAATGGCAGAGTAAGACTTGAAGTTAGTTTAGCCTAATTACAGTGTGGGTTTCCTTCTTTCACAGTTTGATATAGAGAAAAATAAAAGAAGTATGGTTACATCTATAGAAAGCAAAATCAGTTAACAATCAAGTCACAGAAACATTAGGAATGGTGGCTCTCAATGTGAAATATTAATAAACATCATGTATTATTTTGCCAAATGATATTATTTTACGACAATATTTTGTTTCCAAGCTACTGAAATACCACAAATACAAACCTATTCTCATTTCAAAAATACATGAATAGGTAATACAAGTAAAGTGAGAGTAATAAAGTGAAGCCAAATTGCCCTCAGGATTGATGAGAGCACCTATTAATGAAATAAGACTTTTAAGAGCTACAAAAATAAGAAGTAAAAAACTTAAACTTTTCTAGTAAATTACCAAAAAGTGGAAATAATCAACCTGTTTGTGATAATCACAAAGCACCTGAGGGATCTTTGTTATTGTTTTAATGCCTATTCAAATTGATTGGAATCTAAATATGATTTCTTTCACAATGGCTTTCAGTGGTCACAAACTACATCAAACAAACAAACAAAAACCCTGGATTCAGCTTTCTTCTGCTGCTTTCAACAACTTTTCCATGAATTGCTTCTAATTTTCAATTCTACTAAATATAGAAATTCTTCACTAAATATTCAACATTGAATTTCGATGGACATTTACCCAAGAGTATATAGACAACTTCCAGGTTTGAAAATGTTTTCTCTTTTTTTTTTTTTTTTTTTTAAATTTTTTTATTTATTTATGATAGTCACAGAGAGAGAGAGAGAGAGAGAGAGGCAGAGACACAGGCAGAGGGAGAAGCAGGCTCCATGCACCGGAAGCCCGACGTGGGATTCGATCCCGGGTCTCCAGGATCACGCCCCGGGCCAAAGGCAGGCGCCAAACCGCTGCGCCACCCGGGTGAAACTCTGACTATATTTCTAATGATAGTCATTTGACATGTATAACACCTAGGGTTTTCATATACACTGGGCAAAAATGTGCAATTAGAGTCAGACAGACCACTATCTTTCTACAATTATCCAATCACATTAAATAAGCCACTTGAGTGTTCCCTTTAGCAGTTTCAGAACAATTAGATACAGTCCAAGTGTTTTGAATCTCATCTTGAACATCTGAATCAAAAGTCCTTCCAATATATGAAAAACCATCTGTTACTCATTTCTTCCAGACACAGCATGGTATCTATTAATCTTGAGAATTAGTGTAGAAACACTTAGAGTCATAAGACCTAGCATTAGAACTTAAGAACCATCAAGCAATTTCAAATACAGTTGTTATTGAGGATAACGAGACAACCTCATCTCACAGACAGTCCATAATTTTTATTCCTATTACTGGTTCCAAACTACAGGAATATTTTATCTTAATGTGACCTTTTTGAAATAATGTGTGTGCCACAGTAGGGTGGCGTGTAAATGTATGGTGGGATGGTTGGGTTCTCCAAGAAGGAGAAAGCCCTGATGGTGTAAGGTATGCGAGAGATTTATTTGGGGGTGTTGCCAGAGATGGTAATTATCATTACCATCTCTACCTGGTATGATTTTTTTAAAATGTGACTTGAATGTAATGTAGTTAAATGGCATATTTCTATATCTAGATTATCAGGTTGTTTTTTTTTTTTTTTTAAGATAACAACTTTTTAATGTGTAAATGATACCTACAACACCTTGAGTAAATGCATCTCATTCCTAGGCAGTGTTTTATGCTGTTCATTTCAATTCAACAACAGAGAAGAGATCTTATCTCTGGAAGTCCTCTGTTAAACACTCAAATACCTCTTCAAAATGGTGGAAGGTTTCCAGGGACTCGTCACTACCTCCCTTCCACTGGCATGGATATGTCTATCTAAACTGTAATACCTACTTGCTTTTTACATGATTCACTGTTTATAAGGCACCTTACAGGGAACTTTATTTCATTGGATCTTCAAATGTTAAGAGTAGTTAAAGACTATTACTAGCCCTACTGCACAGTTAAGAAAACAAGAGCTAGTTATTTCTGAAAGTTAGAGAAGTAGTCACTAAGGCCAAAGATTGGAGCCCATTTTAAGGCTTATTCCATAATTCTTTCTGTTGTAACACCATTCCCTTCTGATTAGTGACCCTGTACTTTGGACAGCCCAGACAATCTAGTCCTGTGGGATGCAAGAAAGGAGACAGAGGGTCCTGTCTGGAAGAAGGGACTGGGCCCCCAAGAGCAAATATTCTTTGAATAAAGGACCATCTGAGATCATTCTGCCTGCTGCGCAGCAAGGAAGCGAAATGGAGAAGAGTTGAAGGCATTGAGAAGTGGAAAAGGAAGACTGCAAACTTCCCCAGGTGCGGTCCACCTACTGCCACAGAGAAGATCCAATACATTTCACTACGAAATCCTACAAACCTAATATTGTAATAAAAATACTGCAGGGTTGAGTAGTCACAATACATGTCATTTTAAACTATACCAACTAATTTGATTCCTGAAATAAAGTAATGTTTTGACATTTAATTTTAGAACTAAGAAAATTGGAATTCAGAAAGGTTTGGTGACTTTGATAGAACTCCTCAGCTAGCAAGTTCCAGAGTTGAAAACAGAAGCAGCTTTTTACACCATCCCGATTTAGTTTTCTCTCTATATATTTCAGTGAACTGTGCTTGTCATATGAAAGACATTTTGGTCCTTTGAGTCCTAATGACAACAATAAAAATAGATTTAAGAATAATATTTAAATAATATTATAATTCCTATGAAACATGAAGTACTGAGTAAAAGCTAAGTAATATTAATAGACACCTTTCACTTTTCATAGTGATGGATAAGTAATCTTTTGCCACATATCTAGAATCAAAATGGAATTGGCTTTGACTGAATTTTAGCATTTTGTCTTTTTAAGAGAGCCTTAGAAGATATGTTCCATTATGACAAATTTTCATGTAGATTAAATCTTGTTTATCAATTATAGTACTAAACAAGAAATAAAAATAAGTTTGAGAAAATTGATTAATTATAGTTGCACTCAAGTAATTCGTATAAAACCAAGTTGGTGGGTTCCCATTAATTCACTGGAGGTATGACTAACAATGCTGCTGAAAGAGCCTAGTGAGTGAAATATAATTTCTTTATTAATTTTTTTTTGTCAAAGCATTAGTGGGAACATGAAAGCA
Source organism: Canis aureus (assembly GCF_053574225.1). Taxonomy (NCBI): domain Eukaryota; kingdom Metazoa; phylum Chordata; class Mammalia; order Carnivora; family Canidae; genus Canis; species Canis aureus. The sequence goes on along the minus strand of NC_135624.1, from coordinate 45,622,741 downwards.
TTAACATAAGGCCAGAGTAGTATTTGCCTACAAAAACAGCACTTATAGGATTTCTGGAATAATTTACTGAACATCAAGAAATGTTGAAATCATAATATATCTCAAAGGTAGAAAAATACCATGATATAAGTTTAATTTACACAATGTTAGTAAAATATATTGAATTTGTTCTGATAAAATAATGTAAACAGATGATTGACACTCTCAAGAGCTCAGCTGAACTGAGAAAGAGAATAGAGCCACCAGTGCTGGAGTAGTCCTTTCAAGCAACAAACCAAAAAAAAAGAGATGTTAAGCCTTTAATTACTTACAGCTATAATTTAAACAAGTGTCTGAAACTGGAAAAAGTGTTACCCCCCATTGCATTTTCGCACCCCAAACAGCACACCAGTCCAGTGTCAGGTGAATGGACAAACACGTAGGGGTTGGGTTGGCTCACTGTTGAGGAAGCCCTGAACAAAAGACATGGGCAGTTTTATGGACTTTGGGGTTGGGAGGAAACCGAAGAGAGAGATTAGAAGTGGAAAAGTACTGGGTTGGCCTGAGTGAAAGTGCCAATAGGTTTTCTTCCTCCTTCCCCTATAAGGAGGCCTCAGCATAGGCACTGGAGGGCCTCTGCCCAAGACCTCAAGATATAGACAAGGAAAGAAGGTCCTAGAGATAGGCATGCAAATATGAGATGAGCATGACCAGCCAGTGGGCCCTGAACTCTTGACTTCAACTCCGCCACCAGAAGCTGTGATGTGGTGGCTGTGCCCCAAATCTGGTATAGGGACAGCAGCTTTCCACATAAGGCCTGCCACATAAAGCCTTTGAAATTGCCCATAGTTGGGCCTGGAAACATTACACATAGGTTTGGACACAGAAGCCAGACTCCTCACCCATATTTCTCTCTTTCTCTCTATGGAGGCAAGATATATTCCATTTCTTTCTAATTCTAAAATAAATAAATAAATAAATAAATAAATAAATAAATAAATAAATAAATAAAATGACAATTCATAATGAGTGCAAACAACAAATGATTCTTTTATTCCATTTCTTTCTAATTCTAAAAAAATAAAATAAAATAAATGACTATTCATAATGAGTGCAAACAACAAATGATTCTTTTATTTTTAGGACATATCTTTATTTTTCAATTGTTGCAAGTGTGGGGCTTGGTAGATCTGATGAAGGGACTTTAATCTTATGTTCTGTTTTTAGAGTATAGGAATTTGTACTTAGATCTTATTTTCCTTACTACGTCACTCACTTCCTGAGGGATTTCATCCAGGAAACACTGCTTAAACGCTGATGGCTCCCCAGTTCAAATCTCATCCTTGAACTCTGTACTCAGCTATCAAATTATCATCTTTCAAGCTTGGCTCTCCAACAGACCTCATAATCTTGCCCCAAGTTCTTGATTTCCATCTCCTTAAACGTGCTCTTCCTTTAGTCTTCTCATTGCTAATAAGAGAGAACTGCATCCTTCTGGTTAGTTGCTCAAGCTAAATACCTTGGGTTTGTGCCTGACCAGATTTTAACTTGAGCGCAAATCTTGTTGGTTCTTCTTAAAGACTTGTCAAGTTTATGGCTACTTCTAGTACTTCCAAAGCTCTCTCCACAGTGACAAGTCACCATCATATCTTGCCTGGATTGAATGTACTCTTTGTTTGCCTCCTCTACTATTCTCCACCCCACAGTCAGAGTGAGCCCTTTAAAATGTAAGTACAAATCATTGTAGTCTCTGCTTGAAATGTTTTAATGGCTTCCCATCTCTTTCAAGTAAAAATCCAAAATTCCTAAAATGGGCTATGAGGTTACATGGATTGACCTGGTAATACCTCCTAGACTTTATCTACTTCTACTCCCTTCGTCATTCTTCCCAGCTCAGCTGCACTAGGTCCCTTGCTATCTGCTCAAATACAACATCCACACTCCAGGCCACACTTCGTACTTGTTTCTTCTGCCTAAAAAGTCCCCCTTCTGACATCTTCATGATTAGCCTCCTCATGTTCTTCAGGTCTCTGTTCAAATATCACCTGATCAAAGAGGTCTTCCCTAACCCATATAACAGCCTCTCTTTCCCCTCCGCACTGCAATTGATTACGCCTCACTCTGCTTGACTTTTTTCCATGACTTTTGGTGACAACTGTGGAGTAAATCAAATGACAATTCCCTGATTGTTTTCTCTAAATATTCTATTAAAGTGTTACCAAGGTTACGTTTTTTTTTTTTTTTTTTTTTTTTTACACATAGGATTTTTAATGGGTAAAACTATTGTGTTACAAACCAGAACTGGTGTTCAACAAATCCTTTCAAAGCTATGTTCTTTCAGTACTCATTTTAATAAAGGTGAAGCTCTTTCTAATATTCTTAACAAGTCAATCTATGGGGCTAGAGCTTACCATTATGTAAAAAAAAAATTATTATAGGGGAAAAAGTAATTTGTGAGATATTGTGTTCAATCAAAACAAACTCAAACATTGTCATTCATTTTGCCATTCATTTAACCATTTATATAGTCAGAAAACTTTTACTTTGTTCCCTCTAGATATATCAGGATCTAGGTTAGCCACCTATATGCCAAGAAAAATAAAGCATAGCTCCTGCCCTTGTCTTCTTTCAGAATGTGAAATGTTCAATCTAATCATAATTGTGATCTAATAAAAAATGCAGGCCCTGATAAACTATCCTTTTGTGTCAACACCATTTAGAATGACTTCATATTTTATGATTTTTGTAGAAGTTGATTGTCTTTAACCAATTTTCCAAAGATTCTGATTCTTCAGCAATTCAGCTAGCATTTCTTAATTCCACATCAATGAAAATTTGATATTAACATTTATGTCTCTCTTGCAAGAAATTGCTTTGGGGCCATTTAAAAGAAGACCAATTTGTTCCTGCAGTCTCTTGCCAAGCTAATTGACATAATTTTCTTCTACCTACATCTTTTGCAAGATGGATACATTCATATTTCAAGAAACTAAACTTACACAGTATCTGCTGTAATTCTTAAATCATGAAGAACAGAGCAGAGCTACTTACACTTATTTACTTCTTTTTCCCAAGGAGGACTAAATTTATAACCAGTAGACTTTGAATATGCATATACTAATAGAAAATGTTTGTGTTTTCTTCAATAGCCAGATTTTCCATTCTTCAAAGCAGTGATGAGTTTTAACAATGATTGTCACATGGTATTGGTTATTATGATCCACAAGAATATGAAGTTAGATGTTAGAACATCTAGGTTAGATTTTTTTTTATAACACATGTTCTAGTTATAGTTATAGAGATCTATTTTTAAATACCTTGATGTCTGACTTCCCAAGTCCAGGGAAGAAAAAGATCTAGTAAATCAAAGAATGATCTAGCAATTTTAATAAACTATCCATACCGAAATAAGGGTTTTTTTTCCCTACTTGTCAGTTTATGACTGTAGCATAGAAAGATATCTCAAATTAGATTTTTAAGTAGTGATGAAACAGATGTTCATTATGACAGGATACCTGCCTACACCAACATTTGAATTATATAAAAAAATTACCAAGTGACTTTCTGTTTCTATATCTAACTTTTATCTTTTAATCTCAAGTCAAAATCATGTCCTTGGGGCTCCCGGGTGGCTCAGTCGTTAAGCGTCTGTCTTCAGCTCAGATCATGATCCCATGGTCCTGGGATCAAGCCCTGCATCCGGCTCCCTGCTCAGGAGGTTGCCTGCTTCTCTCTTTCTCTGTTGTTCCCCCTGCTTGTTCTTTTTCTCTCAAGTAAATAAATAAAATATTAACGAACAACAACAACAGAAAATTATCTCCTAAGCCCATGGTGCATATTTGCACTTTCCCAGAAACTAAGAAGGAAACAAGAGATATAAAAAAGAATAAAACAATGCCCCTTAATCATAAAAATTTACAATTTTGTTAGTTATTATGATCAAGTTAGAGGACATGTCATTAATTACTTTAGAATGTGAAAATTATTATGATGCTTTTAGTTAGTATTATAAAAATATGTTCAACTTGGGAAGAGTGATCGATAAATTCAGAAAGCTGTTAAAATTTTTCTTATAAGATTAATATTATTTCTGATAGGTTTCCTTATTGCTTCCTGTTTCCTTAATTTTTACCAATTTAACAAATATAACAATTTTTTTTAAATGTAGAGGAAAGGTACTATACATCAGGTGGTTAGCAAGGAAATACCTAAACAAAAAACTATAGAGAAATAAAAATAGAATATATAGGTAAAATACTCAATCTCATACTTTACTGTTAGTAAACATTAAAAAAAAACAAAAATTTGTATCAAAAACAAAAATTGAGAAAGAACATGTAGTATATCAGAATTCATCAAGAAAAGAGTTAATGATTCTTAAGATTAGAGACAGACGTGGAGAGTAAATGATTTGATTTAGGTAATTGGTCAAAATATTGCTAAAAATTCTAAGTTTCACCATGAAATTCAGAATAGTTTTGGAAAAAAAAGAAAGTCATCAGCATTGCATCCAGACTTTTAATGTACCTTTTCCATAAGACCTCATTCTTTTATATTTGTGTGGACTACACTTGGCCACCATCGCTCAAATCGCTTTTACTTACAAAGAATTAAGCCAAAGGTAATGTAGAAAAACACTGTATGAAAAGTCATCCTGTCCTGCCCTGAATGCATTTTTTTCCCTTGGAGAGACAGAGAGAGAGAGAGAGAGAGAATGAGCTTGGGGTGGCGGGGGGGGGGGGGAGAGAATCTTAAGCTCCATGCCCATCAGGGGACCTGATGCCAGCTGGAGCTCGCTACCCTGGGATCATGACCTGATCCAAAATCCAGAGTCAGACACTTAACTGACTGAGCCTCCCAGGCCCCCCGTGAATTTATTCTTACTATATTGGTTGCACAATAGTGATTGTTCTGCATCATTCTTTTGGCAATGATTAGTTGGCATTCTACTATAAAAAGCTTTCCCTTCTTTCTGAGTTTATTTGTTTGGTAGGTCTTTAGTGTTAATATGTGATTCATGAATTCTTTTGTGCTTGTTGTGGCCTTTGTTTTCATTGACCAAATCTCATTTATTTTCACAGCATCCTTGGGTAGTGGCAAACTAATCATTTAGAAAACTATAAAGGAGTGAGTCACTTACTCAAAATATTTTGCATACAGTATATAATATAAATGGAATTCTTCTCTATTATTTTTAATTTTATAAGAAAATATTCCTTGTGTAACTTGAGTTATATCTGATCCTTTAGCAGCACAGGAATTAGGGATACCAAGCCCCCGTCCACCCATGAAGTAAAAAATTTGCATAAGACTTTTGACTCCCCAAAACCTTACCTACTACTAGCCTACTGTCAACCTGAAGCTTTGCTAATAGCAAATTGAATTAACCCATCTTTTGTATGTTATATGTGTTGCTACAAGAAAGTAAGCTGGGGAAAAAATATTATTATTATTATTTTTTAATTAATTAATTAATTTATTTATTTATGATAGTCACAGAGAGCGAGAGAGAGAGAGGCAGAGACATAGGCAGAGGGAGAAGCAGGCTCCATGCACCGGGAGCCCGATGTGGGACTCGATCCCGGGTCTCCAGGATCACGCCCTGGGCCAAAGGCAGGCGCCAAACCGCTGCGCCACTCAGGGATCCCCGGGAAAAAATATTATTAAGAAAATCATACAAAGAGAAAATATATTACAATGAAAAAAATTATTCATTTATGCTGATAGTGCCAAGAAAACATAGTAATAAGGTTTTTCTTTTCCCCATTCTGTATTTATTTGTCTTTTCTTCCATACAGAGAACTCTGGCTCCCAACAATAGCAATGTTTTTACTCATTTGCTCAGTCCTACAATACATGTGACATAATTCTTATTTCTATACTCCGTCTTCTCTCTTTTTTTTAAAGTAGGGAACTCATGACCCTGAGATCAAGAGTCACATGCTCTACAGACTGAGCCAGCCAGACATGCTGTCCCACTTCTGTATTATGAAAGGATACAGAAGCAATGGAATTACAGTCACAGTGAGCATGCCTCTGAGCTTGCTGTCTAAACAAGTACTGTACTATATTTATATTTTTAAAAATCTGTGCATAAGTGCACTGTCCAGTTCAAAGGTTCAAGGGTCAACTATATGTGTGTGTGTATTTTATATATATATATGTATAATGTATATATATAATGTATATATAGCTTGTCCTGCTGTACATCTCTGCACTTTGCAATACTTTAAAAAAATACTCATTGTATTTTAATCCATAGCAGTCATTATTTATTTTGAAAATTTACTTTCCCGGCTTTGGTCAGTGGGAAATTTGTCAAGCTGGTTCTTGTGTCATTTGTACAAGAAACCCTCATTTTCGGGTGATTGCATACTTTCTGGATCAGTAAGATATTCCGGAATCATCATGTAATCAGCCATTACTCTAAGGACTCCTGTTTCGCTTTCAATGAGAAACGGTATTTACGAGACAAGCTGGGAGGTGTGCTCACTGGGACCACTTCCATTGCTACTATATCTTTTCAGAATATAGAAATAGGAATCAAACCATGTTGTATTATTACAGGACTGAGCAAAAGAGCAAATACGATGGTATTGTTGGGAGCTGAGATTCTTACTATGGAAGAAAAGGCAAATACAGAACGGAGAAAGAAAAAAAATCTTACTCTATGGTGTTGGCATTATTGCATAAAGTAATGATTTTTTTTTTTTTTTTTTTGCCACTTGAATGAATTTTATTTCTCTCAAGAAGCCTTTAGCTTTTGAACTCATTTCGGTTTTCTCAACTAATGGACTGTTCTTTTCATTTCCATTCCCATTGACACGAATTCAACTTCCGCAAGTGTTTTGAACAGAACACTATTCCCACAAGATGCTTAAAAGTTGAATAAAGATTTTATAGTCATTAAGTTTGGAAAACACTGTGTTCTCTATTTCCTTTCATGAGATGGCTAATGCCTAACAGCATTTTAAACTCCTAAGAAATCCATCAGTAGAGGAACCTTGTCTAATCAGGTTCCCTAAACTATTTGATCACAGAATCCTTTTCCCCTTTTGAAAATGGAAAATCTAATCAGATGAGTATTATACAGAAAACATTTTAAGAACGCTCTTCTAGATCACTTCTACAGAAAGAGTTTCCCCAGTTTGTCAATGGGGGGTCCTTAGGCAGCAGTAACAAAGCTAGAGGGAACATACTATTTTCACACGTGTGATCAGTTCACAAGGATTCTGTATTGCCTTGAGAAAGGAGACATCCAAGGATAGATTTTTTGGGCAAGCCCCAAAGGCAAATGTATCCAGAGTCTGCTGCTGAGGCTCTTTACCACCGCTGGATTACAGCTTATTGGTGAGATGGTTCAGAATGTGTTAGGCGGTCCTAGTCAATGACTTAATGATCATTAATACAAGGCCTCTTTTTAACACCAAATCCAGGAAACAGATAAATTGAGCTTCTTCAGTCCTCCAGAACTTGCCTTTTCTTACCTAACAGCAATGATTTAAGAGTAAGAAGACTTGCAATTACAATACGAGAAATGTTACCCTGGGTATGAGAGCTCCATTCACTGCACATCTACCCCTGGTGTTGAAAAATTTACGTCAGCCTTGAGTGAATATGGAGTAGTTGGGATTGTAGAAATTGAAGTTTATTTATGTGATACAATTTTTTGCTAAAGACTATACTCACAGTTATTTTATACGAATTAAAACTCAAAGAAATTCTTTGCACACCCTAAATAAACATGTCATTTCTTTTGGTAGAAATAATGCATCAGTTCAAGCCACTATTTCTTAAAACTGCATAACAATTTTAATAAATGAGAGAATTCACAATGTAGATGATCTAGCTTCTTTTGCTCTTTCTCTCCTGGTTTTATATAAAGAAATTGTTAACCTGCGAAAGATGCATAAATTATTTTTTCAAATTTCTCTCAAGCCTCAATAAGCACCAAAGCCCTAAAGTTAAGATATCTTAATGAAATTCACTGACGGATGTGTTTTTGCAAGATTTTTATACTGCCTTTATCTAATATAGGTGACACTCGCTCTTCAGTTCAAAACCAAATTTTTTATTCACTCTGCAGATGTTCACTCAGCGCTATTTCCTGGATACAATTGCAGAGGTTTAGAATACAAAAATGAAGAATACATGGGTCCTGCCATCAAGATGCTTACAGTATAAAAAGAAGAGAGGCATGTAATGAGATATAGACGATCCCTAAAAAAATAATGAATGAAAAAAATATAATGAACGAAGCTTTATGTGATGTAGGGAATAAATAGATCAATACTACCTCTAGTATCTATAAACACTAATGGTTTTCTGAATTAATTTTCATCAAGAACTTCGCCTTAACCACCAGGTGAAGATAGGGGCAAGAATAACATTCAGGAAAAAACACTAATGTGTGAATTGGAAAATTCCAGGAACAGAAATACCATTTTATTTTCTTATATTAAATTCAGAATGATGGCAAAGAGGATGCCCCTGTGGCAACAGAAGGAAGGAGCCTCATTCAGCTGCATGACTCAGCACGTAGCATCCTTTCTCTATGTATTCAGTCCTGATTCAGAAGAGGGTTAGAAGGCAGAGGATGCCGTGGCCTTCCAACGCGGCTGGTAGAGCAGAAGATGAAGCTGTTGGATTATCCGATTCTTTTTTTTTTTTTTTTGTAGTTGTAACCATTTTTATTTTTATTTATTTTTATTTTTTTTATAAATTTATTTTTTATTGATGTTCAATTTGCCAACATATAGAATAACACCCAGTGCTCATCCCATCAAGTGTCCCCCTCAGTGCTCATCACCCAGTCACCCCCACCCCCTGCCCACCTCCCCTTCCACCACACCTAGTTCGTTTCCCAGAGTTAGGAGTCTTCTATGTTCTGTCTCCCTTTCTGATATTCCCCACTCATTTTTTCTCCTTTCCCCTTTATTCCCTTTCACTATTTTTTATATTCCCCAAATGAATGAGACCATATAATGTTTGTCCTTCTCCGATTGACTTATTTCACTCAGCATAATACCCTCCAGTTCCATCCATGTCGAAGCAAATGGTGGGTATTTGTCGTTTCTAATGGCTGAGGAATATTCCATTGTATACATAGACCACATCTTTCTTATCCATTCTTAAAGGGCCTTTGAAGGGTAAGGTTTTACATAGCTGGTCATAACACCGCTCAGGAGGACTAGGGCAAAATGCAGAGGGGACACCTCAGAGCAGGAGGTGGGCCAGGCGATGACCAGACTGAAGCAATTCTGACAACCAGGTGGAAAGAAAAGCATATGGGGCCCCTGGTGGGAAAGGCCCTAAGTTATGGGGAGGTCAGCGACAGAGCTGGGGGTACTGGGTAAGAACGGGAAGGCTAGGCGAGGACTCTCACCCAGTTCTTCATTCCTATGATGAATGGCAAGAACCTGGTTAGTCTTCCAGGAATTATTAAAGCTGGCTCTGATTTTCCATGTGGGGACACAGAAAAGCATTACGTGTCCACTCCTTGTGGCCTGCAAGTGCACGGAGTGGGGACTTGGACACCCATCTGGGAGAGAGAGAGCACCCTCTCAGGACAGGCTAACAGGCCTCTTTTTGCTTGGATGAAAGGTTACCTGGGCTAAGGGGAGGACATTCCCCAAATCGGAATGAATGCACTTGGGTGTGACATTGGTGCATGAACTGGAAGAGGCGGGTTTCATGTGGTTTGGGGTTTCCTGATAAAAACTTCACACTGTTCTAGTTTGTCAATCTCCCCTAGGAATCTTCACAAATGAGCCTGTGTGAAGCAGCTCCCAGCAGACATCCCACTTTATTAGCTTTCCTCTCTCTTGTGGCTGCTTTTTTTCTTTCTTTCAAACACAGCCCCGTCCCTCGCAGCTGGGTGGGAAGTCCAATTTCCTCCGCACGGCTCCCTGAACGCCCCTGGTGGGGGTGAGATGCTCCTTTCATTGCAGTGCATGAGCTGACCACTCCGGGGTGATTTTTTTCCATTGGAAAGCTAACGGGAGTCCATCCACTCCAACATTTCTATTTGCTGGAGGGTGAATCTGAGGCTCAGGGAGCTTACATGAAATTGGATTCTCTGCTTCTGTGACCCTAGTGACCTGAAACTGTCACCATGGCTTCCCTTGTCCACTCCAACACCTGTTGAAGTACATCATCGTCTCTAGATTTGCCTTTTTCAACCCACTCTCCACGCTGATAAATGAGTGATCATTCCAAAATACGTTCTTCACAGTCATGTCATCCAATCTCTAGGCTTTACCATCGCCTTAAAATAACCTTTAATCCCATTACAAGTCTGTGACTCATCTGACCCCTTCTGATTTTCTGTTTGAACTCTTCTCATCTCTCCTCAAGGGCTATTACGCACCTGTTCTGACCTCAGCATGCTCTTGCGCGCCTCTGGGCTTTGGAAGTGCTGCCCTCCTGCTCTCAAGGGGCGTCCAGCTTCCCCTTCAATCTGACTCCCACAGATTAGAGGTCAGAACTTTAATGTCGCTGATGTCTCCCGCCTGCTGCCTTAGGTCCCTGCACATGCCCACCCCCTTCCCAGACACCACGTAGCAACTAGGATATTTTTATTTTTATTTTTATTTTTATTTTTATTTTTATTTTTATTTTTATTTTTATTTTTATTTTTAAAATATTTTTAAAGACGTATCTTTATCTGCTAGACTACCAGCTCCATTGGGGCCGGGTTTTTATCTGTCTCGGCTAATCACCCACAAGCTCTGCAAGTAGTACAGGGTCTAGCACAGAAAAGACTCATGATAACTGCTTATAAAGGAAAGTCAGTACTGGAAACTAAGTTTTCTCTTTTTCAGTCTAATGTTCTTTTCACTACTCCATATATTTTAATCTCATTTGAATCACTTATAATTCCACAATAAGCTTGGGACTACCTCTTCGGAGCACTGTGGTTGCTGCTTAGAGGCTATTCCTCTCCAGTGCCACCTGATTTGTGACTTGGTTCCTCTTCTTCTTCTTCAATCTAGTGAAATCTTCTTCATAGATCACCACTTCTATGAAGCCTTCCCTGACTCCCCAGGTTGACATGCTTATGCATCCACTATACTTTCATTGCACTTGGCACATATTTCCATGGTGGTATTTCCTACACATAGCTGGCACATACTTCTGCAATGACATTTTCTATATTTTTTATATGCTTGTCACTCTAAAAAAAAAAACCTTCAACGTTTGTATTTTGGATTATGATTTACTTTTTAATGTCAATATTTATCACATGATCTGATGCTAGATACACTCATTGAAAACTTGTTGAATAAATAACAAAGGTGGTATAATACTTTACTTGTTCCTTGTCCCTTTAATTCTTACAAATAAGAGAGGAGAAGCACCCACATATACATTTACTATAAGGATACCCCAGGGTTCCAGGTTTACCATTTATGCTCAGTTACCTGAGGCCACTCATCTTATTTTTCTGAATTTCAACTTCATGATTAATAAAATGAGTTAAAAATAAATGATCAGATAAATACATGAGGTTCAAAATTAAGATCTTTATAGGGAATCTATAATGACCATTATGAAAATACAAAAGAAATGTTTAACCAGTGACATGATATTCTGTTGTTATTATTAGAAACATACAGATTAAAAATGAGATCTGAGGGAGAAGCTGAGATGGTATGTAGTAGGAGGACCCTAGGCTTGCCTTGTCCCTCGAACGTAGCTGGAAATCTATCAAATCATTCTGAATATTCAAGAAATAGACCTGAGGACTGCTGGAACAAAGTGTACACCTAGAGGGAGAGAAGAAGTCACAGAAAGGAAGGTAGGAAGTGTGGAGACATGGTTTGGAGGAGAAATAGATCCTGGATGCTGCAGAAGAGAAGGAGCCCTGGTCGTGGAGAAAGGCAAGAGTGCAGCTCACGAGGATATGCACCAGGAGGACACCTCCTTAAAGCCACTGGCTGGGAAAATGAGTGGGGCTGATTTTCATGAATTTTTGCAAACCCCAGAGACTGGGGTTTTAGAAGTCCATGGATTTGACTGGGATGGAGAGCTGAGGGCGCTTCCCTACTCCTGGACAGAAGGCACAGGAGCAGTGCCTGGGCAGATGGCAAGATGTGAGGATTGTCTAAGGCCCACAGATCTTGAAGCACATCTGTGAGAGGTGGCATTGCCTCTTTGGGGACAAAGGAGGCAGCTGGCACTGTTTCCCTCCCCCACCCCTCAGCGTAGGCACCCAGACATCTGCTGAAAGTGGCTAACCTGGACCCTGGTTACTTAGCCTGCTTTGCTCCAGGTCCCACGGTCTGCCCTCTGGTGTGACTGCTCTTCGGGGTCAAACCTGCATCGGTCCCAGCACAATGAGACCCTCCCCAGAGGACCAGCACAGGTCCCCACCACAACAGATCCCCAAAGTTTGGAGCTTTAAAAGTCTGCTGGCTTGGCTGGCATGATCCCAAAGTGCACTGCGCTGCTCAGGCAGGCAACCAACCTGGAGGTAGACAGAGTGAAAGCAGTGATCTGATAAAGGCCTAGGAGGCATGAGGAAAAATTATTTACTTTTTTGGGAGAGCTTTCCTGAGGGCAGCAAGCACAGACTCCCCTGCCCAGGGACACAGGAGCTGCTGCACCATTTCTCTCCCCCACCCCCAGCATAAACCAAGTTCCTAAAGAGCACAGCACCAACAGGGGCACCTAATCTCCTTACACCAAGCCCAGCTCCCCCTCCCCCTAACTCCCCCAGGCTCTGCTGGTCCTGTTTCTCTTGGGCAAGTGTAGCTAAGGACCAGGACAAAGGGCTCCTTCCTCTGAAAACCAGCAGAAAACCCGTATGAACCATGTTTACTGACCATAGAGTTCTGCAAAGCTTCAGTTCTAGTGGAAATAGAATCAGGTCTCATTTAACCAGCAGACCAGAGCACATTTAGTTAGAACTCAGCATACTCTGGCCAAAGTCCAAAACTGCCCATTGTAAGGAAGGAGAACCTCTGCAGAGGACTGACCCGAGGCACGGAGCAGCCAAAACACAGCAGCAGAGTGCACACAGCACATCAAGGATATTTCCTGAAGCACCAGGCCCTGAACATTACATGACCTCTTCTTCATAAAGCCATTACTCTCAGGAGCAAAAGCCGTAACAGGATTTCCTAGCACACAGAAGAAGACAGAGACCTAAACAAAATGCCAAGATGGAGGAATTTATCTCAAAAGAAATAACAAGAAAAGGTCATGGCCAGGGATCTAATTGAAAAAGATATAAGAAATTCTGCCTGTTGCAGAATTTAAAGAAATAATCATAAGGTTACTCACTGGGCTTGAAAAAAGCATGGAAGACTTCAGGAAGACCCTTACCTCAGAGATAAAAGAGCTACAAAACAACCAGAAAGAAATGAAAAATGCCATAACTAAGATTTGAAACTGGCTGGATGTAATGACCACAAAAATAGAAACAGCCCAGGAATGAATAAGTGATATACAAGATAGAATTATGGAAAATATGAAGTTGAACAAAAGAAATAAAGAAAAATTGTGGATCTTGAGAGTAGACTTAGGAAACTCAGTGACTCCATGAAGTGTACTATCATTCTTATCATAGGAGTCCCAGAAGAAGATGAGAGAAAAAAGGGGGCAGAAGGTTTATTTGAGGAAATAATAACTAAAAACTTTACCTAATCTGGGGAAGGAACAGACATTCATACCCAGGAGGCACAGAGTACTCCCATCAAAGTCAGCAAAAGCAGGCCAACACCACGACATATTGTACTTAAATTTGAAAATATAGTTGTAAGGAAAAAATCCTAAAAGCAAAAGAAGTCCCTAACTTACGGAAGAAGACCCATGAGACCAGCAGCAGATATCTCTATAGAAACCTGTTTTGTTTCTCAGACAAACAAAAACTGAGGGAGTTCATGACCACTAAACCAGCCCTGCAAGAAATATTAAATGGGACCCTTTGGGTGGGAAGGGAAGACCAAAGTGACAAAGACTAGAAAGGAACAGAGAAAACCTCCAGAAACAGTGACGAAACACATAATACATACCTATCAATACATATATACAATAATTGCTTTGAATGTAAGTGGGCTCAATACTCCAATCAAAAGACAGACAGTACCAGAATGGATAAAATAAAACAAGATCCATCTATATGCTGCCTACAGGAGACTCATTATAGATACAAAGACACTTGTAGATTGAAAGTGAGAAATGGAGCATATTTACCGTGCTAAGGGACTTCAAAAGAAAGCTGGGATAGCAATCCTTATATCAAACAAATTAGATTTTTAAATTTATTTTATTATTTTATTATTTTTATTTTTTAAATCTTTTTTTTAGATTTTAAACCAAAGACTGTAGCAAGAGATGAAGATGGGCCCTATATCATAATAAAAGGTTCTATCCAACAAGAATATCTAACAACTATAAATACTTTTGCCCCTAACTCGGGAGCACCCAAATATGTAAAATAATAAAAAACATAAAGGAACTCATCGAATAATACAATAATGGTAGGGGACTTCACCACCCCACTTGCATCAGTGGTCAGATCATCTAAGCAGAAAATCAACAAGGAAACACTGGCTTTGAATGACACACTGGACCAGATGGACTTAATAGATATATTCAGAACATTTCATCATAAAGCAGCAGAATACAGATTCTTTTCAAGTGCACATGGGACATTCTCCAGAATAGATTAAATACTAGGTCACAAATCAGGCCATCACAAGTACAAAAAGATTGAGATCATACCATGCATCTTTTCTGATCACAACGCTATGAAACTTGAAGTCATCACAAGAAAAACTTTGGAGAGACCACAAATACACGGAGATTAAAGAACATCCTACTAAATAATGAACGGGTCAACCAGAAAATTAAAGAAGAAATTTTAAAAATACATGGAAAGAAATGGAAATGAAAACAATGGCTCAAAACCTTTGGGATACAGAAAGAGTGGTCCTAAGAGGGAAATATACGGCAATACAGATCTGCTTCAAGAAACAAGAAAAATCTCAAATAAGCAACCTAACCATACAACTAAAGCAACCAGAAAACAAACAACAAAAAACCCTAGGGACACCTGGGTGGCTCAGTGGTTGAGTGTCTGCCTTCAGCTCAAGGCATGATCCTGGGATCCTAGGGTTGAGTCCAGCACTGGGTTCCCCTGCCAGGAGCCTGCTTCTCCCTCTGCCTATGTCTCTGCCTCTCTCTGTGTGTATCTCATGAATAAATAAGTAAAATCTTTAAAAACAACAACAAGAAACAAAACAAAAATCCTAAAGCCAGCAGAAGAAGGAAATAATAAAGATTAGAGCAGAAATAAGTGATATGGAAAATAAAACAAAACAAAACAAAAAAAACAAAAAAGCAAAACAAAACAGTAAAACCAGGAACTGGTTCTTTGAAAAAAATTCATAAAAAGGGTAAACCTCTAGCCAGACTTATCAAAAAAGAAAGAAAAAGTAAATAAAATAACAAATGAGAAAGGAGAAATAACTGCTAACTCCATAGAAATATAAATAATTATAAGAAATTGTATGAAAATTATAAGAAATTATATGAAAGATTATATGTCAGCAAGTTGGACAATCTGGAAAAAAATAATAATTCCTAGAAACATATAAACTACCAACCTGAAACAAGAAGAAATAGAAAACTTGAACAAACTGATAACAAGCAAAGAAATTGAATCAGTAATCAAAAATGTCCCAGAAAACAAATAAACAAACAAACAAAAAAAGTGGCCCAGCAAACAAACAAACAAAAATGTCCCAGCAAACAAAAGTCCTGGGCCAGATGGTTTCACAGAGGAAGTCTATAAAACATTTAAAGAAAAGTTAATATCTGTTCTTCTCAAACTATTCCAAAAAATAGGAGTAGAAGGAAAACTTCCAAAGTCACTCAATAAGGTCAGTATTACCTTGATTCTGAAACCAGAATCCACTAAACAACAAAACTACTGGCCAATATCCCTGATGAACATGGATGCAAAAATTCTCAACAAAATACTAGCAAATTGAATCTAAGAGTGTCTTCAAAGAATCATTCACCAGAATCAAGTGAGATATATTTCTGGGTGGTTTGATATTTGCAGATCGATCAATGTAATCGCCACTTGAATAAAAAAAAGGATAAAAACCATATGAATCTTTCAATAGAATCAGGAAGAGCATTTGATCAAGTACAACATCTATCCAGGATTAAAAAAAAAAAAAAAAACTCAACAAAGTAAGTTTAGAGGGAACATGCCTCAACATAATAAAAGACATACTCGAAAAACCCACAGCTAATATCATTCTCAGTGGGGAAAGACTGAGAGCTTCTCCTGTGTGGTCAGGAATGGGACGTGGACGTCTACTCTCACCCCTGTTGTTTAGCATAGTCCTGGGAGTCCCAGCCTCAGCAACCAGGCAACAAAAAGCATAAAATTGCATCTAAATTGCAAGAAAGAAGTCAAACTGTCACTATTAGCGGATGACGGGATACTCTCTATAGAACATCTGAGAGACTCCACCAAAAAATTGCTAGAACTCATACCTCAATGCAGTCAAGTCACAGGATACAAAATCAACCTACAGAAATCTGTTGCTTTTTTTTTTTTTTTTTTTAAAGAGCAAAAGAGGTCATGAGCCAGGAGGGGGTGGATGTGAAGAAGGAGGGGGCGACAGAGAATCTTACGTGGAATGCGGGGCATGGAGCCTGACACAGAGCTCCATTTTATGACCCTGAGATGGTGGTCATCCTGTCTCAAGATCCAAGAAAAAAAAAAAAGTGATTTATTTGCAAAAGAATTAAAATGGAGACTTTTTATCTTACAATTTGCTACCATTCTTGATGTTAGTCTGAAAACTGTTAATTTACTTTCTTTCTTTTTTTTTTTTTCTTAGCATTAAACTATGTGGTTCCTCCAGTTTGGATTGTTACATTTGATTCATAACAAATAATATTTAAATTCCAAATTCTGAACTCTACTAGTCCCAGATGTCCGCATAAAACTGCTAAGAATTAACATACCTGATGTCCGTATAAAATTGCTAAGAATTCACATACCTGCAATCACTTAAAAGACTGTAGCAAAGCAAGAATTTTCTTCAGATTTGGGGAACATGGAATAAAGAACCTCTTCTAAATTCACCACGCACTGCAACTTGATATACGGCTCTGGCTTTGGCAAAGTGAAGCTGTACCTGCCTAAAACGACCTCCTGAAATCTTGTTTGACTTTTATTTTCTCAGGAGTGGAATTCAAAAATAACTATGTATTTTTTTGGAAATATCATTATTCATAAATATTGGATTTACTATTTCATAGAGGTTCTCTGACTTCCCATGAGTTGCCTGAGAAATCATTTGCAATCTTGAGATAGCAAGTACTATGTGCAAGTCAAACAATTTGATTTATTAGATAATATAGTGGCAGAGTAATTTACAGTGCACATTAAACAAACAAGCGAGTGCATAAAATAAACCTTCCAGCTTGAATTTTTGTACATGAAACAGAAGCTATATAACTAACGTCAATAGAAGAGATACTACCTACGGCTCTCTAACTGAGAAGGAAAATAACCACAAATCCCTCCTGGTCACTGCAAAGTCTGACCTTGGTTTTGAATAAAAAAAGGACAAACTGCATTAAGCAATTCAATATGGGAAAGCATCTGTCATGTTATTTTTCTCCAGAGTGTGATGAGATGGGCATCGTGTTTCATGACCAGTGGCCACGTCCAGGGGACGTCAGGAGATTTTGTTATGAGATTTCGGCCCTAAAGCCCTGGTTAGTGGGGCGCCTGGGTGGACCAGTCGGCGAAGTGACCAACTGACTCTTAGCTTTGGCTCATGTCACAGGCTCAGGATCCAGAGTTCAAGCCCCATGAGTTCAGGCCTCACTCAGCAGAGAGGCTGCTTGAGATTCTCAATCTCTCTCTCTCTCTCTCTCTCTCTCTCTCCTCCCCCAAGCCCCTTAAAATCAATCAATCAATCAATCAATCAATCAATCTCCAAAGCCCTGGTTAGTGTCTTCATAGATGGAATGAAGGGCTTAGATTGGCTAACTTCAAGGAAAACCCGCAGGAAATGGTAAATATTCCTCTCTCTACTATTGTCAATAATGTCATTCCTGAATGCACACAATCAGCACACATTGCACTTGCTTCCCTGTTATATTTTAATATGAAATTGCACTGATTATTTTCTCTTACATATCAGGTGGCACCATAGGATATATTGGTACCACATATAAGATGTACTGAGCACTCAGTAGGGACCAGATTTCATTCTCTACAGCAATCCTCAGTGATAGGCGACACTAATATCTACTTGCAGAGAAATTAAGACAGGCCCATAACACTCTTTTGTTGATCTCAAAACATAATATTTCAACTTTAAAGCTCATAATCACCGCTGTATTTATTTTCATCATCACTATCATTCCATAATTAGTCATCGAAACATATTGAGGGCACATCTGATAAATGTAATTAGTAAAACAGATCTCTGCAGGGAGGAAATTGCAAGACCCTGTTCTAAATTCTTAATAAATATGAAGAATAAGAGGAGACAAAGGGACTGTTAATGATGACATATTTTATGCACTGCAAAACAACATTTTATTATCATATGTTCTTGAAGTGACTTAAAGGGAAAAATCTGAAGTTTTATGTCCTTCAAATACTAAGGACAAGAATCCTTCTCACCAGGACAAACATCATATGGTCTCATTCATTTGGGGAATATAAAAAACAGTGAAAGGGAAAAAAGGGGAAAGGAGAGAAAATGAGTGGGAAATATCAGAGAGGGAGACAGAACATGAGAGACTCCTAACTCTGGGTAACGAACAAGGGGTGGTGGAAAGGGAGGTGGACGGGGGGTGGGGGTCACTGGGTGACGGGCCCTGAGGGGGCACTTGATGGGATGAGCACTGGCAAATTGAACTCCAATAAAAAAAATAAAAAACAAACAAACAAAAAGAATCCTTCTCACCTGGGGGGGGGGGGACACTCTGCTTAGGGTAGTTACAACTCAAGATGTAAACATATTCATTGTCATATGTTCTGGTTTAATTAACTGAGTTCTGTTGGGGCTGCTAATCTTTGATAATCGAGAAGCAAACAGCAAGCACATTTACCCAGGAAGCCGATCACATTCCCCCGTGGACACCCAGTCACAGGTGGGCATGGGAATCAGGCAGGAGGAGGCGGGAAGTGGCTAGGGGTGGATATGGCCAAGACTTGAGACCTGAGCAGAGAAGGCCCCAGAATAGGGCGCCAAGAGACGTGGGATGGGTGAGCTTTGGTCTGATTGACACCCACTAGGTGTCTGAGCTCCTGGTGTGGCAGGTGCACCCATGCCTCCTGGGCACCTCTAAGCCCGAACGGGGCTGTAAGTCTCCCTGAGATCATAGGGACTAGTGTCTTCTCAGCCGTGGGGAACCTGGCGAGGAGGCTGTTAGCAAGTTGTGATGGCCCAGGACGAAATGCGTGCAGGAGGGCACTGCACCAGCCCGAGAGCACTGAGAGCCCCGCTGGGAACCCCTGTGTGTGAGCCCCACCAACAGGCCCGACAATCTAAGCGTCAGGTGTCCAGGTGCTGGCTTAAGTAAAGCTTAAATAAAGCCATTCAAAAATACTACTTGCTTACACTCCTGCAGGGCACCCTCCATTTCCCTTTCCCTTTCCACACGCCAAAAAGCAATAACTTGTTGTACAATCAGCAGTTGTGCATGTATGGATCACTGTGCTAAGGCTGAGGAACATCCGATTTTGATTGTCTTTATCCGGTTTCCTTTAGGTTTTAGGGTATTGGTCTCCAGATACATGAGCAAATGTACGTCCCGTTGAGGACCTGTGCGAAAATAGTACTCTAACTAACTGTGAGAAGTTGCCCTGAAAAAGCCTGGATACAGCCCAAGTCATTAAAATAGCAGAGTAGTTCTATTTAGGTCTCAGTTAAGAATAGTTTGGTTCGTCATGCCCTTCCATTCATGGGGCTTGATCATCATTCATCTTTACAAGTTGCCTATTATATTATATGTTATATTTTATTTATTTGCTGCATTTTATTGTATACTCATCCTACCCTTAGAGTCTCATGTTCCTGTATCATCAGGGAAATGCATAGATCTTTTGAAAAGCAGGCCGTATGGTTGGGTGTATATACATGTTTTTAAAAACCTTTTAAAGCAAATCATAAAGGTTTAAGGGGTGACTGGGGGGCTCAGTGGTTGAGCGTCTGCCTTGGGCTCAGGTCGTGACCCCAGAGTCCCGGGATCGAATCACACATCGGGCTCCCTTCATGGAGCCTACTTCTCCCTCTGCCTGTGTCTCTGCCTCTCTGTGTCTCTCTCATGAATAAACATATAAAATCTTTAAAAAAAATTAAAAATAAAGTTTTAAGAATTATTCAGTTCTTGAAGGGCATTTTCATATACTGACTTATTCAATTCTTCCGACGATTTTATTGTATAAATATCATCATTTTTTTTTCTATCAGTTACAGATAAGGAAATAGGAACAGAGCTAGCAAGAGTTCCTCAGGCTCATACAGTTAACAAGAAGTTGTACCTCGGTACTGTGGCTCCGGCCTCTGGAAGTTTCAGCCTGCCTCTGTGAATGCTGCCTCTGTGTATGTTG
This sequence comes from Canis aureus, assembly GCF_053574225.1. Lineage (NCBI taxonomy): Eukaryota > Metazoa > Chordata > Mammalia > Carnivora > Canidae > Canis > Canis aureus. The sequence goes on along the minus strand of NC_135624.1, from coordinate 45,602,154 downwards.
CATTATGATGTAGACCTACTTTCCATATCTTGATTTTCCACTTGACACCACATTTTTATGATCTGTCCACAAGAGAGTAAAAATGTCATTCATGGCTTCCAACCACGACTGCTGCATACCCTTCTAGAGCACGTATTTACTACGTTTTATTCAACTTCTTGTTAGAGACACCCGGATTAGTTCCAACACTCTGCTTCTACGAACAATACAGCAAACATTCTGCAAAATTCTCTCCTTTGAGGCCCGCTTGTATATTTGGATGTGGAGTGGGATCGCTGGGTCATAGGAGGTATGCATGTTAAATTTCACCACGTCCTACTAAAGTTACTCTCCAAAATAGCCACACTAGCTTTCACCCCAAGAGGAAAGCATCCACATCACTATCTTGTTACCTAATACAAGTCCTTGATGCTTATCATAGAGTTTGTCAGTTTGAAAGTATATAGTGTGGGCTTACTTTGCCATTTCTCTTTACTAGAGGAGTTGTTTTTCCATATAGCTTTAGCTATTGGGATTTTTGTTCTGTAAATTAATTGTGTTCTTTAGTTTAAGATTTTATTTATTTATTCATGAGAGACACACAGAGAGAGGCAGAGACAGAAGCAGAGGGAGAAGCAGGTTCCCCGTGGGAAGCCTGATGTGGGACTCGATCCCGGGACCCCGAGATCACACCCTGGGCCGAAGGCAGACGCTCAACCACTGAGCTACCCAGGCATCCCAGTTAATTCTGTCCTTTATCCTTTGTTCTACTGTGTTTAGCTGCGTTTTCTCATTGATTTGAAGTCGTTTCGAGACATTTTTTACATTACTGTAGAAATCTTTTAAAGACTTTTAAATTCCATTTGATTTTTTTTGTTTTGTTTTGTTTTTTACTGGCAGTTTTTGGTGTTAGCAATCACAAATTGCAAACAGATGTCCTTAGTTAGAACCAAGAAATTCAGTGATAATCACAGGTTGTCATGACCGAAACAAAAAGAATAATGACAAGGACAACAAACCCACAAGGCAGTGTCAGTGGAAACGTGCTAGCGTCCTGTCTCAGATTATTTACCACGCAGAACAACTCAGGGAAGTAGGTGCTGTTAGCCCCGTTTCCTTGATGATCAAATGGAAACTCTGGTTACTTATCCATAGGGTTGGTAACTGAAGGCCAATATTACTCGGGCAAAGTATGATGTGGTGGCTCCTGTATCTTCCTTTTTATCAACAGAGCAAGTGATTCTGATGGATTAGCTCTTTGCTAACACTTAAGAAAGACTGTCTATCTAAATCCTGTATTCGTCCGATTTTGCCCCCTATGGCTTTACGTACAGAGGAGAAAAAAATGATCAAAGCATAAGGAAAGGAGAAATCCATAGCTTTTTTGCCAGTTGTCATCAGTCTCTTTTTATATTTTATTTTATTTTATTTTATTTTACTTTTTTATTTTATTTTATTTTATTTTAATTTATTTTATTTTTATTTTATTTTATTTTTTCATCAGTCTCTTTTTAGAGCTATACATGCCCAAGTATCTCTTGGTCCACATAGAAAGAGAGATTTATTTTGGTGGAATATAACTGAAAGCAATATCTCTGTCAATCCAGAAAACCTGTCTATGAACACAGTAGAGAAAGAAAACAGCTTATTGTTGAGTAAGTATTCAATCGAATGTGATGTGCCTCGGAGGTGATGTGCTGGAGTTGCAAAGACAAAAAAAGAATTGTTGTTCAGTCATGAAGCCACGCAGATACATGTTCTCAACATAATCAATATGTTCTCAACATAATCAATAACTAGTCTTCAAGTAAAGGAGCTTGACAGCATTGAGATCACACTTAGTGTGATCATCTGGCAACTGGGGTGATCGTCTATGCCAGTAGGTTGGCATAGAAAAGTAAACTTTTCATATCCTTGTGCCCGAAGATAGTTTTGTAACTTGAAGCCAGCTCAAATTAGTCGTCTCTCCTCCCACAGCCGCTGGGAGACCTGGATTCTATCTTCCTTGCATATTTACATTCCCAGGTCCTTGAGAAACGCATTTCTGAGTATTCAAGGGCTAACAGAACATTTCTCTGGCTTTGAAAATGACTTAACGTACATTTTCAAGAGAGAGAGAAAGAATTTAGAACCACAGATTTTCTAGAGCAAATTATCAAAACATAAAAGGAAGTAGAAGGGAAGGGAAATATTTCCCCTTATTTTTAAGGGGAGAATTGAGCCTCTTATTTTTAATTTGTATTTGCTTTTACAGGAACTGATGTATTGTACAGTTAATACTCATAGACAGTCTACAATGTGCTGAGTATCTTTCATCCAACAGTAATTTTAGCCTAATGATGAAGGTACTAGGGTAAAGCAAGGCCAATGATTTGATAAGCATTTTGCGTGTATTAATTAGTTCTCACCTCAACCTAGGAGAGCAATACTATTACTATGCCCTTTTATAGATGAGCAAGTAGAGGCACAAAGCTGAAATAATGACTCCAGCTAGACTGGTTCTGAAGTCAGGGTAACCAGCTAACTAATATCCTAGAATCTCTTTCACCTATAATCTTCTCTCTCTCTCCCCACCCCTTTATATCTTACACATTTCCTTAAGACAACTTTGATGACATTTTCACTCTGCAAAACGCTAATGGTTTCCTTCTAGACACACACAAGCTTAATTTTCTGAAGGAACCTGACAACTGCTCTGCTAGCAAATGACCACTGGTTATTTTGAAAGTTTGAAATGTATGTCTTGTTAATTCCTGCTCAGTAAAACAAAAATGTATAAAGACTTAAGAAGGTGCTTGCCTCATAGTCTTTGTTTCTTCTCCTGAAAAAAGTGTATTGGATGGCTTCATGGGGCACCCGAGTGGCTCAGTCAGTTAAGCATGGGGCTCGCGATTTCAGCTCAGGTCATGATCTCAGGGTCCTGGAATCAAGCCTTGCCTCAGGCCCCATGCTGGGTGTGAAGCCTGCTTGAGGTTCTCTCTCTTCTTCTCCTTCTGTCCCTCCCTGCTCACGTGCTTTCTTTCTCCCTCTCTCTCTCAAAAAAAAAAAAAAAAAATATATATATATATATATATATATATAGAATGGGTTCAAAGAAATCTGTAATAGTTTATTATATTTCTATTAAAGTGAATTTTTAAATAAGACAGTCATGCCTATGAGTGTATAGCTACCAAAGCAAAGATATTGCCTGCCAGGTATATGTGACCTTATCGAATCTCCAAGGTAAATTAAGTGTAAGTATTGGGCTCAACACTGAAAACAGTTGAGCAGGATAAGGTCCTGGCCTTTAGACATTTACACACTAGTAGGTAAGGTGGATCCATTAATGTTCCAAGCAATACGACTGGGACAAAACCTCTTTTGCATTCATTATCTCACTTGATCTTCATTGTAACTAGTGATAGAGGTCTTCTTTTATTTTTCACTTTGTAGGTAAGGGAATTGAAGCTTGAAAAGGTTAATTAATTTGTTCAAATTTATACTCCCTCTCAAAGAGAGGCTAAAACCAGAACTTTTCCCTTGCTTATGCTCATTCCATTCCACAAAAATTGCTTAATTTTCAAAAGACTGCCCTTCAAAAATATAAAACCAAGATTTCTAAAATTAAGCAATTAACTAACATTTTACTAAGAGATATTTTGATTTGTCTCTAAAATTTAATTCAGAGAATGTAGCATATATGTCTTGCTCTGTACCACGCGGCACTCCTTTTACCCATAGTCTGGTAGCCACGCTCTGGTTTTCATGAGGGTGAATTCCCTAGCTGCTCCTTGACTTTGGGTTTGTAGCAAACACTGTTGTTCCTTCCCTTTGTGTTTCCCTGAGTTGAAGACTTCTCTTTCCAAGACTGAGCTCAGGACCTTGGGCAGCGCTGCAGTCATACACCCAGGAGGTCTGGAGTTGTTGTTTACTTATGTTCAAGAATTGAAGAGTGTAGGAGTCAGTTGCAAGAAAGGTTGAAAACCTCTCTTTCTGGACAATCCCTGAAATGCGCCCATTTTCTGGATTCTGTCTAAAATCGCTTGCTTGGTTTCTTCCCATCCTCATCCTTCTTTCTGATTTCTCATAGGGGTATTGGCTTAATCACCTACAGAGGGATCACTGTCTTCAGGGTCAGCTTCTGCAGCATCGTGTGACCTGGCCCTAAGACAAGCAGTGACTAATATTCTCCTGCCATACGATGTGTTTAGGGCTTGGTGTCTTATTTATTATTTTATTTTATTATTTTATTTTATTTTATTTTATTTTATTTTATTTTATTTTATTTTATTTTATTTTATTTTATATTTTATTTTATTTTATTTTATTATTTTATTTTATTTTATTTTATTTTATTATTTTATTTTATTTATTTATTTTATTTTATTTTATTATTTTATTTTATTTATTTTATTTTTTTATTTTATTTTATTTTTTGGTGTCCAATTTAAACCAATGAGATACAGTAAGATTTCCCTGGTAACTGTATTGGAAAGAACACTGCGTCTTCCTAAGGAAATTGAAGCTGAAAGAATATAAAACCTTGACCTCCTGCCGTTAGCTTTTCTAAGCCTGTTAGAGAGCAGAGCCAAAGCGTGAAGAGTCAAGTTAAGCCAACTGGTGAGGAGAAAGCAGATGCTTAAGGATGTCATTTATGCCAGTACGTCAAGCTGTGCCTGAAGGAAGCCCTACCTCTGGACTTCTCAGTTACATCAGCCAAAATATTTCCCTTTTTGTTTCTGCCAGATTGGCACAAATTCTCTGAAGAATAAAGAACATCTTTTTATTTTTTTTAAGGGCAAGGCTCTAAATACTCTTTATTTTTTAAAGGTTTTTATTTAAATTCCAGCTCCTTCTTAATAGAAAAAACTGAGATACGTTTTTTTTTCAATTGAGATAAAGGGATGTTGATTCCTCTTTTATTTGGAAATAAAAAAAATAAAAATATCAAGACTATTCTTTATATACTCAAATTTTAGGTCCACATATTTAAGAGGTAGGGAACAGGTCACTGTCTTTTTTAGCTATTAGGTGCAAATGTTTTCCAAGAAAAATAAAAGTCTGTCTCTGAAATATTGTTTTTGTGCCTATAAAAATTCCATCTTTGGCAGTAAAACCAGTTGGAAAGTTAATGCAGTACAAATGATTTTAGTAATTTTTTACTAAATTGACCCAAGGCTTTACATACTTTATATACAATTTTTTAAAGAATTACTCTATCAATTACTATTTAAGATGTTTAAAGACAGGGGGGTGGTTTGAATAATTCCAAAGGTAGTACATCCTCACCAGAAAGGATGATGATATTATTATTATTATTATTATTATTATTATTATTACTGAAGCAATACATAACTGAAAGTATAGGTTCTGAAGTTATATGGGTTCTGGAATGGTATGAAAATTCTGACAACTTCTCACTATCCACTTGTTCAATTTTGAGGAAGCATAGCTATTCTGAGACTGAATAGCCTTAACTGTAAAATGAGAATTATGATGGTTTATATATATATATATATATATATATATATATATATATATATATATATATACAAGTTGTCTGAAGAATAGGGAGATAATGGACATTCAAATTCTTAGCACAATGTTGGCCATGTAGTAAAAATGTAAAATTAGCATTTGTCATTGTTTCTGTGGGGGAAATCATTTATTCACATTTGCTTATATATAGTTTTTATAAAAATACTTTTCTTTCACACACACAAATTTTCATGCTTAGTTAAAAGCTCACATAGCTGAAAGTAAAATATTTTACTTCATCTCATATCTCTGGAGAGGTTCTCCTTGCCATATGTACAGAGGTCAAATTAAGAGAAAATGTGTGATAAGCTTTTAGGAGGTGCATAAGAAGTGTTTATTGAGTTAATGAATGCCTCTTCACTGTCAAGTTATCCTTTTGTGACATCAAAAAGCATGAAAATTCAATTTTAACCAATGAACCATTTGCTTTTTTTTACATGACACATTTGAACAGAAAGTATAATTAACTTTCAATGAATGTTTTCATTGGTTTTACATTATTGATCACTATATGCAATCATTAATAATAATAAAATTGGGCAAAAATTGTAACTAACCATTATAGTGTTACAAAGTTTTGAAAATAATGAATTTTAAATATATCAGCCATTTAACTTAAAAAGCAGTGGTTGGGGATCCCTGGGTGGCTCAGCGGTTTAGCACCTGCCTTTCGCCCAGGGCGTGATCCTGGAGACCCGGAATCGAGTCCCACGTCCGGCTCCCTGCATGGAGCCTGCTTCTTCCTCTGCCTGTGTCTCTGCCTCTCTCTCTCTGTGTCTCTATGTCGCTCATGAATAAATAAATTTTTTTTAAAAAAAACACACACATATTATATGTGTTGTAAAAAAATAATAAAATAAAATAATAAATAAAATAAAATAAAATAAAATAAAATAAAATAAAATAAAATACCAGTGGTTGAGAGGTAGTAATACTATCCCCACAGCACAAATAATAAACTGTGGCTTATAGAAATAAAATAAATTGAACGAAGCTATGGACTCGAGATACTGAGTCTGCCACTTGACTCTAAAACTCATTTTTCTCAGAACAAATTTTGCCATTTTGAGTTACTCATGGGGTCTAAGAGAAAAGCTGCTGAAGGGAAATTTGGTGATTAAACTTTTGACAAGCAAGTGCAGGGGAATCTCTGCATGATTTAAATCCAACCAAACCTAATATATAGCATATCTAAGCTAGATCCCCAAACAATGCCTTTATTCTCAGGAAGCACGGCAAAAAGCATTCTGACCTTTCACAGTGCTCTCCTGGGAGGCAGTCACCGGACTGGTATAAATTAGGCAGATTCCTGCTGGTTATTTTAGCTGAGAAAATTTAATATAAGAAATGATAACCAGGAATTGGTTTTTAAAAATCATAAAATTGTAAAAAAGCAGAAATGGAACTCTATGGCAGTGGGTATTAAAGTACGGTCCTGAAGATCACTAAGACAGTTTCAGGAGGTCTATGAGATATAAATATATATATTATAATACATATAATAATACCAAGGTATGATTTATTTTACCATCACACTTGTCCCCATGAGTAGAGTTTTTCTAGAGAATATCTAGATCATCACTGATGATCAACACTGTGTGTCGTGTTTTCCAGAATTTCCAGTTAACACATTTGGAAATAATTAAATATGTACATATTTAACTATTACCTCAATTTGTTTTATTGTGTTCTTCCTAGGATATCTGTGGTTATATCTGCTGTATACTCTGAAATATCCTTATTGTCCAATACATTGTTATTTTGAAATCCGAAAAAATTCCTCGTGCATATATGTAAGTAATAATGAAAATGAAGTAAGTACACTTTGTTATCTTGCTTTGCCATATTTTCTTATTTTTCCAAAACACTTCTATGAATTTTCAAAGTTGGTGTATATGTTACTATTTTAGAATTTATAATATTTTGCTTAAAATAGAATAAAATTTTTAAGGTTTTCTTGGTTGTAACAGAGAACGATCATTGCTTTAAAAAGGGAAGTTAGAAGACTTGCTTTCTCAACACACAGTGTACCTTACTCTTACTATAGAAAACAAACTGATGGTTACCAGAGGGGAGGTAGGTGGGGGATGGATTAAATAGGTGATGAGAGTTAAGGTGTGCACTTGTGACGAGCACCTGGTGTTGTATGGAGATGTTGAATCACTATATTGTACTCCTGAAACTGACATCATACTGTATGTTAACTAATTGGAGCTTAAATGAAAACATCAAAGAAAATTTATACCAGGCTAAATAAAGAAAGTTCTAGTGTTACCAGATAAAGTTGACTTTAGAACAAAAAATATTCCAATGATAAAGATATTATATAGTAACAAAAGAGTCAATTCATCCAGAAGACAAAATAATTTTAACATGAATGCATCACATAACAGAGCTTTAAAACATACAAAGCAAAAATTGAAAGAAGAAATAATTTCACAATTACAGTTGGAGTTTTCAACATACGTCTTTTTGTAATTAAATTTTTTTAGGTACACAAAAAAGCTACTTTATTAATAATCACAAAAGGCTGTAAAGAAACTCTTCATCAAATGTTAGGTGGATAAGTAAAGCCTGGGACATCCATACAGCGGAATGCTATGTAATAGGAAGGGGTGAGGTACCGATTTGTGCAACGACAACGACATGGCTGATGTCGGTTGCATCATGCTAAGTAAAGAAGTCAGACACAAAAACTACAGGGTGTATTGTTCCATTTATATGGCAACTGAAAATGCAAAATTATAGAGACAGCCTATCAGTTGTTGCCTGGAGCTTGGATTCACCTTAAAACGAGACAGAGAAACATGTTGGGGTGACGGAAATGCTCTCTGTATTAATGTGGTAGTGTTTACATGACATGTGCATTTCTAAAAAGTCTCTCAAACTATCTGCTTAAAAGAAGTGGGCTATTGTGATGCATATACAAACACGCATACTAAACCTGACATTAGATAAAATTTTTAAGGTTAAAAAAAAATCATCTGAACCTTTGTACTAGGTAGCAAGTTACTTCTACTCAAGAGTCTCTGCTTTTTTTCTGTAAAGTGAAGATAATAAAAATATGTAGCTTTGATCAGTGTTATGGGTCTAGTCTTTAATAAGCCTGAAATTGATATTAGCTACTTTTATTGTCATTATTTTTATAAGAGATAGATTCAGTACACGTGGGGATCCCTGGGTGGCTCAATGGTTTAGCACCTGCCTTTAGCCCAGGGCCTGATCCTGGGGTCCTAGGATCGAGTCCCACATCGGGCTCCCCGCATGGAGCCTGCTTCTCCCTCTGCCTGTGTCTCTGCCTCTCTCTCTCTGTGTGTCTTTCATGAATAAATGAATAAAGTCTTTAAAAAAAACATTACAAGTCTTATAAATATATACATCTTTTGACTGGCATATCATGAAAGAAAGAAAATCAGTTAAAATTTTGTTCTTTTTTCCTCCATGAGAATGGAAAGAAATAAAATCTCCCAATTGAATAAGAATTTTCAAAATCTAGTGCTTAGTTCCTAATTTTTAAAAATTACATATATATATTTTCCTTTTTGTTTTGATGTAGTTTACATAATGGAATATTTTTGTGACATTTAGCATGAATTTATGGAAGAATGGTCAGACCTGTCAATATGTACTTTATATATTTTAAATCAAAGAATCAAGATAAAGTTATGTTTATAGAAAGATCTCATAGAAATGAATAATGTATGTGGATAGAAAAATATCTGGAAAAATGAACTTCAAAATTTTAATATTGGCCAGTCCTGGACTGCAAGATGCTAGTATCACTTCAACCTTTTATCTTAATCATGTTGATTTTTCATATCATTACTAGGTTTCACATTTCAAATAAAAAACAAAATTTGGTTTTATAAAGAAAAAAATAAGCAAAATACAAAACATGGCTAATCTTGCACGTGCTCATCATAGCTAGAGAATATGCATAGGGAAGTAGAAACTTCTTACGTTTCCCTAAGTGCTGTCGTTCATTATCTATGTGTGGCAGTTTTTCTGAAAGCCATCTATCTCTCACCGTATGAGGATGGGTTAAAAAGAACACTATCCCAAATATTCTAAAGGAGCCTGGGTCAGAAAACCTCAAGTACTGCCAATAGCCTTATTTTCTATGGTTTAAAGCATGCTTTCTGGAAAGACATGAGTTTAAATAATTTAGAATCCACAACCTTCTGTTTTGCAGTACATAGTTGAGAAACAGTTCATGGACCATTTCTCTAGAGGGAGAAATAAATAAAATCTGTCTCTTGAACAAGATTTTCAAAGTCTCACGTTCAGTTCCTCAGTTTTGTTATCGTTTTATTTTTTTCATTTCCCTCTTCTAGTTCTAGTTTCAAGAATTCAGAGTATAGAGAACATTAAAGCTGAGGCATGTAGCAAAACGACTACAAGTGACTTCTGAGCTTTGGTCTGTGATTCAGAAGACCTGGGTCTCAGTTAAATCTGAATTTGGGGTGCTATAGGTCTTCAGAAGTCATATAATTGCCTTATATAGTAATTGCAGTTAGGATTAGGTGAATGCAAAGGGCTTTTCAGCTCCTAAAAAGACATTTTATACATTTATTGCTAAATGCCTATGGCCAAAAATAAACAAGAAATTCATCCAGGACCAGTCAGATTGATATGTCAAAAGGAGCTGCAACTGGGGGGAACCGAGAGTTATTCACAATAGGGTGTGCAGAAGATTCAAGGGCCAGACCTTGATGCCCAGCATGGGTTACGGGAGCAACAAGGAAACAAAGCTCATGCTGTCCAGGGGCTCCCACTAGTGCCCAGTCCATAATGTCGAGGAGCTTGAAGTGCAGGTGATGTGCAACAGATCTTACTGGACAGAGATTGCTCACAGTGTCTCCTCCGAGGACCGCAAAGCCACTGTGGAGAGAGTCGCTGGCCATCAGAGTCACCAATCCCAATGGCGGGCTATGCAGCGAAGAAAATAAATAGACACACAGTTTCTGTGCACATCATATTTGTGTTCATAAAACCATAAATCTACCAAAAATACAAAAAAAAATCAATACAAATTAGTGTGTCAACTATTTTTACTATAAATTCTCATGTCTGCTGAGACCATATAAACAAGTTTTCTTACGAGCAATGCTCCATAGCTTGACAGTAACTCTCCTAAGTGATATTTTGCTGCCTTTTCTATTGAGAGCAACAATATGTATCTTTATCTGGAGGTTGTTTAAGATATTAATTCCATTTTAAGGAGAAAGCAGCATGACTTCTATTTCCTCAAGGATTTGTAAACTTGTTTAGGCTCTTTCTAAAGTTTGTAGAATAGCCTAAATATGAGTTATAAAATTTAAATGAGAGATAAAAATTAGAGATGAAAGAAGGAAGGGAGATTGGAGAAAAGGGATGTATGAACATGGGAGAAAGAGAAATCTAGTTGTTCTTAATTGCATCAAGAATATTTAAGTTACGGGTGTCTCAGTTCAGATTCTCTGAAAAAAAAAAAAACATGAAACATAAATGCTAACATTTCCTGGGTGAGTGAAATCGAGGGGACACTGGAGTGAGAGAAAATGATCTGAATATGTAAGAAGACCCACATGAAGGGCTTTATTTTTGAGCTGGCTATCCAGCCAGAAACAAGCACAGCCAGGCGTTCAGTGCGAGGGGCCTCTGAGACAACCACCGTGTGCAGAGGTCCTCTGTTTCCTACCTCCCAGTGGCCAAGTCTACCCCATGGAGTTCTTTATACTTAAAGTTCTGGGTTTTGCCATCCAGTGTTACTGGGCAACTCTTGGGGAAGCCGATCCCAAAGGCCATCTCCGACGGTACTCATAGGACAACACATGGTCAAAACCAAATGGTGAAGCTAAAGGTGTGTGGTGAGATGCTGTCCATTCATGTCAATGAACAACATGGTGAACCAAGCATCACCACTTGAGGGTCTACCCAGCGGGTAGAGGACACGGGTCTCACCACTATTAGACCTATCGGAATGAAGGTAATTCCAGACAACCTTGGAGGTTCCTCATAAGCATAGAGCAGAAAGTCATGGCTGGGTTACATAAACTGAGCTGCACGCTTAGGGTAGTAATATTTTGCCTTAGAATTATGACTTTCGGGTTAACTAGAACACATTTCTAATGCACTCATTCTCTAAAGACAGGTGGCATTTTGGAGGAGGCCGGTCCACTGCAAATCAGTAGGCAAGGAGATTATCTGTAGGAAAAGAAAGAGACCTGTAGGAAGAAGAGCTGTAGGAAAGAACAGGTCTCCTTGATAGCCGGGTGGATTTCCTTTAGGAATTATCACTACCTGAAATACTCTTTCAGGGTGTAAGGGTAAGCATATGAATAAAATTTCCACTGATTAGCTTTTACGCAATCCTTAGGTGGTCAATGATAGTTTTTTTTTTTTTTTTTTTTTTAATGATATCCATGCCATGGATGAATTTCAGCCAGACAAAGGGCTTTTGGCAATGGTTGTCTCGTCTTTTAAAAAATGTCAAAAAAAAAAAAAAAAAAGAAAAAGAAAAAGAAAACAACCAGCAACTGTCTCTCTTAAATTGATTTTGATATAATTACAGGACTGGAACATTAGTTCTTGGAAATGTCAAACGTGTGTCTTTTAAAGAATTGAGCTTTACTTGAGAGAGAAAAGAAGCCATCAAAACTCCGCTGAGCAGTGTTAATGGATGACTGGTTTTTCCTTGTGTAACTGCAAAGCAAGATAAACCATGAACCATAAATCTGTGTTTCATTTTTCTTTAATCGGTATTCAACGTTAGTTCCCTGACATCCAAAAGATTTCTTGTCATTAGAAGCCTGCACATTGCCTAGTTGATTCAGAAGAAATTTCTTAGGAGTAGGAAGAAAGATGATATTTCAATAGATCGATAGGCTGCTTATTGATTTTAAAATAATTATTTTGTTGACACATGGGAAGTACTATAAGACTGCTTCTTATTGTGAACTTGTATTTCTAATAGAATCTAGATATTAAAATATTTCCTAACAATGAACTGAACTTACTATGTAATTTTGCCCACAAGTGTGGTGGCTGGGACTGCAATTCTTATTTCAATACACCTCTCCCTTTTTTAAAGTAAGACAACCCTTAAATATTAGCAAGATGCATGGTCATCAGAGTCAACACCATATTCCATGGTCTTCTTTGCAGGTAGGTAGAGCCACCTCATTACGTTAGGCTCATGACTTGGGGATAGAAGTAGGTGCTCACCTTGTCCATCTTGTTCTTGAAGGAATGGCGAGAATACCTTCCACTTCCCTTTTTATATCTTGCCTCTGGCTGAACGGGTGGCAGGCCCTTTTGGAAAATCCAGTTACAGTGGAGGTAGCAATGCTCACAAAGCGTTTTGTGCCTTCCCAACATATCCCACGCCCATATAGTCGGGTCAGAGCAAATGACTGCTTCCGTTCAATAAAGTCTGAGTGCAAGTGACCTCTCAACTAACCCCGGGGACAATGGGCATGCTCTTGTCTGCCAGGGTGGCCAGGGACACCTCCTTCTCCGCCTGCGGGTGCTCTCAGAAGGGGGAACTGCCATTAGCCCGTGTCTCTGAGTGACTTTTTGGAGCAGATCCCTCTGCAGCTGATATGCTACATGTAGGCCTCTGGGATTCGGGGTGCATCTGTACCGGAGAGGCCCTGTCCTGGGAAGGGCCTAGCACAAAGCTGAGAGAGCACAGGTCTTCAGCGCCCCAAGCTTCCACCATGGGCTTGGTTCTTAGATAAATACTTGGGGAACAGAGAAGTCGACGTCTGCCTCCCGGAAGCTCCTGCCCTGGCCTTACAGACAGGTCCGCGCCCTCCCAAGAGTCATCCACCGAACATGAATTTCAATTCCCTTATGTGCACTTTTTTTCTAAAATGAGACTTATTCAAGACATAATTGTACATGATGAGATCATAACTGTCAGGGCTTTTAAAACCCATTTTGAAATCTGCTTTGAATAACAGTCTCTGAAAACACTCCCAATGCAAGATTGCTATATTTTAAAATATATCTAATTTGACCTTGTTTTGCCTCTTCCATGAAGCGATGGACTTCTGCTGAACTCCGACTGCATTCCAGGAATGGCGGGAAGTGATTCATGCACATGACTTTGCTTACTCTTCACAGGCTCTCAGGTGGATACTCTGGTTATGATCCCCATCATATATGGTGTAGAGGTGTGGGGAGGAGAATACGGGCTGAAAATCACACGGACAGGGACTGGCCAAGGCAAGATTCAAACCAAGTTCGTAATGCTTCTAGAATCTAATCGGTATTTATGTTCATGGTACCGTTTTCATGTTCATGGTGAGATACATACACACATGGTTTATTATATTATATTATATTATATTAATTATATTATATTATATTATATTATTTTATTTTATTTATTTATTTTTTAAATATTTTATTTATTTATTCATGAGAGACACAGAGACAGAGGCAGAGGGAGAAAAGCAGGCTCCCTGCAGGGGGCCCGACATACACACACGGTTTAAATAAAATCCTTTGCATGGTTTGAATAAAATCCTTTTCTCTGTTGTTAATTTTACATTATTTCTTCCCTCTTCCTTCTTTTTTCCTTCTCCCCCTGCTTTCCTTCCTTCCGTCCCCTCTCTCCCTCCTTCCCCTCCCTTTCCTTCCCTTCTTGTTTTCTTGTGTCCTTTTGAGCTTTCTTTCATTTTTCCTTCTTTTAAGAACGGGGTGCACCCTGTATTCAAGATTAGAGGTCTGCAGGATTGCTGGGTTTGCCTTTCACTGTATGACAATAAATCCGTATGAGAAATCATGAGCTCCCTCTGCTTGCATGAGATCTCCCATGACTCCCTGTAGCCATAATTTCATATCCAGGAAATTACTTTTTGAAAATAGCGAATTCATTCTGGAGGATGGTCGTGCCGCCAGTTCTAAGGGTGGGATCAATCTCCTTTTTATTGTCCCTTTCTCTGCGCTCAGCGAAGGCACCCTGTGCTGCTCTCAGCCGTGTCCCTGCATCCCAAGTGGCTGGGCAGGCAGGGACTGCTGTTCCGAGTGCAGCCTGCGAACTGGGCCAAGGGCTCGCTTCTGGGTGGGCTCGCGGGCGGGGAGGAAGAATTATTGCTACTGTCACTTCTAATATGATTTTCATATTGTTAACATGGAAAATATATGATAAGCGCTAGAGCTACGGAAATAAAAAGCATGGTCTTGAAATAGGTGCTTCAAGACTGAGAAACAAGAGAACACACGTGGTTAAGGTTTAATAGAGACCTACACCCTGCACCCTGGTGGCAAAAAGCAGAGACTTGGAACTGGATTTAGTCACAGGAGAGTAAAGGGTTAGAGAGGCTCCAGGAGGAAGTGCTGATTGCTCTGAATCCTAAATACTGAATAGTAGGCAGACAATAATAGTAATGTTAGGTCAGGATGTATGGAATTGCTGATATATACTTTATTTATTTATTTGCTTATTTGTTTATTTATTTATTTATTTTAGTTATAAAAATGAACAGTTTCACGTTCATTTCAACCAAATCCAACATCTGCTTCTCCCTGGTCTCATATTCGTTCATTTAGTTCTCAGAACAATCAAAGAAGGTAAGCATTTCTGTTTTACATATGAGGAAATGGGCATAGGAAGGGTAAGTATATTCTTCGCTATCAAAAAAAAAAAAAACTATTAAAAGAAAAATCAAAATTCAAATCCTTGCCTTTTTGCTCCAGAGGGTATTTTCTTAACAGCACTGATTTTCAGCTAAGACAGTAAGGGACATTCCTTTGCTTTTCCAAAGCGGATGATTCTGTTTATGCACATCCACATCCAACTCTCATAAATTTCCCGCATTCACGCCGGCCTAGCGCCCTCCTAAATAACAGAAAAGGAGAACATTTATTCAATATATCTATTCACAAATAAGTGTCTATCTCTTGATGTCCCCTGGATGCTCACATCAGCAGAGGTCAAAACTTCGAAGTTATAAAGCAAAATTTTGCTAAATTCTTTAACAGTCTTTTAAAAAACATTTTAAGTGAAATAACTGATGTGAACATTGTATTGGTGTCAGGTGTATAACACAGTAATTCCATAAATGCATAGGCCTAGAAATGATCACCACAGCGACTCTCGTTAACTTTCATCACAACACATAATCAGAGGTTTTTTATCGTGATAAAAGTTGCAGGATCTACTCTTCCAACAACCTGCAAATACACAACGCAGTAACACCAGCCACGGTCACTATCCTGTACCCTACAACCCCAGGGCTTATTTAGTTTATAACTAGAAATTCATACCTCCTGTGTTTTTTTCCCAAATTAAATATATCTGTTTTAAAGACTTAAAAGCATGTTGAAGTGCCAAGTCAAATATCCTATGTGTATGTGTGTGTGTGTGTGTGTGTGTGTGTGTGTCTGTGATCATAACCAGAAAACAAACAGGAATTTTTAAAACATTACACAAGCCTGTTTACAGAAAGCAGACTGTAATTCCTGATAAATCATTCAAAGCATGAAAACAAAAGCAAACATTTCACCAACTGCATTGAAGCCCATGGCATCTCGCTGATTTGAGTAACATAAATGGGATCGGTAGGTGTACCATGTAATTTAAAATGAAGTCATTTTTGAACACAGGATGTGAATGTGAGGTTTGGGTTTAATTGAATCAGTTTTTGCTTTTATGGCTACTATAGATTGACAAGGCTATATTTATGGCTACTATAGATCAACAAAGCTATATTTGGTCAAACTCAATATATTTTAGTCAAAAATGGTGTGAGCCAGTTGGTAACTGCAGAGCTTGGTCTCTCCGTGACGGCTCACACATACAGAACCATTCCATTGGGAACGAAAACTCTCTTTAATCAAGAGATGCCAAATTTTACTCTTTGTTTCAGACTTTTACATTAAATATATATTTATAGTTTAAAGATTTACCAAAAGTGACGGCTAGTATTTCACAAACAAGGTTGAAAGCCAACTTACTAAATGTTAACCCTTTATTCATTTGCTTTTATTGTAAGTGTAAACAATTTTAAATTAAGAAGGAAAATTCGACACACTTACACATTTTATGTTTGGCCATTGAAATAAAATTGGGTGCGTAATCGGGGCGAAATCACAATATTGCGCTGTGACTGCTGACAGTATTGGTATGATACAGGTATCCACGGGCAGTTGTAATGCTCATATTTGACCTAGAAATGAAGGAGCAAAATATTAATAGGAAAGATTAACAGTAAGGAGATTTTAATTTTTTTTTCTATTATTATCATCGTTGTCGTCACCATCACCATCATCATCTGTCTGCTAAAGAGAATGGCTGGCTTACTCCACTTGGAGTAAAAGTAATAGATATTCCTCAAATCCCTGAAACCTCTTTTCAATATCAACGATTTAGCAGCCCCACTAAGACCTCCTCAGGACTTCCTTAACTGGTGTAGCTTGTGTGTGGTGTCTGTTTGTCTATCTTCATATTTATCCAGAATAGGGTCCTCACTCATCCAAACTTTATGGGCGTTTCTCACTCTCGTTGCTCCTTTCTGGAAGAGGGAGGTTAAGACCTCGTTTAGCCAATATTAAGTGGTGAAAGCTCTTAGGCCATTTGCTTCCACACAACCCAATATTCTAATTCCAATAAACAACTGTAGATAAAAAGTGAGAGTGTGTTCCCCGAGTCAGGAGCATCTTCCCTTATTCCAGTGTTAGGGTTCCCGAAAATTCCTTTCAGGGATTTTTGAGCAAAAAGAAAATCATGGGCTGTGGGTGTGGGGTGGGTGTGACATGCTCAGTAAACCCTGTCGAGTGGAGAAGACCTCTTGACGACGACCACCGGTGTGAAGCTTCAGTGCTTAGCCATCTTACGATGGACTGAACTCACTCGTTTGCTCCTCAACCTGGTCTCAGTGCTGTTACCAATTTTGTTACTTGTCACTCAATCAAGCTCCTGCTCTGTGCCAGAAACTGTGAAGAACTAGGTGTGTCCTGGTGCTCAGAAGATCTTATATTATTTTTTGAATGCTGCAGTCAGAGATCTCATCTACCCACAGACCCACAGACCCTTTTTGTTCAGATGAAGGCAAGTAGGTCCTCCCATCTCACTGCTGTGCCTATATCCTATGTAGCCAAAGTCCTGTAGAGGCTCCTGCAGGCCAATGCAAGGAGTTTCTATAACTCCTTTAAAATGCCCCCCCCCCATTTTTAGTATATCTCAAGAGCTTAACATACATGGGGAATAATTAAGAGGCCTATCCTACCAAAGAAGAAGAAAAGAGGGAAATCTGTGGCATTGTTACCTATAAAAATATCAATGATATAGGCTCTCGGTAATGTTTAAATTGCAAGTATTTGAGAACATTTAAATCACATATCAAAAAATAGGGTTATAATTTGGGGGAAAGGGGAGTAGAAGATGTTCAGATAGGGAGTATGAATGTGAAAAGTTATTTTTTCCCTCCCATTTACATGGGGTTGTGTTTATTACTCCTTTGAATTTGTTCAGAATATGAGAGCCCATAAATTTGGAACTCCTCTGTCTCAGGGACTGCCTTTCGACTGGGGAAGTTCTCTCCTCTAACCGGAGAAAACATGTGTGAGGCAAAGTCATATCAATGAACAAACAAAAAGTGAGTTTGAGACCAAAGACCAGTCTAGCTACTACCACTTAATAAGTTGTGTAGATATAAACATACCAAAATATATGCAGTTTTTTATGCTGAAGTTTCTCATTTATAAAATGGGAGTAAAATATCTGTCTTTCTAAGCTCACCTGATTTCTATGGAAATTCAATAAGATGGTGAACATTATTGATATCTGAAAAAAATTGCATTTCCCATCAAGTATGGCCATAATAAAGTGTGTAGGAAAATTAGTAGTTAAGTGCATGTACTTGGAAATCAGATTCTGCTGCTTATTGACTTATCTGTGCCAGTCAGCAATTTCTTTAACCGTTCAAAACTCGCTTTCCTCATTAGAAAAATGAGGGTAATTATTCCTTAAAGGATGTTTATGATGTTTCCATGACATAATGTATATAATATTCTTAGCATAAAGCCTGGCGTAGCGTAAGCACTTGGTAAATGGCAGCTGGTGTCTTTCTTCTTCTAGAGAAAGGTGTACATATTTCACCTTGATGGAAATGACTTTTGATACGACTAAAGCCCCATATATTTTAAATATTATGTCAAAGTTGAACAGGAAAGCCTTCTGTATGTTGGAGAGGTATGGCATCTTTGGGACTCAGAATCCTAAATCAAAGCAATGGTGCATAAAATTATTTCTATCCTTTGATATTATTTATTGTGCTGCTGCCTTCTCAGTCAGGTAGAGGTGATGAAACATGGCAGATTATGGTCCTATAATCTGTCTCATCATTGCACACTTGTTCCATTTGCGTAGTGCTAGACAAAGGACAGCCTGGAACACAAGTGAGTGTTTGTTCCGGATGGTGAGAGATTCGTTGGCTCTCTCATTTTCAGCTTCTTTTTGTCTTTAGAGAACACTTTTGCCATGCAACCAGGTGTTTTGTTTTGGTTTTTGTCTAAACATTAAAAATTGTACAGTTTATGGGCTATAAATCTGTAAGTCAGGTTTTCCTTAATGAGTATAGGCTAATTATCACTGCTCTAAGTGACAGTGTTAATAAAAATGCAAATATAGACATTCACCTCAACAAACTTGTTCAATCTGTTTTAATGTGTTTCTTGTTTAATTCATGGGAGTCACTCCTTAAATATGTTCACGTCCTTTATTTATATTCAGCTGAATTTTAAAAATATATATTCTATTTTATATTTTTCTTCAGGTTATGAAATATTTTTCATTAATAGAGACACTTGCTAGTTTGGGGGGGGAAGGTGTACTTGGTATCATTTTTATAATTGACTCTGCTAATAAAATAAGTAAGTTAAAATGTCTACATTTCAAAAGAATCCTAAGAGAAATGTTCAATTATTTAAAAGGTATTCTATAGAACCCTGTATGTCTCCTTAGATGATCCTTATCACAATTTTAATTACCTGTTCTATGATTGCCTTACCCATCAGGCCAAAACTATTTCTATTTTGTTTCTTACTATATCCTCCAACTTTCTAACATAATGACTGCATTTGGTAGGCGCTCAATACATATTTTTCACTGATTGAATGGAAGATACAGTTTCAACTATAAATATTTCTATTCATTAAACAGAATGGCATCTTAAAAAATTAATATGCTTTTCCTCTTCTATTTTTCTGCATAAGGATCTTGTTTATATTTCACCAGAGGCACCCAATTCCTGAGGGAGAATTAGAATTGTCATAGTCAGAATGCACAGAGGGGGAGAAGAGTGATCGATCAGCTGTTAACTTGTAAGACGTATAGTGTGTGTGCGTGTGTGTATTTGTGTGTAGAGCAAGATAATAACCTCAACAATCAGACTTTGTGTAGATACAAAGGATTTTTCAAATTTCATTTTTTAAAAAGACTTATTTTTATTTGTTTATTTCAGAAAGAGAATTTGAGTGCTTGTGAGAGAGAAAGTGGGGGTAGGGCAGTGGGGGGTGGGTGAAGGGAGAGGATCCCAAACAGACTCCATGCTAAGCACAGAACCCACTTGGGCTCCATCTTGGGACCCTGAGATCATGACCTGAGCTGAAATCAAGAGTCGGCCGCTTACCTGACTGAACCACCCAGGTGCCCCTAAATTCCATTTTACATAAAAAATGTCAGGCCTTTAAAGACCATATAAGTCTCAAAATGAGACAAAGGAGAATTCTCAGCCACTAAAGGAAAAGAATGAGCACTTTCAAGACCTTGAGAAAAAGAAGAAAAGACAAAGAAAGGAGAGGATAGGAAGGTCGATGACAAATCCTTGATTCTTCCTCTACTCTCCATTTGGGATTGAACTTCATGAAGAGCAATGGAAAGAGCGCAGATAAGATGGAGGTGAAAGAAAGTCGAAAGAAGAAAAATTTTTAACCTACTTGAGTTCACCTACTTTGAACTCAAGATGTGTAGACCAGTTCTGAATGTTCCTTCACTCCATCACAGCCATTATGGAGGAGGAAGGAGAACATGCTCCAATTGCAAAGAGGGTCTACAGTGGTACTCCACCATGGCTTGGCTTTACTGATCCTTCCCCTTGATTCCTTGTGGAATACAAGGTATAGGGTTTTATCTCGTTCTCTTTGAAGAGGAACCAGAAAAATAGGCTGGAAGGGTTGTGATGAAGGGAAGGGGATGTCTTGAAGATGAGAGCCCAGCCAAGAATGTTATGAGTACACAAAAGAGTGCCAGTGATTGCTCTGCTGGGAGTCCCGGCAGTGATGTGGGGGTGGATGACAAGGCCCTGAGAGTTCCCAGAGAACTGTTCTTTGCAGTTCCATCAAGGGGAAACTCTCTACAAAGAGCAGCAGTAGTGAGTTTGCTCAGCGACTGCACAGAGGAAGATACATTTCTTGAGGAATCCAAGTTTGAGGACAGCAGGCCAGGTAGCACAAGGGCCAGCACAAGAACCAATTGCCTCATCCCTCCTGCCCTAAGGCCACCTGTGTGCTTGCTGACATCCAGGAGTCTTTCTAGGTAAAAAGATAGAAGAAAAGTTATCAGTTGAGTGGAGACGATTATCCCCTGCTACATGGTTAACCTTGAATTGACTGAATATTTGCCCCAAAGAGATCATTTTACATTGAAAGAGATTGTTTACATTAGAAGGACTAAATTCAGTTTTCTTGGCAAGTAACTACATTCTCTTCCCACCTCTAAAAGGGATATGAAAAAAAATAAATAAAATAAAATAAAATAAAATTAAATTAAATTAAATAAAATGGACTTGAAAATAATAATAATAATAATAATAATAATAATAATAAACAACAGATGGACTCTTGTATCCCATTACTAATGTTTGAAATAAATTACCCCTTAAAACTTTTAGAGTAGGAGGACCTGGGTGGCTCAGTCAGTTAAGTGTCTGCCTTAGGCTCAGGTCATTATCTCAGGGTCCTGCCTGGGATCCTGCCCCACATCGGTTCCCTGCCCAATGAGGAGAGTGCTTCTTCCTCTTCCCTCAGCTCATGTTCTCTCTCTTTCTCAAATCAATAAATAAAATCTTTAAAAAAATAAATATCTAGAGTAATTGTGTATAAAAGATATATTCCTATTTTGGAGATGAGGCAAATAATATAGTAAAGGCCAAATCTATTAGATAGGATAGTCAGATTTCAAACACAGATTGCTTTTCCCTAAAAGCAGCCCTTATAAATGTCATGACCCACTGGTTTGCTCCTAAAGCAATAAACTTGTCATGATCTCATGTAGTTTATTATTCAAGGAGCCATTCATAAGCATTTGGCAGCCCCTTCTTGCTTAACATAATAATAATTGTTATTATTGCTATGATTATTATTTTGTAGCACTATCTACATATTTCACTGAGCAAAATTTCAATCCTCGTATTATCACTAAATGTGATGCTTTTCTTCTTCCAACAGTGAATTTGTGTAATGGTGTGCATTTGCTCTAAGGGCACCCACAGGCATTATGTGGAGAATTCCCTTACCCTACGTGGTTTACTGTGACTCATTTAAGCATCAGTATCCAACCAGAGATCTTTCATGGTTATTTTTCTTGGTTAAAAACTACAGAAACCAAATCATATTGACTTAAATAATAAAAAGGATTTATTTAAAATATGTCCAAAGGTTTACAGAATGGATAGAAAGTGTCAGACCAGAACCACCAGAGGCAAGGCACAATAACCATATAGGTAGATACAGGTCAGGTGTAGGATACTAGCCAACTCTGGATACTTAAGCTAAGGGCACCCACCCCTCTAATCAGCTGTGGAAATACTCTGACTCCCAATCATTATTTCCCATCTGTATTAGTTGGCGAAGACTGTTATAATACAATGCCTTGGGTTGGGGCACTGGAACAATAGAAATTTATTTTTTTCACTCTTCTGAGGCTGGAAGTCCAAGATCATGCCATTAGGAGAGTTGGTTTCTCGTAAGACTACTTCTTGGCTTGCAGATGGCTACCTTCTGGCTCTCCCCTCATGCGTCTCTCCTCTGTGCCTCTGTTGGTCCACATCTCTCTCTCTCTCTCTTTTTTTTTTTTGGTCCACCTCTCTTCTTGATGAAGATACCAGTCAGATTTGGTTAGGACCCACCCAAAGGACCTCATTTTAACTTAGTCATCTCTTTCAAAAGCCCTCACATTCTGAGGTATGAGGATTAGCACTCCAGCATATGCGTTTGGAGAGATACGTTTCGGTGCAAACACTGTCATAAGATCCAAAGTCCTGGGCAGGATGTTTAACCCATGTGTGGATTGACTGACTGATTGATTGATTGATTGACTGATTTTAGCTTGTGTCAAGTTTGGTTATATTCTTAAATGTTTTTTGAGAAGTCAGTCTAAAGTATCTATAAATTACAATCATCTATTGTAACCAAGAAAGGTTATTTTTTTCATTCAGTTTTTCAAATTAAGTATAAAAAGTGATTTCTATTCATATTGCTGTATAATAGATCACCTTAAAAAATGGCTTAAAGATATATGACAATCTTTTACAGGTCTGTAGGTTGATTGGATTTACCTAAGCCGTTCTCATTCAGGGTTCAAATGTGGCTTTTGTCAGAAATCACAGGCTTGCACTAGAGTCATCTGAGGGTGTAACTGGGCTGGGTGTCCAGATGGCTTCTTCACTCACATGCCTGGCACCTAAGCAGGAATGGCTGGAGACTGGCTGGCATCTCTTTCTCTCCATATTGTCTCTCCACACGACTAGCTTTGGCTCTCCCACAGGATGGCAGTTCACGATAGTCCAACTTCATAGAAGGTCACCAGCTTCACCCATATGCTTTCCAAGATGTCCAGGTAGACACTGCAAGCCTTCTTCTGACCTTGTCTTAGAACTTACCGTCAAATATTCTATTTGTTCCATGGGACCAGCCCAACTTCAACTCCAGAGGGGACTAAACCAAAGCATTGCTATCAGAAGCATGGTTCATCGGGAGGCCGCTTTGGATACCAACCACAACTATTTTATGATGGGATTAATAACAATGCCTGCAATTAGATGGAGATAAGGAGAAATTTCCCACGGTTCTCTTAAAAATGTGAAGTACAGAATTCACCGTGGCATAAATAAATTTTACTTCATTGTTCAAGTAAAACGGAGTAGAAAGTTCTCTTAAATTTTCTTTCTTGATAATGCCAATATCCGATAGAGTCATTTGCATTGTGAATGCATAACTATAGTCCTCCCTTGTAGGCATCTAACAGAAGAGGAAATCCACAGTCCCTAGGGGGTTGTCCTAGAAGCCCTTTCTGCCCAGTAGGAAATGGCAATAAACAATACATAGCCATTAGCAAAAAAACCTAAATGTACCAGTTATTGTATAAGACTTTTAAAAATGATTTGTCTCATCATATCCTCGCTGCAGCCTTTTTGAAAGAGCTAGTATTGTTCTCCTTTTACTGATGAGGAAACTGATGAGAGAAGTTGAGTAACTCTTCCTAGTTAACAAAGCTAGTCGATGTCAGAGTTCGGATTTAATCTTTATCTGTTTGGCTCTATTTTTAACTATGTACCTGCTTTAGGATCTTTAAAGTAAATCTACAACACACTTTCTAATCAATCTACCATTTTCAAATTAATTGGATGACCAGTGTAACAAAAGTCCCCGGGCCAAGAGGAACCGACAGTTGAATCAAGAGATTGTCACCTGCCTTACTCGTCACTGTTCAAGGAACCTGTAGCTACTTTGCACTCAGTGGTCAGGAACGCCTCTCCGTGGAAGTGAACATGAAGGTGAAGTTATTATTGGATAAGTCAGAGTGAAGAGCATTTCTTTGATTTTCTTAGATTGATGGTGGAGAATGTGTGTTATATTCTCAAGTCTAGAAGACATTAAAAATGACGGTATGATCGAAGTGTCTCCCTCAAATTCATGTCCACCTGGAACCTCAGAATGTGACCTTTTAGGGAAATAATCTTATTAGTCAACAGGAAGCCATACTGGATTGGGGTGAGTCCTAATCCAATGACAGGTGTCTTTATCAGAAGAGAAAACAGGAGACTTCAAAACAGAGGGAGAATGCCCTGTGTGAGATTGGAGTGAAGCATCTAAAATCCAGGGAACATCTTTCGATGGACACCGAGGTTCCTTCCACAGAAGATGTGGTTTATGTATACAATGGAATATTCCTCAGCCATTAGAAATGACAAATACCCACCATTTGCTTCGATGTGGATGGAACTGGAGGGTACGATGCTGAGTGAAATAAGTCAATAGGAGAAGGACAAACATTATATGGTCTCATTCATTTGTGGAATATAAATAATAGTGAAAGGGAATAGAAGGGAAGGGAGAAGAAATGGGTGGGAGATATCAGAAAGGGAGACAGAACATGAAGCCTCCTAACTCTGGGAAACGAACTAGGGGTGGTGGAAGGGGAGGAGGGCAGGGGGTGGGGGTGAATGGGTTATGGGCACTGAGGGGGGCACTTGACGGGATGAGCACTGGGTGTTATTCTGTATGTTGGCAAATTGAACACCAATAAAAAATAAATTTATTATTAAAAAATAAATAAATCTCTTCCAAACAAAAAAAATAATAAAAATAATAAAAAAAATAAAAAATAAAAATAATAAATAAAATAAATAAATAAAAATAAAAATAAAATAAAATCCAGGGAACAAGGATTGCTGGCAACCACCAGCAGCTAGGAGAGATGCATGGAATCTGGATTCTCCCTCAGAGCCTCCATCTGGATTCCAGATTTCTGAACCATGAGAGAATAAATTTGTTGTTTTAAACTACCCAGTTTGTTGTAATTTGCTACAATAGTCCTAGGAAACGAATCCAGTGTGTTACTGTTCTGGGGGTTGACACTTTTTCTTGTGAAATGCCACAAAATAAATATTTCAGGCTCTGTGGATCACAAAAAATCACTGTTTCATATTCTTTTTTGTTTATTTTTATCATCTTTTAAAAATTTTTTTAAAGGTTTTATTTATTTATTCATGACAGACACAGAGAGAGGGATTGGCAGAGACACAGGCAGAGGGAGAAGCAGGCTTCATGCAAGGAGCTCGATGTGGGACTCGATCCAGGACTCCAGGATCACCAAACCCCTGGGCCACTGGGGTTGCCCTTTTTATCATCTTTTAAGTGTAAAAACCATTCTGAGCTCTGTGGACCACACCCAAATAGGCCCTAGCTGGGTTTGACTCTGGGACCATCGTGTTTGCCTACCTTGCCTTATTCTCTCCATCCACTGCTTTAGGAGAAGAAGAGATTACATGGTCAAATACAAGGAAATAATCAAGTCTGTTAGGAAGTGGGGTGGGGGTGGTAAATATAAACAAGGTGGGTTTGGAAAACTCCTTGGCTTAGTTTTGTTGGATTTTTTTCTTTTTCTTTTTCTTTCTTTCTTTCTTTTTTTTTTTTTTTTTTCTGTCACATTTTTATATACATCAATGCAATGCCTGGCTCAGAATTAAAGCTTAAAAACTGGAAACTGTTACATTTGTCAACTTAAGGCATAAAGCATTAAGAGCACTGGTTCATTATGAAAGAAGTTTGAATTGGTAGAATGATCAGAATAGAGTCCTATTTGGATCGTGTTCATTATCATCTCTTTATTTTGCTGTTGTACATTGCATACCTCTGTTTTGGTGTTTCATTGGGCAAAGTAGCCTCAGTTCAGTTACTGATGATATGGAATGAATGTGTGACAGTATTGTTTCTGGGATGATATCTTGGCCTAGTGAGACAAAATTAATTTAAACAAGGTATTGACCCATTTAAGAGGTTTTATTGATTGCGGTAGGACTTATTTTCGTCATTGTTTTGTTTTTTTTGTGGAAATTCAAGTAGACTTTCATAAAGTCTTGAGGATTTGAATTAGATATCTCAATATTCCCAAGTGAAAACTAGGATCAGAGATAAAAGTAAAAACATTGAGTGGTCCTCAGGTATAAAGCCTTGTGATATCTTGAAGAGAGTATCAATGGCCCTAGTTGATTTTGCCATTGACAGAGATTATGGATTTCTATCCTTGGAGAAACTCAAGAAACCCTCCCTCCTTCCATATTTCTTGAAGGATGGAACTTACAAATTATGTGAGCCACCTTTCTACTGGGTGCTGTTTTATCAGAAGTAGGATGAATCCATTAATTTGATGTTAGCGTTCTCATTTGGAAGTTTGATTTTATGAGGGTTTATGCTTTCTTAACACTTCTTGCCTAACTATCAAGATAATACTGGATGTGGATCAAAGGAACTGCCAAGAATAATTCCTCATGTAGTTTATAGGATACCTCATGAGCACATTACACATGTAACTGTTTTAGAATATCAAATAGTGTGATTTTTGTTCCGAGTATCCCTTCTGGGTATCTCTGTCCAGATCCTGTGGCTTCTTTTTCTATTAATTATGTTTGGCTAGCTCCTTAAATTGGAATGATTAACAGAAAAGATTAAGTCGGTTTTCATAAACTTCAAAAACAAACTTTTTTGAAGTTAAGAGATTTAAATTCAGTTTTCTTATCATTTCATCCTTTCCTCATTTTTTGCTTCACTGGTTGCTTACTGGTTAAAGGATTACAATAATTGAGTTGGTAAAACTAGATTTCTTGCAGAAAACTTATAGAAAAGTTTTCTCAATAGCAGTGATAAATTTTTGAACCAAACCATGTTTCCAAGGTTCTTCTGAGATTTCCTTCTTTCCTATTAAATTAAAGGCATTCTGCAATGCCACTGAGCAAGGACAATACAGATCACAGTTCAAAATAGTTGCAAATCAGTAAGTGCGATGTATTTTAAAGTTTCTTTCAGAGTCTGCATTTCATTAGTTTCAGAACTCCCCACGTAGAAACTTTTCTAACACCAATTAAAAATGGAACAAATTGACCAAAGGAGGATTTTCTCTACTTTTTAATTAATCTATTTATTTATATTGTACCTTGTTTCAAAACAGATTTAAGAAGGCTCTGAAGATGACTTAATCCTTTTGCAGTGAAATGCATGAATATACAATATTGTTATCTAGTCATTAGTACAAAGCTGATATATAAAATTGAATACAAAAATTGAAACAAGATTTTAAAATGTCTACTTAGATATGCTGTATTTATTCAAATAATTAGTAGGGGGGAAATCCCATGAGTCAAAAATGGAGAAAGGACCCTAAGCCATCATTCTGTCTCTTGGTAGAGTTTTCTCAAATATATTCTGATGGAAATGTCTGGCCCTTAGATTTCTCAAGAGGAAATGGATTTCATGGCATCATTAAATAACTTCTTTCTACTGCTTAAAAAATCTACTATCAGAAAATATTGGGCAAGCAAATTTGCAATGCATTCTGTTGCTTTCTCATTTCAGTTTAAACTTAAGTATAGAGAAACAAAGCAAAAAGACTTTTCCATTCACGTAAACATGCTTGTAACGTGCAGGTATGCTGCTCAGGTGATATAATTACATCAGTTCGTTAGTTTCCAGATTCCCTGTAGGACATTGTGGTTAGTGAGGCCTCAGATAATGTCCACGTACAGGGAAGAAGATTTGTCACAGTCAGGCCACATAATTACAAAGTAAGTATGAACACACACATTAACCATTGCTCCAAAAGAGTAGAGAGGAAAACACGGTGATCAGTACCATTTTAAAATTCTCTTGTCATATTCATATGTCACAGCACACATCTTCCCAGTTCTACTATACTGCCATATTTTTTTGACCCATGTAATCACTTTGTAGTTTGAATATTTGTGGGGTTGTTTTCCTGTCATTATTTTGTGGTTATTTCTCAAGGTAATCACTATATGGGTTTTTCAAAGTTTATTAAAAAATGAGATTTGCTCAAGTTAGGTACATGCAAATAGACGAGGACCTTCTGGCCACTAACAAGTACTTGCTGGGAAGTTTTCAAAAATTAAAGAACTCTTTAAGGCAATTTAGGGGTTGATTGTTCAGAGCACAATTTAAGGGATATGGGAACTCAAAGACAAAGATAAAGATAAATGAGCACAATTTCCTTTCCTTTCCTAACCCAGATAGACTCAAAAAGTTGAACCTGGGAGGGTTCCTTAGTCCTCCACATCAGGAAAACCAAGCATAACATAGCAGGAACAAAGAAAAATAACAACGAAAATACACAAATAAAGGACTTTGAATCCAAACAGATCTGGACTTAAAATGTGACATTGAAAAAAAAAATAAATAAAATGTGACATTGATATTCAACTGTAGGCCTTTGCACAGGGCAGCTAAACACAAGGGTTCTCAATACCTTTAACACCAAAACCAGGATAATGCTCCTTCACATGGCTTATTTACAGATTGGAGGAAGACATCATACACTGGGTCTCATACGAGTCATTGGATACATGGTAGCTACCAAATTAGGGAAGCCGGAAATAAATAAACTGTACCAACTCACAATTACCTAAACCTTTGCTCTTTTCTCTTTTCATGATGCACAAAATTAGTCAGTTCTGGAAACACACGTGAAACTGGTAGACTCCGTATCAGGCAAAGGTACGGTGATAATGGTTTTTGTGATTTTTTTTTTCCTCAACAAGAAAAGAGTAAAGAAGTCAAGCAGAATCAATACATTCGGAATTCTATACCAGCAGTGAATTTTATTCTGGACACTTTTAACAGGATTTTAAATCTTAGACAATGACATCTTTTAGGGCTGCTGTTAGGTTTCTATAAGGCATAGACAGCCTTGGAACTGTCTTCCGGGGGGAAAAAGTAACTATAAACCTGAAGAGATGGTTGGCCTTCTGCTTTCACTTTAGGTCAGGGGCTTCCGGGGAAGAATGGTATTTCAGGGATCAAAACATGCTGGGCTGAATTTTACCTATGAAATCCTATGATTTCAGCTTAATTAAATGAAGCTGATGAATCATGCAATAAGGAAATGGCATTATGCTGTCAGTGATTCAGGGCTAGAAATCCTTGTATATGAAAGGAATAAAATTTCCCTTAGTGGAAACACAGATGGTGAGTTCTAAATTCTGCTTACCAATGTGAGTGAACCTGCACCGAGTGCTATATATTTTCCTGCATTTTTATATATGGAAGACGGAAGATGTGCTGGGTTTGTCTCAAGTCACCCTTACCCATAAGGATCCATTATGGTTTTCCAGATTTTATACATGCAAATTTGGAGTTAGGCTTTCCCTCAGATGTCAGTTACAGACTATAAACTGTAACTCATTCTGTGCCTCAAAGATTTCAATTAAATGACCAAACCTGAATGTCTGTTCCTCTCTGCTTGGTGTATCAGACAAGGATATATGCTTGAGTATCACAGAATTCCTGCTCTCTGCAAGGAGAGGGATAGAAGGATTGTGGGGATCAGCACAGGGAAAGACAAATCAAAGCAAAGAGTGGCTGCCCCCAACCTATCGCTACTGGAACTTCCGGTCTATACCTTCTACAAAATCAAAAGATCTTATTTTGGTAGCTGAAAAGTGATCTCTAGACATTGTCAGATCATAGCCAGGCTAGCTTCTGGGAAAAGGAAGGCTGTGGGTTATGGGTAAGGATTAGGATCAACTTTTATTTTTTATTTTTTTTAGGATCAACTTTTAGAAGCCAGGAAAGCTGAGATGCTTGGCTTTCATGTTTCCAAACACTATAAAGTTACTCTCAACAAGGGTCAGCAAACTGTGACCTACAGGCCAAATCTGGCTCGTTATCTGTTTTCATAAAGAAAATTATATTGGAATTTGCAGGTTAATTTGGAAGATCATCAAATGATCACATTTCTCCTGCCCCAACCATCTTTAGAAATCTTATCAATCTGTGTTTCTATGTATTTCATTATAGATAATAGCAGACATTCAGGCTATGCTAGACTCATAATAAATACAGAGTATGGAGCGTAGAAAACACGAGCAACACTGCCTGACTTATTTTTTTCTGGGTATTTGTGGATCATGTTAAAAATCAAAGCCAAATTCTTATAAAACTATCATAAAATATGGCCAACTTCTCTTAAATAATTGCATTTTACACTTGGTATTTCCACTTGACCTCTAGGCCAAGCCAGGAGTGACTCATAGGTCATTACAAATAAAACTCTGAAAACTAAGGGCAAGACTCAGTAAAAAATCCCATCCATCTTTTTCAATCCAGAAACTGACGTGATACAGATTTGTCCTGAGCCAAACCTAAAATATAACAAATTTATTATTTGTACTCAAAGCACATATTTATTAAAAGTCTGTGGGAATTTGAGTGGATTTACAGAAAGATCCCTTGCTAGGTGGTGTTTTTGACACAATGTGTGCTGTCCCAGATATTTCTTTAAGCCTTCTAGTCCTTACACGTAAGAAGGTTCCTAATGCTTTACCTTCATGGAAGCAAGAAACCAAGCACTATCGTATTTGAGACCACATGCAGGTCTAAGATGAGTATGGTAGGTGTTCCCTGACCATTAAGGCAGCCTCTTTTATTTATTTATTTTTTTCCACTCTGCAGACAAGAATGTACAAATGAGGAAATTCTATGTGGTGTCAAACCTCACGAATGCTAGCTGGCAGCTTCACTGCTGCTTTAATAAAGAGAAGAAGAATATACACACTCACTTATACACACAATTAAATTTGCTTAAATGACTGATTGGGCCTATTCATATTGGATATGTCATTGTCAGAGTTTTCTACACGGGGTTCCTTAAAATGCCAGCTGTAGCAGCCCTGGAGATACACCACTTGGATCTCCTATCATGTATTACCCGCTGTTCGGTGTAAGGACTACAGTTAGTTGACAGTCTCCAGCTCTTACACCTTCACAATTGCCTCAGCTTTCAAGTTACAGCCGTGCTCTTTCTGGGAAGCCCCCAGCCAATTACGGGGCAACCTGGAAGCATTAAGACAATGCAATCTTCCTCAACATGGGGTTCTTTTATCAAGCAATTTTTATTCCGGAGCTGCTTGTGGTTTGGTGAAGATTCACGCCTCCATTGCTGCTTGACACTCTGCCCCGTCTTTCTATTTCTACCTTTATTCCCCTCCCAAGCTCTACTGCCTCTTGGTGGGGAAGGTCATCAAGAAGACATGACGACCACTGATTGATAAGCAAGCTGGACCCAGGCAGGTGGGGGCTCCCTAACTCCTTCCCTGTATTTGGAATGTGTTTTCTGCTTGCTTTCCCCATTCCCAAGAGCTGCCCCAAGAATATAACTTTAAGGTAGAGAGGCAGTGTTGAGACTCTCTGGAAGGTATTGAACCCTGTTCAAGCCTCTATCTAAACTTTTACAATTTGGCAAGTGGATGCAGAACTCTACTAGTTTGTGGCCACCCAGGACAAAACTCATAAGTTACTTTGCTTATTAACCCCAATCTGGAGTGGCCTGCCTCTTTCATTTGATCTCTCCCTGCCCTGCACACATAGGAGCTGGTTTCAGATATCCCCGGAAGCTCCCCAGAAGGTTGCAAAGCAACACCTTCCCAAGAAAACTCTTATAATGCTAATAACTGTGCCCCAGCCCCTACTTCTCAGACTACCTGACACCCTGTTTAATGAGACGTTAGCATGGTTCTTCAGGAAATAGTCCATAGCCAAACAAGCTGATTTCACATAAATAACCACAAATACAGAGTATTGCAGTGTGTGTAAAGCAATTATATTTATTTATTGTTGTTTCAATCTGCATTTCTAGACCCATTTAGGATCATAACACTTTTCCTCAAATTTTCCTTTCAATATCTCCATGACTTCTAGTGTTCTGCAGATTTTGATAGATTTACTGTAATGACGCTACAGGAAATGTTTTTATGCTGGGAAGAAGAAAAGCACTCTCTCCAGTTCCTCTTCAAGTCCCTCTTGTATTCCCAAACTTGGCTTCTTCAAGTGATAATATAACTGGTAATATTCAATGATGGTTACTTGACTTTCTTACGAGAGAGTAGGATCACTCAGAAATTAAAAATCAGAGGCACGAAGGACCTTTTCTCTTTCCTTTTCTACCCATGCTCTGGTTGGCTCTCATTTTTCTCTCCAACCATGTGGTTGCTCACAGTGTAAAATGACACAGAGTTAGGATTGGGGTTTAAGGTTTGAGGAGGTTCCTTTGTCCTCTAATCTGGGCCTTAAGATGAAGCTCAGCTTACCAGGGAACTCTTCTGCTTAGTCTGGGAGAATAGGATTGGTGATAGGAGGACACAGTTCCAGCTAACAAAAATGCTAATTTGCTTTCTTCTGATGTATACATTCTAAATCACCTTAATTTTTTTTTAATTTTTTAAATTTATTTATGATAGTCACAGAGACAGAGAGAGAGAGAGAGGCAGAGACACAGGCAGAGGGAGAAGCAGGCTCCATGCACCGGGAGCCCGACGTGGGACTCGATCCCGGGTCTCCAGGATCGCGCCCTGGGCCAAAGGCAGGCGCCAAACCGCTGCGCCACCCAGGGATCCCACCTTAGTTTTTTTTATTGAAATATAGTTGACACACGATGCTACATTACTTCTCGGTGTACAACACAGTGATTCCACAAGTTTATATGTTCTGCTATGTTTTTACTTTTCATTCTAATTTACCTTTCTATTCTAATACGTGGTCTGATCAACTCTAGCTCCGTTCTGGATTTTATTTTACAGGCATGTTTATTTTTCAAACATCTTTTCCCAACACTCTTAAGCTTATTCATAAGGAGCATATTGACTCAAAGTAGTAATAAGGATATGCCATGACAAACTTGGCGTATTTTATTAAGGGAAATTTGAAGTTCAGTAACATTTCTGAGATTTATATAATGGCACCAGTGAATAGATCCTGAAAACAAATAAAAACGGAGTTCTAGTTAGAGTTTTCTTTTTTAGCATGTCAGTATCCGGATTAGTGTCTTAATATGCCACCTCAGAGAAATCTATATTAGCTTCAGAGATGGAAGAAAATACGATAGTGATTCCACAATATCCCTATTGTCGGAAAATATCAATTACAAATATTTTCACATCTCTGTGTATTTGTGGACGTCTAGTCTAACCCAATCTGCCTTTATGCACAACGCATGGTTATGCAACCAGTTCTGTATACGTGGAATTACGAGATGCTAAGG
This sequence comes from Canis aureus, assembly GCF_053574225.1. NCBI lineage: Eukaryota > Metazoa > Chordata > Mammalia > Carnivora > Canidae > Canis > Canis aureus. Next base: position 45,568,619 of record NC_135624.1, on the reverse strand, counting down.
TAATCCTTACGGACACTGCAAGATACCTCATGAGGCAAGCCTTATAGAGACTTGGTGCTTGTGATATGTGATATCACACTAAGAACAGAAGCCACAATGTCTGAAACAGTTCCCAGCTGTCCCTCTTACTACCTAAGAGAATTTGAGCTTGTTAATAACCTCTCTGAAGCTCAGTTTCTTTGCTTGTAAATATGGAATCACAATGTCCTTATTCCACTGCAGGAATGGTAAGAACAGCAAGACTGGAAAAGGTATGGAAATTAGTTTTTAAATGAGAATTAAAACTAGACAAATGAAATGATTAAACCTCAGGGTAAACCACAGACGAAGGGTAGTATAGAGGAAATAAGGTTTTGTTCTGGTTGTCACATTTGACTCTAGCTAGCCCAAACACCCCTGGCAGTCTACAATCGCTTTGGTTGCGGGCCAGGTATGGTAAATATCATTCTGAGATGGCCCCGTGATCTCCACCCTCTTGTAGGGACCTTGCTTCTGGCCAGTAGAATACAGTGAAAGGATGGGATGGGATTCCATCGAATAAGCTACATTATCTGGAAAAGGTGATGATGGTGAGATGTCACTCCCTTGATCTTACTATGTTATAGAAAACTCCCTCCTTCCAGACTAGAGTAAGAGACCATCCCAGTGGTCCTGGAGAAGCAAGACACCGTGATGTGCATTGCCCATGAGGAGCATTATGCGGCAAGTCTACAGGGGACCCAGCAGCTGAGGGCCACAGCATCTGAATCCTGCCAGCAAGCACACGACCCTGGACTAGGGTCCAGAATCACAGAGAGCTTTATCCTGCCAACATTTTAAGTGGAGTCTCCGGAGCCTTAAGCAGAAGACTCCCCAAAGCCATTCCAGAACCTTGATTCCTGAATAGCCGCGTGTTCTTTTAAATCATACAGGCTGCGGAAATCTGTTTTGTGGCCGTGAAAGTTTAATGCACCAGGTTATGGATCGTTCCTTTCACATTCAAATTAAACTGGTTTTAGTTTAGATTGGCTTAGTCTGGTTTTCCAAAGCGTAATCTGATTCAAGGACATTAACTGTGTTGTTAATGTTCAATATTCTATTCTTTCTGGTTAATATACGTAAATGGTAGACAGATGTTTACACAAACTGTAAATGCCTTCGCTTAGTGGTTTTCAAAAGAGTCACTCAGAGCCTTAGAGACGTTTCATGGAAGATATTTAAGAGCAAGAGATACTCGAGTAAAAGAAGACAAACAGGCAGAAAAAAAAAGAATGAAAGAAAGAAAGAAAAAGAAAGAAAGAAAGAAAGAAAGAAAGAAAGAAAGAAAGAAAGAAAGAAAAAGAATAGTCCAAGAAAAGTCCAGACCCTGACTCCTGCTTCTTTGCTATATATTCAACATTATCATTTAGATGCACAAGTTAGAAATTATTTTAAAATGGGTTATTATTATAAAATATTTGGAAATGATTTTTTTCACCCAAAGCATTAGTGGGTAGTATAGAGTTTGGTGTGTGAAGGGAGGTATTATCATAATCACAGTATAGGTAGATACTCAGCAAAGAAAGAAAGAAGAAAGAAGGAAAGAAGGACAGAAGGAAGGAAAGAAAGAATGCATGTAAAAACTCTAAGTTCCCAGAAGACTTAGCAATGTTAGCATTTAAAATAATTTGCTTGGTATATTTATAGAATTTCATTTTCCTATAATCCTGAGAGTCAAAAATATCAACTTTTTTTTTTTTTAAGGGGCAACTTATAACTACATTAACTACCTTTTTGGGGTTTGTTTGAAGGTGTTAAAATCCAAGCAAGCGGGTAATAATAACTGACGGATAGAACAAGAAATAAAATGTATCACTCTGCATATGTAAAGAAGAAATCAATGATAAACGTGAATCACCTACTTTATGATCTTTAATGACTGCTCGTCCTTCGGCTTACATAGATAGGCCCTGACCATTGAACACAACATTCACTAAAAGATGTCTCCAAAGGGATCACGTTGGCTTTATAATTCATCCTGCTAAAAGGTAAATGCATTAGAAAAAAAAAGCAATTCAAGCAGTTCACTTGCACTTGCTGAATTGAGATACTTTTACACAGCAACTAGATTTCAAGTGGCAGGATGAAGTTCAAGTCCCCATGAACGCAGAGAAGCCGTTGCTGGTCTGACAGCCCTGGACAAGTGGAAGGCAGCTCCGGAGATGGACTGTGGTTTTTAAGCAAATTCACACTCCAAACCCAGTGACCTCTATGACCTTTTATATTAGTTACAGAGCTGTAAATAGCACAGCACTTAGATGTGTCAACTCATTTTATCTCCAGCGTGTCTATCTGGGATATAATGTGAGTCTATCTACTGGCTTTTATCTAATGTGCTTGCTGGCATCTTCAAATTTTCCCTTTGACATCCTTGCTATTAAAAAACCAGGAGCTTCAGCAAGTTGTAGACCTGTGGATATCTTTTTTCTTTTTTTTTTTTTTTTTGCTATTCAATCAACTCTGAGAATATTTTAAAATGTACTTGAGGCTTTAAGCTCCTGAGAAGTAAATAGGGGTATTTCCCTTACAGACTGCCAAGTCCCAGATTTCACTTCCCATCTTCTATGCTCTTTTGTGCATAATTTTAAAACCAAGCCATGGGGAAGTGATTTGTCAGTGCTCATCACTGTACATTTTAGGAATCAATTCATTTGGATCTTGTGTATTACTTGTGTTCACATTATGTTATAAGCAGTGTGGTAGGAAGAGAAAAATAACAAAAACAGAAGGCTAGTCCAGTTTGACCGGGAGAACTATATAGGTCATCATGTTCATAACTCATCTTGAAAATAGAAAAAAAAATTATATGTTCAATTATTTCTGTCCTGGAAAGTCATTGAGTGAAGGAAATTTCTACACAGGGTGGCTCAGCAGTTAAGCGTCTCCCTTTGGCTCAGGTTGTGATCCCAGGGGTTCCTGGGATGGAGTCCTGCATCATGCTCCCTGCATGGAGCCTGCTTCTCCCTCTGCCTGTGTCTTTGCCTCTCTGTCTCTCATTAAAAAACTAAATAAAGTATTTTTTTATTTTATTTTTTATTTATGATAGTTACACAGAGAGAGAGAGAGGCAGAGACACAGGCAGAGGGAGAAGCAGGCTCCATGCACCGGGAGCCTGACGTGGGATTCGATCCCGGGTCTCCAGGATCACGCCCCGGGCCAAAGGCAGGCGCCAAACTGCTGCGCCACCCAGGGATCCCTAAAGTATTTTTTTTTTAAAGTAAAAAGAAAAAAAAAAAAAAAAAAAGTAATTAGCAAATAACTAAAATAATAGATTGTTGTGAGAAATCAAATATTATTGTGATGGCCAGGAGGACTAGTGCTCAATACTCTCACCCAAAGAACATAGTACAAAGAATTTGTTGGCTGACAGTCTCCGGCTGATGCACCTGGGGGTTTACTTGTTCATGCGGGAGCCACATGCTCCTTTGGGCTGCTCCTGGCCAACGGTTAAGCACGTTCAGGGTGCCAGAGGGGTTATTTCTGTCATCTGCTGAACATCTCTAAAAGGTGATCTTTGCTAGGAGGCTCCCTAATGTTCTGGATAATACTTTCTCAGAGCTGCTGATCCCTTTTCTTCTTTTGTAGCAATAGAAACTCTGTATAGGAGACAGGTGTGATTACAATATTGAACTTAAAGTTCAGATCTGAAGCTGTGCTTTTCTATGATTTCATGAAATAAACCTAAAATAACAGCCGAATTGTCAGTTTGGGCAACCAATCCCTTAGTGGCGATTTTTATTGTTATCTTTTATTTGTTTTGCCTTTTTTTTATGTACAGAAATGAGAAATCCTACTATATCTCTAGTGGCAGGGTATTAGGTTCAACAAAGCTGGACATGAGTTAATGTATTAAAAATAGGGGCGCCTGGGTGGCTCAGTCTGTTAAGTGTCTGCTGTAGGCTCGGGTCATGATCCTGGGGTCCTGGGATCAAGCCCCACATTGGGCTCCCTGGTCAGTGGGGAGTCTTCTTCTCCCTCTACCCCTCCCCCCTGCTTGTGCACTCTCTCTCTCGCACACACACACACTCTCTCTCTCTCAAATAAATAAATAAAATCTTTAAAAAATAAGAGTGGCTTGGTGGCTTATCTAAAATATAAAAAATTCTTTTAAAGACTGTTAGTTCCTTGTGCAGCATTATGGAGATCCCTGAAACTAACAGTTGTTTAAGATACAACAATGGTAGGTCACTCTTTTTGTAAGCATACATGGGTCTCGTTGGTTCTATAAATACAGAGAACTTTCTTCAGAACTGGTATAACTGGCACTTCTTTGGTGCTTAGGGTTGCTTTTCAGTTAAAATCAAAAGTGTCATTTATATTCGAACAGTCATTACTTTCCATAGTTCTGTTAAACACCATCCCAAAGAATATTGTACAGATGGCATCTGTTGAATGAATACTGAACAAAATCATATTGATTTCGGTTGCACTTTGCCTACTAGCATTTGCATCATAAATATAGAGCTTAGATATCACACAATGCAAAGAGAGTGAACACACTGATGCTTCTCCTCCACCAAATGACAGACTCAACAGCTTCATTTACATTACTTTATGTCTAGATAACTGGGTTTTGATGTCCTGAGAATATGAATCTTTTCATTTCTTGTATTTATGGGCTTGAAATTAGTATCTGAGATGTGAAAAGGATATTATGCTAACAGGGGGTTAATGAATTTTAATTAGAGCATTTGTCTATTGGATGTAAGCACATCTCTAGGTGTCTAGTTAAACTCACAGGTTCTGAAGTCACAGGCTGAAGTTATTGGCTTACCCCAGTGTTGTGACAATAGGATTCATCCTAGGACCGTGGCTATATAGGTACAGCTTGCCCACAGATAAGAGCTCAGTGGTATGATAAATTCTGAAAAGTTCCATCTCAAATTATGGGCTGGATGATGGTCACAACCTTCACATTATATCATACTCATATCAGTATATTTTATACTGAAAAATAGTAGTAATATTTGAAAATAGATATTCCTACATCCATATAGCTTAACTACCAGGAATGAGAATTAAGGCAGTTTTCATCCACACAGAAATACTATTTGTTCCAGAAAATTCTTGCTGGGAGGTTAGACTACAGACCAGTAATAATTCATTGAATACTTTATGAATTCCCCTTGAAAAAATGTTTTCTTTCAAAGTTCTAATTTATAATTTAAAGTTTTCATGGAAAATTCTTTTTTGGGAGTAGAACTATTTCCCCAGGTGGGTAGGAGAAGTAGCATGCCAGCTGCTCCAAGACAGAGTCAAATATGATCACCAGAAATCCTTGCTCCCATGTGTTGCCATCAGCAATGTTGTCTAAGGAAGGAGGCTCAGGTTCCAAGATGCTAAAACACATCACTAGTATTTAGACAGATGAGACTGCTGTTTGGGGAGTTGCTCATTTGGCTTGCTTCTCAGGGCTTATTGGTCCCATAGCGCTACTTGTTAAATGCCTTTAAGTATCCTCCCATATCCTCAAATATAAATACAACTGGAGCGGCCCTCTGGGGCATTAATCACTCACATAAACATACATATAAAAACACGACTCAGAGATCCAGAGAATGCCCTAGAAGATGCTACCAATTATAATGGAAAAGCAAATGGATCTCAGGGACACTTCCAGAAAACTCTTACAAAGTCAGAGTACTGAAGCACTAAACCTTTTCTAGCCACAGCCTGAACAAGGCATGAGGAGAGGTCTCAGCAGTACCCCTGGTGAACACACAACATTTTAAATCAGTATCTAGATTCTGCTCATGAGCCTATTAGTTCAAGAAGGATTTGCCAACTTCAGACTGTAAGTAATTATTACTGTGGAAAAAAAGTCCTTTGCATTTAAAGATAATTCTAATGTAGAGGTCACTTTTAGGCGGCCAACTTGAGCAATAGAAACCTGAATAAGGGGACACCCAGGTGGCTTAGTGGTTGAGCACCTGCATTCGGCTCAGGGTGTGATCCCGGGGTCCTGGGATCAAGTCCCATATCGGGCTCCCCACAAGGAGCCTGCTTCTCTCTCTGCCTCTTTCCCTGCCTCTCTGTGTGTCTCTCATGAATAAATAAAAAAATACATTAAAAAAACACTGAGTAAGGTAAAAAAGCCCATAGTGGCCACTGGGCTGAGTACAAACAGGCCCATTAGATGACCCACCTTAAAATATCCATAAGCCCCAGCTGACTAATGGGTTCTTACATTGGAGCACAGGTACCAAAAAAGGAAAATTCCATAGGTTCCCATAGCTCCTTACCTTCACTCTTGACTACTACCCCCCACCCCCCGCCTCCTGGCCTGCAGTCTCTCCCTTGATGTACTGTCTGCTGTTCCCTTGCAGTGTGTTCAATTAACTTCTATCTCCTTTGTTCAGCCTTGGGTGAATTCTTTCACCACCTGTGCCGCTGACCTCCACCTGATTGGGTCACCTCACAACTGATATCCATCATGAGTTGAGCATTTGCTTTGAGGAAGGAGGTCATTTTGTATAAGTGCTTTACATGTTTTCTCTTATATAAACTCAAGATTAAACTGACAAGGTTAGTACAGTTATAGCCATTTCACGGTTGAAGCTATGAGGCTGTCAGTGATGAAGAAATTTTTGCAAGATCAAAAAATGACTAAGTGATGATCTGGAACCCCATCAGACTAACCCCATCAGCGTGACATTTACTTATAACCAATGCCTTATACTGATCAGGATTAACTCTCCTTCAGATGCCTATGCCTTCAGTAGCAGATTTGGGTTTGTGTTAACAAGGCATTTTTCAGCCAGTCTTACGAAAAAGAAAAGAAAGGACCCAAATAAATGAAATCATAAATGAAAGGGGAGAAATCACAATTAACACCACAGAAATACAATTATAAGAGAATATTCTGAAAAATTATATGCCAGCAAATTGGACAATCTGGAGAAATGAATAAATTCCTAGAAACATACAAGCTACCAAAACTGAAACAGGAGGAGGTAGGCAACTCGAGCAGATTGATAGCCAGTAAAGTGATTGAATTGGTAATCAAAAATCTCCCAACAAACAAGAGTCCTGGGCCAGATGGCTTCATGTGGGAACTCTACCAAACATTTAAAAAGGAGTTAATGCCCATATTTCTCAAAATATTCCAAAAAAGTAGAAATGGAAGGAAAACTTCCAAACTCACTCTATGAGGCCAGCATTACTTTGATTCCAAAGCCAAAGATTCCACTAAAAAAGAGAACTAGAGGCCAATATCCCTGTTGAACATGGATGCAAACATTCTCAACAAAATACTAGCAAATGGAAACCAACAGTTCATTAAAAGAATTGTTCACCATACTTAAGTGGGATTTATTCCTGGGTTGCAAGGGTGGTTCAATGTTTGCAAATTAATCAATATACACCACTTTAATAAAAGAAAGATAAGAACCGTATGGTCTTCTCAATAGATCAGGAAAAGCATTTGACTTAGTACAACATCCCTTCTTGATAAATCCTCACCAAAGTAGGGATAGGAAGAACATATCGCAATATAATAAAGGCCATCTATGAATAACCCACAGCTCATATCATTCTTGATGGGGAAAAACTAAGAGCTTCTCCTGTACAGTCAGGAACAAGACAGGGGCGTCCACTCTCATCCCTGTTATTTAACATAGTACTGGGAGTCCCAGCCTCAGCAATCAGACAACAAAAAGAAATAAAAGGCATCCAAATTGCCAAGAAAGAAGTCAAACCCTATTTGCAGATGGCATGGCACTATGTATAGAATGACTCCACCAAAAAATTTCTAGAAGTGATATATGAATTTAGTAAAGTTGCAGAATACAAAATTAATCTACTGAAATCTGTTGTATTTCTATACACCAACAATGAAGCAGCAAAAGGAGAAATCAAGGAATTGATCCTGTTTACAATTTCACCAAGGACCATAAGATACTTGGGAATAAACCTAACCAAAGAGGGAAAAGATCTATACTCTGAACACTCTAAAAAACTGATGAAAGAAATTGAAGATGACAAATAAACAAAAAATGGAAAAACATTCCATGATCACGGATTAGAAGAAAAATATTGTTAAAATTCTACACTACCCAAAGGAATCTATATATTTAATGCTGTCTCTATCAAAATAACACCAGCATTTTTCACAAAGCCAGAATAACCAATCCTAAACTTTGTATGGAACCACAAAAGTCCCTGAATAGCCAAACAATCTGGAAAAAGAAAAGAAAAGCTGGAGGCATCACTTTCTGGACTTCAAGTTATATTACAAAGCTGTAGTGATCAAAACAATATGGTACTGGCACAGAAACAGACCCATATATCAATGGAACAGAGTAGAAAACCCAGAAATGGACCCACAACCATATGGTCAACTAATCTTTGACAAAACAAGAAAGAATATCCGATGGAAAAAAAAAAGTCTCTTCAACCGGTGGTATTGGGAAAACTGGACAGCAACCTTCAAAGGAATGAAAATGGACCACTTGCTTATATCATAGAGAAAAATAAAATGGATAAAAGACCTAAATGTGAGACGGAAAACCATCAAAATTGTGGAGGAGAACGCATTAGCCTCTTTGACATTGGCTATACCAACTTCTTACAATATACACTTCCTGAGGCAAGGGAAACAAGCAAAAATGAACTATTGGGACTTGATATAAAAGCTTCCTTCCACGCAGCAAAGGAAACAGTCAACAAAACTAAAGGCAACCTATGGAATGGGAGAAGATATTTGCAAATGACATATCAGATAAAGGGCTAGTATCCAAGATCTATAATAGAACTTACCAATCTCAACACTGGAAAAAAAATCAGTTAATAAATGGGCGGAAAACATGAAGAGACATTTTCCCAAGGAAGACATATAGATGGCTAATGGTCACATGAAAAGATGCTCAACATCATCATCATCAGGGAAAATACAGATCAAAACTACAATGAGATATTACCTCATCCCTGTTTGAATGGCTAAAATTAACAACACAGAAAACAGTAGATGTTGGCAAGGATGTGGGGAAAGGGGAACCCTCTTACACGGTTGGTGGGAATGCAAACCAGTGCAACCACTCTGAAAAACAGTGTGGAAATTACTCAAAAAGTTAAAAATAAAACTACCCAAGACTCAGCAATTGCACTGCTAGGTATTGACCCAAAGGATAAAAATAAATAAATAAATACTGATTCAAAGGGACCCATGTCCCCGATGTTTAAAACAGCACTATCAGCCGTAGCCAAGTTATGGAAACAACCCAAATGTGCATCAGTTGATGAATGGATAAAGAAGAGGTGGTACATATATGCAATAGATCATTACTCAGCCATCAAAAATGATGAAATCTTGCCATTTGCAACATCATAGATGGAGCTAGAAGGTATTATGTTGTGTAAAATAAGTCAGAGAAAGGCAAATACCCTATGGTTTCACTCATATGTGGGATTTAAGAAACAAAACAGATAAACATAGGGGACCAAAAAAAGAGGTAAAACCTAAAAGAGACTCTTAACTATGGTTAACAAACTGCTTTGCTGGAGGGAAGGTGGAGGAGGCAATGAGTTAAACCGGTGATGGGATGAAGGAGTGCACTTGTGATGAGCCCTGGGGTTGTATTTCAGTGCTGAATCACTAAATCCTATATCTGAAACTAACATTACACATATGTTAACTTACTAGAATTTAAATAAAAACTTAAAAAAATGCTTTTTCCTTTGCTGGACACTGATGAGGGAATATATAGGTCTAATTACAGTGGAGCCCATCCACTGTGCCTATCCACACAACCAGCCCATTTGAGGACAAAGCTGAGGTTTTGGTTGTCATAGCAAAGGGGGAAAAAAAAGAGCTAGAGCATAGAGCGTAGGCATTTGATACCACCACGGAGTTTCCGGATCCAGACTCTGAAGGGCACCTTACTCTGATTTCCAATTAGGCCATGAATCTCTTTACAATTTATGCCGATTTGAGCGTTGCCAATATGATACGCAAACATAGGGTCCTAATTGACAGAGGGTTTGTCATCGGAATGAGAGAGGCTAACTTTGCAGGAAACAGGGTGGAGAACTATTAGAGTTCATCTCAGGGTGGGAAGTTGAAAACCCTCTTTAGGTGTCTGTGTAATTGGGTACACTGTTGTCTTTTCATGTTAGGACAAAAACTATGCCTTTTGAGGGCATGGCGTTAAGAGATTGTGAGGAAATTCATGGAGTTGGGAGTGTACTGGCCACTGCTTCTGGCCTTCAGTGAGATCCTACAAATACAGCAGGTCAGGCCAAAGGTGGACTAAATACTAAAAGAGAGAAAAAAACAACAAAAGTACTGCTTGCTAAAACAAACAAACAAAAATCCTTTCCTTTTATAGTTTGTAACCTTACTTCAAGATAATGCAATAGTTTTGATTCTGCTTGAAATGAAAAAATAATTTTTTTATGCTAAATGTTGTATAAACAGAATTGGAAAAAAGAGACTTAGCAGAGGACAAAGCTAGATGATAAAAGCACACATCTATCTCAATATGCCAAGCCAGACTCTTAACATTTAGTTTAAACCAGCTTAGTCCACATGTGAACCATTCTTTACTGTGACCAGAGAAATGAAATGTGTCGAATTATTTAAATCAATCAAATCTTTTTTTGCAGACTTGCCAAGGTATAATTGATATACAAAACATTTTTTTAAATAATGAGTTTAATAAACTTTATATTATACTATATTTTATTTTATTTTATATAAATTACTTTATTATTATTTATTTAATAATAAATAATGAGTTTTTAAAACTCATTATATTTATACATATAATTTGAAGCATATACCTATGAAACTACCATGGCAGACAAGCAGATACTTATAGCCATCACTTCCCCAAATTTCCTCATATCGCGTTGCTTTCTGTTGGTTTCTTTTGTGGTAAGAACACTTAACACAAGATCTACCCTCTTAATAAATTTTTAAGCGCACAACACAGTATAGCTAACTACAGGCAATATGTTGGACAGTAGATTTCTGGAACTTATTAATCTTACATATTTCAGACTTTATATCCATTGAAGACGTCCCCCCGTCCCCTTTTCCCAGCTGCTGGCAATTACCATTCTACTTTGTGTTTCTATGAGTTTGATTATTTTAGAGACTTGAGGTGAGTGGAATCATGCAGTATTTGTCCATGTACAAATCCTGGTTTATTTCACATATTCACTCTAGCAAAAATATGGAAGCAGTCTAAATTAGTGGATGATAAAGAAAATGTGTTATATACATACAATGGCATATTATTTGGACTTAAAAAGGAAAAAAAATCTTACATTATACAATGTGAATAAACCTTGAGGACATTATCTAAATCAGCCAGATCTTTTTTTTAATACATTTATTTTTTATTGGTGTTCAATTTGCCAACATATAGAATAACAGTGCTCATCCCATCAAGTGCCCCATTCAGTGCTTGTCACCCAGTCACCCCCACCCCCCTGCCCACCTCCCCTTCCACCACCCCTAGTTCATTTCCCAGAGTTAGGAGTCTTTATGTTCTGTCTCCCTTTCTGATATTTCATACCCATTTCTTCTCCCTTCCCTTCTATTCCCTTTCACTATTATTTATATTCCCCAAATGAATGAGACCATATAATGTTTGTCCTTCTCCGATTGACTTATTTCACTCAGCATAATACCCTCCAGTTCCATCCACGTCGAAGCACATGGTGGGTATTTGTCGTGTCTAATGGTAAATCAGCCAGATCTTAACCCCTGGGTATTGGAGGGCCTAGTGCACACTCACTGTGCTAAAGGAAGAGGGACATGAGTTCCAGGTATATAACCACCACAGACCACCTCTATGACTAACCAGTATCCATACACACTCAACCCAAATCCATACACACATCACATAATTTTTTTTCTAAGCCTCCCACTTTCTTTTTAAACACAGACCACAGAAAGCATCTTACCTGAACTGCATCCTGCCATAATTATAAGGTAATGATGTCTAACTTGGGAAATTCAGTAAATGTCTTTCTGTAAGTCTGCACAACTGTCTACCTAGAAGGGGGCACAGAGAAGACTGGCCTGAAAGTTTCTTTCATTTCTAAGATTTGTTTACCTCAGGACCAGGTCGAGGCAAAGTTATTTGATGCCGCTAGAAGCCCAAAGAGAGAGAGAGAAACCAAACTAAAGATTTCAAGGGAAAGTCCAACACTAGGAGGGACATACAAACAAAGATGTCAGAGCCAGAGCTACAAGGTACCCTTAGTCAAAGTTGCAGAAGTGAGAAGTGACTCATTCTAAGAAAAAGAGCGACAAGGACACACCGAGGGTTCCCTGAGTTTAAGCTCCTTGATCAAAGGATGGTTTCCATCCCATCACAGCAAAGCTGAAACCCTTACATGATCTTCAAAACCCTCCACTGATACCCTCTCACCAGCCCATCTCCCACTGATGGCTCTTTCATGCGCCACGCAAACAACTGACATTCTTGCTCTTCTTTGGAAGCTCCAGGCCTGATTCCACCTCAAGCACTTTGCATTTCCTGTCCCCTCTGTCCACAGAATACTTTTTACTCAGATGTTTACATGTCTTGATCCTTGATTTTGAAAAAATTCTTCAGTCAAAAATCAGTTTATCAGAGAAGCCTAACTGGCCATGCTCTCAAAATCTGCACACACAACCTCTCCGGCCCCCCATCACCAACAGTTCTTTCATTGGTTCATTTTCTCCTCTTTAGCTCTTACTACTAAATATCATCTATATTTTGTCTATTTACACTGTTTACTGCCTGTCTTCACTCTTAAGAATGAGGTCCAGGAGGGATTTTTTGTCTGTTTATTCATTTTTCTACCCTTAAAACCTAAGTTATGTTTACAAACAGTTTAGCAGTACTCAATAAAAATGCATTAATGAGGGATCCCTGGGTGGCTCAGCGGTTTGGTGCCTGCCTTTGGCCCAGGCCGCGATCCTGGAGTCCTGGGATCGAGTCCCATGTCGGGCTCCCGGCATGGAGCCTGCTTCTCTCTCTGCCTGTGTCTCTGCCTCTCTTTCTCTCTATGTCTATCATGAATAAATAAATAAATCTTTAAAAAAATATAAACTAAAATAAAAATGTATTAATGACTGAGTGAGTCAAGAGGGCAAAAGAGGCCAGAGGCAGGATAGGTAGTGTTTGGCACAGTAGGCCCACAACTCTAGTGAAGACATTACAGAGAGTGCAGCTGCCAAAGGCGCCATTGCCCCAGAGGTATCCTGTGGTCACCAATTTCGATGTGCTTGTTAGAGCTCATTCTGTGAATCATCATAAACTGTGACAAAATTGTGAAAGGATAAGTGTGAGTGATAGTGACAGAGAAGAAGAAATGAGTAGTGGATCAAGAGATGTGTACTGGATGAGGAAGGACAGACTGTGTCTCTTGCATCGTGTGCTCTTTGTAACGTAGACCCAATACTCTAGAGAATTCTTCACCCACTCATTTACCATGACGGAGTGGAGCTCACTAAAGGAAAATCGACACTTTTACTGAACTCTGCAGCCCAGAAATAACAAAACTCCATAACAGAAGGAAAGAGACGGAGCCCTGTGTCCTGTTCTACCAAGCTGAACGTCCATTCATGTTTTTGCTTTGTTCTAGTCTGTACCTTAGAGCGCATTCTAGGCGCTATCTTTACCGTAACAGCAGAATTCCTGATGTGATTCCCAATCTGTTGAACGCTGCCACATTTTCCAGTCTAGAATTCCAAACTATAAGGTGGCCATTTCCTCCTGTAAGATCTCCTGGGCTTAAATTTCCCTCCTTCTGAATCTGCACGCGGCTTCAGCTTATAACATTACAGATGAGATTTGGCTTAATTCTTGCCATTCCTTGGGGAGCTTCCAGCAATAGCGATACCCACCACAAAGCCAAAAATTCAAAGTTGTAAAATCCCAACCTCTTAAGTCCAGACCTGATGCATCTCCAGCATGCTCTTCTAGGACGCAGTCTTTGGTAGAGCAAAGGCATCTCTTTCTGTTCCCAAGGAAGGTCTTGAAGGAAAAATGAGAAAACATAGACTTATTGGCTAATATTTTTCAAAGATTTTCCCTAAAAGGAGAGGATTTTTAGGTGAAATGCATGAGTTTTGATTCTCATGATTATGGACCACTCAACTTGAGTGTCTTTGTTTTTGTTATGTGTTTGCCTTTGTAACTGCGCCTAGAAGCAAAGGTTTAAAAAAAGTTAAAAAATCAACTTTCATCTTTATTCATGAATTAATTTTGCCTATATCTGCCTCCAGGCCTGAGGCATCGAAAATGTTCACACAAGGATGCTGCTCCTGTTCTCCAGCTTACCATTCTATGAAATTCTTTCTCTTGTTCATCCTTCAAGGTTCACAGTGAAACTATTTTTGTCAAAAGCATAGAATTTTCATGCTCTTTCTCTATTTGCAGGAGTAGTTTTGCTTCAAAGCAGGGAAATGAAATTTTTGCTTCAATGGAAAATGTAGTATTCTTCTACTTTTCTAGGCTTTAAAATTTAGAGAAATATTTCACAAATTTCTCTGATGATAAGAATTCCTGAGCTATAGATTTCCGGATGTCCTTCTGGAGATTCTGATTTAGTTGGTCAGATATGAGTTCTTGAAATCTGTGCAGTGAATGCATAGCAGGCCACAGGTTAGAAGACACTGACCTCTGGACATATCAGAATGGCATTTATCATGACAAAGTATTAATAATCATCATAGTAGCTAGCAATTATTGGGGTGTATTATATATAAATAGTAGTACAAGAATATCATATGCACTGTCTCATATAATCAGCCAAACAAAATTCCTCAGTATATATAATTACTGTGGTAGACACAATACTTGGCTGGCTCAACATCTTGTTCTAAATTCGTGTTTTCTTTGGGAAGCTAAAATCTTACCTTTTGGAAGTCTTCTAGAGATGAGCTTTATGGATTTTGTTGGATTTGCTAATCTGATTCACTTGCACATGAATATAGTATGGAAATAAATTAAGTGGGGAAAGGGGTAAGGTCGATAAGGTACAAGCATTTGTTTTGATAACGCACAGGATCACGCTGTTCCATGGTCAACAGCTTCCTGACGCCATGGCTTTCCACAACTCTATGTCAGCTTTTCACATATTGGGAGAAGCAGCGAGATTCTGGGGTCCAATTTGTTCTTGAAAGCTCAACCTAGAGTTTTCTTTTGCTTTTTGAGAGAAACCTTAAATATTAACTTTTTATTGCTTTTTTTTTTTACAGATTTTATTTATTTATTCATGAGAGACAGAGAGAGAGAGAGAGAGAGAGAGGCAGAGATACAGGCTCCATGCAGGGAGCCCGACGTGGGACTCGATCCCAGGTCTCCAGGATTAGGCCCTGGGCTAAAGGTGGTGCTAAACCACTGAGCCACCTGGGCTGCCCCATTATTATTGCTTTTTTTATAGAAGGTGAAAATGAGGCTAGTCAGGCTCATGTAAATTGCCCGAGATCATTTTGCTGGAACACAAGTGTGTTTGCCTCAGAACTCAAACTCAACCTCTGCCCTATATATCCTTTTAATTAAGAAGATAGAGGCCAGCCTATTCCTGAGGGTTGGCATTTTGAAGTAACAGTTAAAGCAAGCAGCTGTAGGAAGACAGTGAGCAGGAGAAAGATAATGTCAAAATACCACGTGACTTAATCTTTGCAACTGGAGATTTCCATTTCAAATCAATCTTGTAAGATTTGAAACTTTGCTTTATCGGTTTAATGGAATTTTCTAGGACATGGTTGTACTCCTCATGTGGGACAGTATTATTATGCTTTGTGCATTTTTCTTGTTTTAACCCTTGATAACAATTCGATGGCTTTGACAGATTCCTTTTTTCTTTAATGGAAGAAGGTTACTGATACAAGTTAACGTAGTGTATCAACTCTCCTGAGAGGGTCGGAATATTGAATGATTCAAACATGATAATGTGTGGAGCTGAAGACAAGAGCTCTAGTCCTAGCTTGTTCACTTGTAAGATACATAATCCAAGTTGTCACTTAATTTCTCTGAATGTCTGTTTTCTTCACATGTAAAATGGGATAATGATGCTGTCTACCTCGGGAGTAAGGGGCACAACACATAAGGTAATGTATGGGCAAGGGCTTCATAAATTATACATTCCTGCCCATGTGCTCACTCTTGTCAGTGTTAAAGGGAATAAGAAAGCACAAGATCACTACTTTAAGGGAGCTCGGGGGACCCAGTTAGTGAAGTGTTTGACTCTTGATTTCAGTTCAGGTCATGATCTCAGGGTTGTGAGATCAAGAACTACACTGGGCTCTGCACTGGGCTTGGAGTCTCCTTAAGATTCACCCTCTTCTCCTCTGTCTGCCCTAATTTAAAATCATCTGGCCATCTGGCCTTGATATAGTCTTATATAAGAATATGTATTAAATCCTCCCTTTCCTTTCATAGTCATTTTAGTGTACTCAGAAATTGTATGATGGTGATTTTAAATGTAATTAGAATACTTGAGACATGTTGGTTGTCAAATTTGGGGCAACAGGTACAAAATGAATAAGCATTCAATACTTAAGGCACACAAACACACACAAAAAGCCAATAGCATTATCCTGGAATTCAGAAACTGTGAGTGAATATACAAGTAGCCCCCCAACTGTGCGAAATATTATTGGCAGTTAGTTTCTTCAGTCCCAATATAATGTCAAAATCAGCAAGTCATTGTCTATGAGTCAGGTACTGTAATGTTAGCACTTAAGAAAAGTGGCTATTGTCACTTCCAATTTGTTGTACTTCAGAAATAAATTGGATTGAATCAATACATGAGCTGACTTTCTTTTTTCCTGAATGTGTAAGTTGAAACAAATAGAGCAATTATGTAAAAAAGCATCAGAGAGAAGTATAATGATAGAATGTTTCAAATAGTACAGGATGTAATTATTAGAACTGATTAAGCCTTGCTTTATTATAATTAATTATCATAAATATGCTTTCAGTAATTTAAGGATATGTTTCAGGCTTTCAATAGAGAAAACTCATTTTCAGTGAGAATCATTAAAAATCAATTGTTCAAAGAAACAAATAATTTTGCAAAGGTGAATTAGGACGAATTGAAGGAAGAATGGTCAACATGCACAAACTTCCTGTTATAAGATACGTAAGTAGTGGGAATGTTAACATACAACAAAATGACTATAGTTAGCACTATGGCATGGTATGTTTAAAAGCTGTTAAGAGATTAAATCCTAAAAGTTCTCATTACAAGGGGGGAAAAAACCCTTAAAGAAAAATCCGTATGAGACAATGGATGTGAACTGAACCTATTGTGGTAATCTTTTCACAATATATGTTAAGTAAAACCATTAGGCTATAGACCTTTAACTGTGCTGTGTGCAATCATATCTCAATAAAACTAAGGAGAAAGAATTAGAGATACGGAAAACAGGAAGAGAGAGTCTAACATATATTTAGCACTAATGCATGCCAAACTGTGGACTGAGTATTTTATGTATATTATCTCATTTAATTTCCACAATGACCCTTTGAAGCAGATCTTAATTAGCTCATTTACAACTGAGGAAAGTGGTACTCAGGGTAGTCATAGGGTTAGTCAGTGATAACAGTGGGCTTTAACGCAAGTCTATCTGGTTCCACAGCCCTATTCTATTCACACAGGGTCCTGTCTTTCTAAGTGGTCAGAATTTTAGCAAAATTTGGAACTGGACTACTGCAGGAATTGTGACCATACAATATCTCCAATGTAATAACCTTCAATGTTATTCAGTTAATTTAATATATTTTCATGACAGTAGCAAAAACAAGTTTTGGGAGAAAATATAATCTTCAAGGCTGGAAAAGGCATTGGGACCATGTACACTTGCTGTATTTATTTTTTGAAGAAACATTCATGGATTAAATCACTCATTCAAAGAACATGTCTGACGCTGGGCACTCTGCTAAATGCTAGGACACCCAATGTGGTAAAAGGGTATGTTTAAGTCATGGGGATAGTCATTGATACTGGGGCTAAGAGTTCCGAATCTTGACCTTACATCTGCAGTCCTGAGTGCTTGCTATACCAAGCTGACCCATCATATAGTGAACACCAGTTTTTTTTTTTAATTTAAATTTAATTGGCCAACATAGAGTATATCATTAGTTTCAGGTGTAGAGTTTAGTAATTCATCAGTTGCGTGATGTATGTAAGCACAATACCCAGTGCTCATCACATCATGTGCCCTCCTGAATGCTCTTTATCCAGGTACCCCATCCCCTCCCTCACCTCACCTCCAGCAACCCTCAGTTTATTTCCTATAGTTAAGAGTGTCTCACTGTTTATCTCCCTCTCTGATTTCTTCCCACTTTTCCCTCCCTTCCCCTATGTTATTCTGCACTATTTCTATGAGTGAAACCATGTGATAATTGTCTTTCTCTGATTGGCTTATGTCATTCACCATAGTACCAGCTAGTTCCATCCATATCAGCGTGAATGCTAAGAGTTCATCATTTTTGATGGCTGACTAATAATCCATTGCACATAAGTACCACATCTTTATCCATCATCTGTTGATGGACATCTGGATTTTTTCCATAGTTTGGCTATTGTGGACATTTGCTGCTGTAAACATTGGGTGCAGGTGCCCCTTCAGATCACTGCATTTGTAACTTTGGGGTAAGTATCCAGTAGTGTAATTGCTGGGTCATGGGGTAGCTCTATTTTTAACTTTTTGAGAAACCTCCATACTGTTCTCCAGAGTGGCTGCACCAGTTCACATTCCCACCAACAGAGGGTTCCCCTTTCTCTACATCCTTGACAACATTTGTTGTTTCTTGTCTTGTTAATTTTAGTTATTTTGACAGGTGTGAGGTGGTATCTCATTATGGTCTTGATTTGTATTTCCCTGATGCCAAGTGATATGGAACATTTTTTCATGTGTCTGTTGGCCATGTGTAGGTCTTCTTTGGAGAAATGTCTGTTCATGTCTTCTGTCCATTTCATGACTGGATTATTTGGTTTTGAGTGTTGAGTTTGATAAGTTCTTTATAGATCTTAGATACTAGTCCTTTATCTGATAGGTCATTTGCAAATCTCTTCTCCCATTCTGTAGGTTGTCTTTTAGTTTTGTTGACTGTTTTCTTTGCTGTGAAGGTTTTTATCTTGAGGAAGTCCCAATAGTTCCTTTTTGCTTTTATTTCCCAAAGGCAAGGTGAACACCCATGTTTCTTAAAGATATACTATTGCATGTACATACAAACATGCAAACCAGAAGGTGCAGCACGTCATATTACAATATCCTAATTTTGCACACAATCTCTTACTTCTTAATGTTTATGTTAACATAATTCATCATTACTACCTTTCCTCTAGATATATTGTCATTTATTCATACATGCAAAATATAGAAATATTTTTTAGTAAAATATCTGCTTGAATATACTTGTTCATTTATTCAACACTCAGTAAGTATTTATTGATGGGCACTATGAGCAGGTATGTTTGGGATATTTCAAGGGACAAAAAAGAAAATTCTCTGTCCTTCTAAAATTTAAATTTTAGTATAGGAAATGCACAATAAGTGAGAAACAGATAATTGTAAATTATGTAGAATGTTAGAAGATAACAAGATTAAAGAAAAAAATGGAGTAAAGCAGTGTATGGAGGGTAATTGGTCTGGTTGGGAAGTGGGGTTGTAATTTTATTGGTGATAAGTGGCACCATCCAATGCAAAATCTGTAAGGAGAAAACATGCCTGGCAGTCAGGATAGGCACGGAATTAGGAAGGGTAAAAATAACTCCTTAACTTTTTGCCCATAACTATGGACTTGAACATATTCTTTTTATATTCTGCTCCATATTCCTATCCTAAAATTACTACAGATAAAATCCTAAGAAATGATGATATTCATATAAAACACAATATATGCTTTATGCATTTTAGAATAATGATGGGCCCGTTTGCTTCACTGAACCCTCTGATTCCTCTTGACTTAACTCATTTAATCATTTTTGCTTATATGAAAAAGTCACAATATTTTGAATCAAGGTATTTTGAAATTCTACCTACATTTAGATTTGTCATAGTTCAGGACCCTTCGGCTGTCTCACCATTTTCTCCCCACCTGAATGGAAGAGAAGCAAGCCTCAATATCCTCATCGCAAATCCTTTGTTCTTTGCACTACTGTGAAAGATTTTCTCTTATACTTTGTCTAAAGGCATTGTGCTTTTTCCTCCTTCCTTCCTCCCTCCCTTCCTTGTTTTCTTCCTTACTTACTTCCTCCCTCCTTCCCTCCCTCTCTCCCCCCCACTTACTTTCTTTTTCTTTCTTTCTTTCTTTCTTTCTTTCTTTCTTTCTTTCTTTCTTTCTTTCTTCTTTCTTTCTTTCTTTCTTTCTTCTTTCTTTCTTCTTTCTTCTTTCTCTCTCTCTCTTTTCTTTCTTTCTTTCTTTCTTTCTTTTTCTTTCTTTCTTTTTTCTTCTTTCTTTCTTTCTTTCTTTCTTTCTTTTCTTTCTTTCTTTCTTTCTTTCTTTCTTCTTTCTTTCTTCTTTCTTCTTTCTCTCTCTCTCTTTTCTTTCTTTCTTTCTTTCTTTCTTTCTTTCTTTCTTTCTTTCTTTCTTTCTTTTTCTTTCTTTCTTCTTTTTTCTTTTCTTCTTTCCCCTCCTTCCTTCCTTCCTTCCTTCCTTCCTTCCTTCCTTCCTTCCAGAGAGTATATTTTGTCTCCAAATATTTTTTCAAATATGCTTAGAAACTGAGAAGAGAAAACAGATGGTGCCTTCTTCATAATACCCTAGCTTTACAAATCATGTCAAAGGTATCAGGAGGCAATGTCCAGTATGCTCTATATCTATATAAAGCATTCATTTTGGAGAGTTTTTATAATGTCCCACTTTGAGCTTCTAGTTCCCTAAATATCCTACATCAGAAAGATGGTTCAGAGGTATTAATTTAGATGACACAGTTATCCACATATTCTTTATAACCAGCCATAGACATCAGAATTATTCTGTTTGTTCAGTAGTTGCATTTTTGATATAAATGCAAAAAGAAAATCCATGGCTCTTAAATCTTAAATCATACTGAATTCTGGTCCATAAAAGAAAACTAAAACCCTGCACGTCTTTATTTTCTATGTGGCTTATTTTACGTTTAAGGCAGCATCGAATAGATATATTCTTGGAAGCCCCATATTTATTTATTTATATATGGTATATGATATTTAAAATACATGCATATGTTATAAATAGTATATGATATATACTCTGTCATTTCTTTAAGTCGTACCAGAATAATTTCAGGTTTCAGAGATGAAAAGCCAACTCAAAACAGCTCATGCAACAGAGGGATTCATTACCTCACACCATACAAGAGTACAGATTCTTCAGTTTCAAGACTGTGGACATTTTGTCACTCACTTAACCAAAGGTTCATATTGCTTTCATTTATTTGGGTATTTATTTTTGTAGCCCTCCCTAGGATGTGACCTTTCTCCTTTCACGGTGGTGGGATGGTGCTCCGGGTCCAGAGGCCACAGACCCACACAGCAGCTGTGAGAGCCAGAAGCTCCTTCTCCCTCTCTGCCTTTGTCTTTGGTTCTCTTGCCCTGTTTCTGAATCTGTCTCTCTCTCTGTCTCCCTGAGATACAAATAGATATGATGAAGAGCAACGGGTATTTAATATTTGACAAACATATGTATTTGCGTATCTAAGTATAATTAATACTCCAAGACGATACAGAATATAAGCATCACCTCAAAGAGCTTCCCCATACCCACTCCCGGTGAATTCCTGCTCCAAAAGACAAACACTGTCCTTACTTCTATTACCATAACTTAGTTTTACTTGTTCTTAAACTCAAGGTCAATGAAATCACATAATGGATTTTTGCATAAGTGTCTGGCTTCTTTTTTCTCAAAATGATGTTTTTAGATCAATCCATACTGTTGTATGTATCATTATATATTTATATATTCTTTTAATTTCTGAAGAGTGTAATATTTTAGAAATATGCCATAATCTATTATTTATTTACCTGTCGATCTTCATTTGGGCTGTTTCCAACCCAAATTATATATAGCTATTATAAAGAAAGATACTATAAATATTCTTATACACTTATTTTTTAAGAAGGTTTATAGAAGACTCCTGCTGAATGAGAACCTGATGCAGGGCCCGATCCCACAACTCATGAGATCACGACTTGATCTGAAATCAAGAGTTGGACGTTCAACTGACTGAACCACCTAGGTGCCCTTACGCTTATTTTTATAAACATGCATTTCTACTTCTCTTGTGTAAATATCTAGTAGTGGAATTGCTGGACTGTAGGGTACGAAATAAATTCATAATAAATGGATCATCAAAATAATTTCCAAAGAAGATTTTGCCACTTGTACTCCCACCAGCTGCTCATCATCTTTGCTAACTTTTGTTGTTGCTGTTACTTTTAATTGCTGCTGATCAAATGGCTTTGAAATGCCATCTCATCACATTTTTAAGTTTATAATGCTAAGATGATTGATAATGTTGATCATTGTCCTAGGAACTTAGCCTTTAGGTATACCTTCTTTTGTAAAGAGACTGCCTTCTCTATAATTTATTGGGTTGCCTTATTTACTTGTAAGAGATTTTTGTATATTCTATGGAAATATAAAAATGCAAGTTCTTGGTAAGATACCTGTATTTACATTATTTCTCCCAGTCTGTGCCTTGAATTTTCATATCTTTAACAGTGTATTTTGATGAGCATAAGTTTTTAACTCTATGAAATTCAAGTGTTTTTTTCCTTTTATTTATTTTCTAAGAAATCTTGCTTACCACAAAGCATTAAATATATTTGCTCAAATTTTCTTATAGCAGTCTTCCTTATATTTGAACTTTCAAATTTAGATCTATGGCCCATCGTAAATTAGCATTTTTGTGTATAGGGTGAGGTAGTCTTCAAAATTTATTTTTTTCAATTTGTTCTATGTCATTTGCTGAGAATACTTTTCCTTTTCTATACATTGCTATGACATTTTTGTCCAAATTAATTAACAATATATGTGTGATTATATTTCTATTTCAATAATTTATCCTATTTCAATAATTTCTTTGCCAACAAACCAATTTAAAAAATACCACATTAATTTATATTGGTCATTTTAGCTCCTTTGCATTTCCTTATTTAAAAACAAAACAAAAAACTTCTTAAATTCAATAAAGATCTGGGATTTTTACTGAGATTGCATTAAGTTTATAGATCAATCTTAAAATGATCCCCAAGCATCCATAGCCTTGTATAATAAGGGCCCCTTGCATGTGGGTTGGATCTGTGAATATAAAGGGGTATCAATCCCATGATTATATTATGTGGCAAATGTAAAGAAATTTTGAAGAAATTAAGATCCTAGTCTTACGTTGATTTTCAGTTAACCAAAAGGGAGATTATCCTGGATAAATTCACCTAATCAGGTCAGCAATTTTAAAGAGAGACTGGCCCCTCCTGCTGGTCTAGAAGCAACAAGACAATATGAGTTCTATAGTTGCAAGAAAATTAATTCTGTCCACAACCACATGAATTTGAATGAGGACTCTTCATCCCAGCTAATTTTATTATTGCAGTTTGTGAGACCGTGAACAGAGGATCCAGGTAGTCCATGTTCACATTTTGACCCATAGAACCAAGATAATACATACATGCTGTTTTAAGCTGCTAAATTTGTGGTAATTTGTTATGCACCAATGGAAAACTAATACAAGTGTCTGTTTTAGTGGGACAATAGTTAATACCTAGGAAAGAAGTCAGGATCATAGAGACGCAAGTCAGTAACAGGAGTAAGAGGTTTAGTTTGGAAATTAAATTGGCAAACCTATTGCTAGAGATCAGTAATGAAGTGGTAACTGTGAGCCAGAGGCTTGGGTGAAAATCACAGAGCAAACTGGGAGACAAAAACAAGGAAAACTAATGACATCTTAGCAGTAATTAGGTAGATTAAGTAAGCAATTGATTTGGTAAACAATTAGAAGAGGTCAGAATTTTCTGGGATTTCTGTCTTTAGCCTCTAATTTGCATATAAACCAGGAGAGGGCAGGTAGCAATCCTAGGGCATGAACACCTCAGACTCTGCAGCGGAATAGATGAAGGCTCTAGCAGAGGGAGTCAGAAGTATAAGAAACATCACCCATGATGGATACATTGAGTGATATTCAAGAAAATTCCATGAAACAAGGAAACTATCAAAGAGGTAGAAATAGTTGAAGGATTGGAGAAAAAAGGACAACAGAATTCTAATTTGGTGATACTATGGTTTACCTGAGAAAGAGTCCCATAGAGAGAAAACAGACTTTGATAGAATAACACTTATTAGAGCTGGTTAAAGACATGATTTTGAAGATAGAAGAGCCCATTCTACTTCCCAGATTACAGCCAAGATTAACTATAATAAATCTCCTAGGATAGTATTTGAAGTTTAAGAATAAAAAAGAATCCAACAGGTATCTAGGCAGAAAGTCCTAGGTTAGCTACCAAGAAGAATATTCAGACTTCCTCAATCATCTCCTTAGCAAAATTAAATGTTATTGGGTAGGGAGATGAAGAACATTTCTATTTCTGTTTCTACATCCAGTTGCTAGATTTGGTCTATGGAGAAAGGTTTTTTTTGGTTCCCTCTCCCTCTTTTGATGAATATTGAAAGGAACATTTTTTCCTCTAACCTTATCACTTTACTTGCTCTAGGACTCAAAATAAATCTTAGTTGTCAGAAAATGACATTCATTTCTACTTGTCTGTTGAGTTATTGTGTATTAAAATTCAGTGCTCATAAAAATCAGACTTCTAGCCCTCTTCTGTGTGGATATTGAATGAAAACCTGGACCTTCTGAATAAGCTCTTTTCAGTGCCTAAAACTTCGAAGAACATGCATGCTGTTTCTTGCCTCATCTAAGATTAAAAGGTCTAGAGTCCTCACTGTCCATTGCCACACCCCTCATCATGGTCTAATTACAAAATGGGCAGAAGCTCAGAGGCCTCTTCCATGTCCAACTAAACAGACTTGGAAGCATAGGCCAACACATGGTTAGACAATCTTAAATAGCTCAGATAGCTTCTTGTTATCTACCTGAAACATTTTTCTAAACTTTTAAAAAATATTTTATTTATATATTTTTAAAGAGATGATAAGTTTACTTGGGTCACAGTTCAGAAGGTACAAAGGAATTAGCATTAAAATCCCAGCCACTCCCACCCTTGTTCCATAATTCAATTCTTCTTCCTTGATACAAATCGTGCCATTATGCTATTACTGTTTTGTTTTGACTATCAGATATATTTTATGCAAATTTAAGCAAATACACAAACACATGCATAATTTTTCTACCTTTGTTTCTAAAAAATTATGGCTTATTATGACACTCTTCTGCACTGTGTCTTGTTGTTGTTTTTACTTACATTGACACACAAATTGGTTCTTTACCAACTCACAAAGAGTTTCTTAACTTTTTAAATAGTACTTGGTATGGTGGTATATGATTTATTTAACTAGTCCCATAGATTCAGATTATGATTTAAGGTTATTTCTAAAAAACATAGTTATTAACATAATTCCACAGGTGTAAATATATTTCTAATTTTTAGGGATGGAATGGCCAGGTAAAAGAAATTTGCATTTATAAGTTTGATAGATCCTACCAGATTTCTTATCATGGAAATTATACCAATTTACTTTCTTAATTATTAATAGTTACACCTGTTTCTTCACACTCTTGAAAACAGTATTACTTTCTTTTTTAAGATTGTATTTATTCATGAGACACACAGAGAGAGGCAGAGACACAGGCAGAGGGAGAAGCAGGGTCCCTGTGGGGAGCCGGATGTGGGACTCTATCCTAGGATCTGGGATCACGCCCTGAGCTGAAGGTGGCGCTAAACTGCTAAGTCACTGAGGCTGCCCCAGTATTACTTAAAAAATAAAAATAAAAATAAAAATAAAGATAAAAATAAAAATAAAAAATCTGGAAATTTAGGAAAAGGATCAGTTATCATAGTTTTAAGTTGCATTTTTTTCTATTAAAATTAAGGTTGAGCTTCTTTTCAATTATTTAAGAGTCATTTCAACTCCCTCTAAACTGAACTGTCTTTGTCAATTCTCTTTAGGGTATTTGTATAATTAATTTGTAGAAACATTTTATATATTAAAGATATTATTTCTTTTTCTTAAATAAATTTATTTTTTATTGGTGTTCAATTTACCAACATACAGAATAACACCCAGTGCTCATCCCCTCAAGTGCCCCCCTCAGTGTCCGTATTATTTCTTTACTGATGATATAAATTGCAATATTTTCCCAGTTTATCATTTGTCTTTTTACTTTGTGTATGATGGGTTTGGCAATATTTTATATATATATTTTTTATTTAGTCAAATTTATCAGTCTTTCTTCTATGATTTCTGACTTTTGTTTCATTTTTTTGTGTCACAGTTTCTTTCTGCTTTTCTTCCCCAAATAGCCTATGGCCTCTTCAAATATTGTTATGATGTTAGATTTCACAATTAAATTTGATCCATCAGAATTATCTTGGTGCTTAGTATGAGGTGAGAATGCACATTTACTCTTTTCCCTGAAAAAAGTTACTTTGTTTACCTAAAAAAATTTCTCTTATGAACCATAATAATCTCACCTATATGAAAAGGGACTTTGTATTAGTCAAAAATTCCATTTACATTTGGACTCTCTATTCTGTTCCTTTGATGTGTATGTGTATATCTACACCAGAACCAAACTACAAAAGTGGCTTTAATGTCAGATTACTCATTTATTCATATTCATTCTGATTCTCAAAAAACCTAGCTGGGTTTATGGAAGATATTGATGATCACCCTGGTAGTTCATAAAAAAGAATTTAGGCTTTTTTTTTTTTTTTTTTTTTTAAATCTGAAGATGTGTCCTTTGCTTCCTAGAAATACACTGCAATAGCTTTTTCTGGAATCTCTAGGTGTGTAGTACCCACTGTAAGCCCTTGCTCTTCCCTGCTTCATTACCACTGTTTTTGAAAGTAGTGGCAGCAATTCCAATTATTTTACCATTTGGGTTTTATCTATCATCCAGTTTCATTAACGTGATCTTTTCATAATTATTTCTTATTCTAAGTGATTTTGGGTAATTTCCCAAAAGAGGAAATGATGGTTTCTTGCTAATAACTGCATACCAGAAGTGCTCTGAATCAATTTCTCTATTCATAGCAGTTACATGACTCATTATCAGTTATTGGACAAGAAAATAAGCATAAACCCAAAGTCTCTTCTTTAAAGCACAGATTCTAGTATTTTGAGATGATAGTAGCACCCATAACAATAAATGCTGAGCTCGGACTTAATTTTCAAAAATAGTAGTTTACTTTCTAAGTAAAGTGTCTCTTAAAACGTGTAGAGTTTTTGTGTATGGGAATTTTAGGGTTAGCAAATAAAAAACATTCCACTACTAGCTAGACCCTCCTTAACCTTATTCAATTTCTTATCCAATAGTGTAAGGTAAAATTAAGTCCTCCCCAGATAGTTTCTACCAGGGTTACAAACCAAAATTTCAAAGTTTTAGGGCTTTCAGATAAATAGTCCTTAATATGAGTAGACGGATTCATACTGGCTATCCCAAATTCTGTTTCTCTTTATCAAGTGTGATCTACAGTCAAGGAAGAAAAGGAAAAGTCTGATACATCCTCTTTGCCCTGTATACAACATCAACAGGCTCTGGACTCCTCTTCACATAGACCCTGCATATATCTGCTGATTTCAGTGACCCAGAATGTAGACCACTAAAAATAAGTAGATTATTTTATCAGTAAGTGAATGAAAACCAAAGAAGACCTCGCACAAATAAGAGGAATATTTCATCTTTGTTACTGAGTGAAGAAAATAAAGACATCAAGAAGTGTTATAAATTCAAATGATACGAAGTAATGTAAAAAGCTGATACTGCAAAATGCTCTCTGTAAATACTGGATATACCCGGAGACTCTCTGGAAATGAGGTTAGTTTAAGAAAAAGTTTAAAGATCAAGTGTTATTAGAAAAGGTAGAAACGGGAAAGAAATACAAAAGACGGTAAGCTGTTTTACTCGGAGAAGAGTTACGTCCCTTGGGAGAAGGGTGGTACTCACTGCTAGCTGCTTATCTAATGTAATTTTCTTCATTTTATTGTAAGAAATAAAGGTTCAAGTTATAGTTAATTTAATAAAAAGAAATAAGCTGCATTTTTCTTTTTTCCTTTATTATTTATTTTATTATTTTTTGCAATTAGAAGTGTTGTGTGATTTCGGTTCTTGCCTATGAGATGTAAAAAGAAATTGTTAGTAGAAAAGCACTTTGTGGGGGTGTGTGAGCCTGGGTGGCTCAGTTGGTTAAACGTCTGCACCTTCTCAGGTCATGATCTCAGGGTCCTGGGATAGAGCTCAGCTTTGGGGCTCCTTGCTTAGTGGGGAATCTGCTTTTTCCTCTCCATCTCCCTCTGTCCTTACCTGCTGCTTGTGCATGCTCTCTCTCTTTCAAAAAAATAAATAAAATATTTAAAAAGTCATTTCTTAAAAAAAAAGAAAAAAGAGAAAAGGAAAAAAAAAAAAAAAACCAGAAAAGCTCTTTAAAAAGTGCCCAGCTTGAGCTAGATAAGATTATTTTCTTATGCCTTTGGCCTTTCCACCTTCTTCCTGAAGAGAAAACGGACATGATGCCTTGAGCAATAAGGATCCATCTTGTGATTATGAAGGCAGAGTGCCAATGCTAATGACTACAAAGTGGAACAGGAAATTTGCATACACAATGAAATTTTGAGCCAGTTTAGTACTAATTGATCAGTTTCCTCTGGACTTCATCCTGTGCGAGGAAAAACTTTTAGTAAATTTAGGCCTTTCGAGAGATGTAAAGACCATTTTTGAGAGATGGTGTGCATAGTTCTTTGCTCAAAGCTGAGCACATCCCTAAAATAACACAGAAGGGTTGAAGTCTTAGATGCCACATTATATTTAAATGTTTTAAAACAAGAAACTACAGTACATGGCCCAGATCAGGCCCTCTGGTCCTTGTAGTTTTCTTGGATTATGGCCATATTCGTTGGTTTAATTATGTCTATGGCTATGGGCATGCTACAACAGCAGAGTTGAGTAATTGTGACAGAGATCACATTGTCTAAGTCTAACATGTTTATTATCTGACCCTTTGTGGAAAAACGTTTTGACCCCTGCTTTAAAGTATGAAATCCAGAGAGCAAGGAGAGATTAGTATTTTAATTGCCATGGGTCAGAGGGGATGACTCGAGCAAGAGAGATCTAGTAGAAGGTAACAAGCAAGGCATAAGTCAAACCACAAGTAATACCGAGAGATGCTGTTGCTTTTAGCTGCAATACGAATTAAGAAAGCAATTGTGAAAGTTCCTTTCAATGCCCTGACTATATAATAAGTGGTTACATAAATTTTGGATATTTTTGACACAGCAAGATTGTGAAAATAACTAAAGAAATTATTATTATTATTTTAGTGGGAAAATAATTGATACCCTGTGATAGAAGGGAAATTTGTGAGGCTAGGGTCTCAGGAAAACCACAAAAGACATGAGAAATTAAATAGAAATCCAATTCACTCACAGCGGGGTCCGAAAATGTGTGTGATGACACAGAAGAATGGCTTACAAATGGAATTATCCTACTCAAGGTGGCGAAAATGGTTTGCTTTGCTTAAAATAATAGATGCTTTGGCAATTCAAGAGATGATTGACTTCATTTCTCTCACTAGGAAGGAAGATTACAAGTTAGAACCTGCACAAGTGTGTTAGGGAAACCTATATCTAGACCAGAAATCAAAGAGAAAAATACGAAACAGACATTTGGATTCAAGAAGCAGAGTTGCCATACTTAATACAGAGAAAAAAGGAACAGGATTAAATAAAGAATGTTACAGCTTTATAGTTTTCATGCTCAGCTCTAAATAGAAATCACAAGAAGAAGCGATAAATAAGCTCCACCCTTCTACCAGGAAAGAAAAGGTAAAAATGAAATATTTCTCCTTCTATTAAAAAATGACAAGTAATCAACAAAATATTTGGGGAGAGTGCCTGGCAGGAGACAAACTGGTCCTTGTTAGTCATGTTAGGGCGACGGAAGCTTTAACACTATCAGCATATTTATATAAAAACCCTCACGTTTGCATACAGTTAGGTTCAAAGTTAAAATTCAATTTTAAGAGTTTCACAGGCATTGAATAGCATTCTCTCTATATATACAGTATATATATATATATATATATATATATATATATATATATATAACCTCCTATTCCTTCTATCCCTTTCTTTCAAATTTTGGAATTCCTGGCAAATTTGATTACTAATCCAAAGTCAAATGAAATCTAAGGAAATTATGTTTTAGGACTATCTCTACGCTCGTTTCGTCTAATTTTTATGTCAGATTTATCTCTATGAGCTTCCCAAGGAAGTAGCTTTTACACTGATGAGGTATTATTATAAACCTCTACATCTGCACTGCTTTAAGTGTGAATAATCTTATTCTGATGGCTAAAATAGGGAGTTTTCTAGAAGTTTGCTCTTATGTTATTCTGATGTAGTCTGATATATGCTGATATAGACTATATAGTCAGATAGATCCCGATATATAAACACAATTGAGGACAAAAAGCAGGAACTGTTGGGGTCTTACCTTATGTTATTTTAAATGTAATTTCTGTCAGTTAAAACTCACATACTTGACAACTATTGATTTGCACCGTATTCAATAAAATTACTTAGATTTAATTGATTTAAAGTGTGCAATTTATATAATTGAGTATACTATTAAATTAGAGATTAGGTGGTGCAAAATGTTCTTCAGGACCCTTAATCTTCAATATCACTGCACTAGCCAGGCTCCAATTATCATAATTGCAAAACTCTTTTAGAATTCTAGATACATTTATCTTCGTGTATGGTGAAAGAGAGTGGTCTAGTTTCATTCTTCTGCATGTGGATGTCCAATTTTCCCAGCACCATTTATTGAAGAGACTGTCTTTCTTCCAGTGGATCGTCTTTCCTCCTTTATCGAATATTAGTTGACCATAAAGTTCAGGGTCCACTTCTGGGTTCTCTATTCTGTTCCTATGATCTATGTGTCTGTTTTTGTGCCAGGACCACACTGTCTTGATGACCACAGCTTTGTAGTACAACCTGAAATCTGGCATTGTGATGCCCCCAGATATGGTTTTCATTTTTAAAATTCCCCTGGTTATTCGGGGTCTTTTCTGATTCCACACAAATCTTAAAATAATTTGTTCTAACTCTCTGAAGAAAGTCCATGGTATTTTGATAGGGATTGCATTAAACGTGTATATTGCGCTGGGTAACATTGACATTTTCACAATATTAATTCTGCCAATCCATGAGCATGGAATATTTTTCCATCTCTTTGTGTCTTCCTCAATTTCTTTCAGAAGTGTTCTATAGTTTTGAGGGTATAGATCCTTTACATCTTTGGTTAGGTTTATTCCTAGGTATCTTATGCTTTTGGGTGCAATTGTAAATGGGATTGACCCCTTAATTTCTCTTTCTTCAGTCTCATTGATAGTGTATAGAAATGCCACTGATTTCTGGACATTGATTTTGTATCCTGCCACGCTACCGAATTGCTGTATGAGTCTGTATGGAGACTTTTGGGTTTTCTATGTAGAGTATCATGTCATCGGTGAAGAGGGAGAGTTTGACTTCTTCTTTGCCAATTTGAATGCCTTTAATGTATTTTTGTTGTCTGATTGCTGAGGCTAGGACTTCCAGTACTATGTTGAATAGCAGTGGTGAGAGTGGACATCCCTGTCTTGTTCCTGATTTTAGGGGAAAGGCTCCCAGTGCTTCCCCATTGAGAATGATATTTGCTGTGGGCTTTTCGTAGATGGCTTTTAAGATGTTGAGGAATGTTCCCTCTATCCCTGCACTCTGAAGAGTTTTGATCAGAAATGGATGCTGTATTTTGTCAAATGCTTTCTCTGCATCTAATGAGAGGATCATATGGTTCTTGGTTTTTCTCTTGCTGATATGATGAATCACATTGATTGTTTTACGGGTGTTGAGCCAGCCTTGTGTCCCGGGGATAAATCCTACTTGGTCGTGGTGAATAATTTTCTTAATGTACTAGTGGATCCTATTGGCCAGTATCTTGTTGAGAATTTTTGCATCCATGTTCATCAGGGATATTGGTGTGTAATTCTCCTTTTTGGTGGGGTCTTTGTCTGGTTTTGGAATTAAGGTGATGCTGGCCTCATAGAACGAATTTGGAAGTACTCCATCTCATTCTATCTTTCCAAACAGCTTTAGGAGAATAGGTATGGTTTCTTCTTTAAACGTTTGATAAAACTCCCCTGGGAAGCCATCTGGCCCTGGACTCTTGTGTCTTGGGAGGTTTTTGATGACTGCTTCAATTTCCTCCCTGGTTATTGGCCTGTTCAGGTTTTCTATTTCTTCCTGTTCCAGTTTTGGTAGTTGTGGCTTTCCAGGAATGCGTCCATTTCTTCTAGATTGCCTAATTTATTGGCGTATAGCTGTTCATAATATGTTTTTAAAATCGTTTGTATTTCCTTGGTGTTGGTAGTGACCTCTCCTTTCTCATTCATGATTTTATTAATTTGGGTCTTCTCTCTCTTCTTTTTAATAAGGCTGGCTAATGGTTTATCTATCTTATTAATTCTTTAAAAGAACCAACTCCTGGTTCTGTTGATCTGTTCCACAGTTCTTCTGGTCTCGATTTCGTTGAGTTCTGCTCAAAATGGATGAAAGATCTAAATATGAGACAAGATTCCATCAAAATCCTAGAGAAAAACACAGGCAACACCCTTTTTGAACTCGGCCACAGTAACTTCTTGCAAGATACATCCATGAAGGCAAAAGAAACAAAAGCAAAAATGAACTATTGGGACTTCATCAAGATAAGAAGCTTTTGCACAGCAAAGGATACAGTCAACAAAACTACAAGACAACCTACAGAATGGGAGAAGATATTTGCAAATGACATATCAGATAAAGGGCTAGTTTCCAAGATCTAAAAAGAACTTATGAAACTCAACACCAAAGAAACAAACAATCCAATCATGAAATGGGCAAAAGACATGAACAGAAATCTCACAGAGGAAGACATAGACATGGCCAATATGCACATGAGAAAATGCTCTGCATCACTTGCCATCAGGGAAATACAAATCAAAACCACAATGAGATCCCACCTCACACCAGTGAGAATGGGGCAAATTAACAAGGCAGGAAACAACAAATGTTGGAGAGGATGTGGAGAAAAGGGAACCCTCTTACACTGTTGGTGGGAATGTGAACTGGTGCAGCCACTCTGGAAAACTGTGTGGAGGTTCCTCAAAGAGTTAAAAATAGACCTGCCCTAGGACCCAGCAAGTGCACTGTTGGGGATTTACCCCAAAGATACAGATGCAATGAAACGCCGGGACACCTGCACCCAGATGTTTCTAGCAGCAATGGCCACAATAGCCAAACTGTGGAAGGAGCCTCGGTGTCTATCGAAAGATGAGTGGATAAAGAAGATGTGGTTTATGTATACAATGGAATATTCCTCAGCTATTAGAAATGACAAATACCCACCGTTTGCTTGAACGTGGATGGAACTGGAGGGTATTATGCTGAGTGAAGTAAGTCAGTCGGAGAAGGACAAACATTATATGTTCTCATTCATGTGGGGAATATAAATAATAGTGAAAGGGAATATAAGGGAAGGGAGAAGAAATGTGTGGGAAATATCAGAAAGGGAGACAGAACGTAAAGACTGCTAACTCTGGGAAACGAACTAGGGGTGGTAGAAGGGGAGGAGGGAGGGGGGTGGGAGTGAATGGGTGATGGGCACTGGGGGTTATTCTGTATGTTGGTAAATTGAACACCAATAAAAAAAAAAAGAAAAAGAAAAAGAGCTCGGCTACTCTGCAGAGCCCAGGACATGAGTACAAAAGGAGACCCAGCTACCATATGTTTATCTATTTAAAAGTTGTAATTCAAGCCAGTGTACTATTAAATAACATATATTCATCTTCCTGCCTTGACAAATACACCTTCAAAATGACAAAATCAAGAATATATGTCAAGCTATAATTTTTATATGACTGAAAATCAGTAAATCACCAAAGACAATTGAATTTAATTATGACTGAATATATCTGGGTATACTGCTGATGAGCTGGCAAACTCTGAATGAATAATAAAATCATGATATACGTCATTTATAAGTTAAAAAATAAATAAATAAAAGTTTATCATTTAATATTAAAAAAAAAGAAAGATTTGAGAAAAAAACAGGAGTGACCACTGTGAGTGAAAGGGAAACATACATGTTGCAGACAAAGGATAGTCTGAAATGTAATTAGATGTCAAAATCCAGAGGTTATTCCCATTTTTTTCAAAGAAATAAAAACTTGTTCCAAAAAGTAAAAAAAAAAAAAAAAAAAAAGGAATTCTAGATATGTATGAGAAGTTCTGTGCTATTTATCAGAATGAAATCTTTCCTCTTTCTTTTTCTTTCTTTCTTTCTTTCTTTCTTCTTTCTTTCTTTCTTTCTTTCTTTCTTCTTTCTTTCTTTCTTTCTTTCTTTCTTTCTTTCTTTCTTTCTTTCTTTCTCTTTCTTTCTTTCTTTCTTTCTTTCTTTCTTTCTTTCTTTCTTTTTTTTCTTTCTTTCTTTTTCTTCTTTCTTTCTCTTTCTTTTCTTCTTTCTTTGTATCATCTATCATCTATCTATCTATCTATCATCTATCTATCATCTATCATCAATCATCTCAAGAAAATGTTATCATTTAGTCTAGGGCATGACTGATCTTTATATAGCTTAGTGATAAAGAAGACAAGAATTAGAGTTTGCAGTCGGAAGTGATGACATGATTTAAATGACTCAGATTCTCATGCCAACAAAAAGATGAGACCTGCATTCTGAAATATTTCTTATTTATTTAATGCATTTGTGTTTTCTTTATATCTACCTTCTTGTCATTAAGTTTTTACCACTTTAATATAGGGAATGCACTTGATTTTCAGAACTTTAGAGAGCAACATGTTTAGTTACTTAAGGGACTTCTGATCGACAAACTTCCAAGCAACTGATTATATAAAACAGTCAGGGAAGAAAGGGAAAGAAACAGTGTGTGAGAAACTCATTAAATACTTACACACTTTACTATTTGCTGCTTCTAATAGAAAGTGTGTATTTGGTATGTTTTCTTTGTTTGGTACTTGTCATCGTGATTGCATTCTTGTGCTTTCTTAAAACAGAAAATACACCAACTGCATTTGGGGCCCTTAAAATGGACCTTTAGAATTTCTACTTTAATTACACTACATTTATTGATTACTTTGTAGAAAATCTGCATTAATTCAACACTAAGTTTACTATCAGGATGAGACATATTTCTAATTTTTAAAATCTTCTCTTAAGTATTACAGTAAGACATTATTCATATTCATGTTCACATTTATCATTTACTTATTGCTAAGTAATTTATTGTTTTTAATGCAGTATTATATTTCCTACCCTTTATCATTGGTATTAATCAAAGTGCATGCCTTTTATATTTATCCTTCCTAAGTATCTCACTGTAATATGTAATTTTAAGCAAAAAAGTATTATTTGCAAATGGTTTTTAGATCTTGACTATATTTATAAACTTTATTTCCATTTTCTCTCTTATAATACTCTTTAAAGATTTATTTATTTGAGAGAGAGAGAGAGAGCACTATTGGGGGGTAGGGGCAGGAGGAGGGAATATCAAGCAGATTCCCTGCTGAGTGTGGAGCCCAAAGTGGGGCTCGATCCCTTGACCTATGAAATCATGACCTGAGCTGAAACCAAGAGTCGGATGCTCAATGAACTGAGACATCCAGGTGCCACCGTATGGTCCTTTAAATATGACAATGTAAGAGTGAATTTTAATGAAGATCATAGGAATATTGGCCTTGATATCTTATTTTCCTAAAACACAGCATTATTGAATTGATTTGAAAATAACAATAAGAAAATTATTGAGCTTAGATGTCAAATTTTAAATAAATAAGAAAAACTAAAGTTAAGGAGCTTCTCTTCCTTATGACTTTCTTAATAATATTAAGTTTCCTTATTATAAAAATATATAATACATGTAATATACAAAATATGTGTTAAATGATTATTATTGTTAAGGCTTCTGATCAACAACAGGCTATTAGGAGCTAAGTTTTGGGGGAATCAAAAGTTATATGCAGGTTTTTGACTGCATAGGAGTTGGTGCCCCTAACCTCTTGCTCTGCCCATTGTGCAAGGGTCAACTGTACATTGGCCTTTATGTCTGTTCTCACGTCAGTACTACACTGTCTTGATTACTAGAACTTTCTAGTAGGTTTTTTAAGATGGAAGCATGAATCATCACTTTTGATGGAATTCAGGATTAGCTTTTAGTTTCTGTAAATAACACAGCTGTGAGTTTGTGGGAAATTTCATTGAATATGTAGATCAATTTGGCGGGGGGGATAGTCATCTTAGTAATATTGAGGGTTCCTATCTGGCTTCCTATTTATGAACATGAGGAGTCTTTCAATTTATTTAGGTCTTAATTTCTTTCAGCAATGATTTACCCCCTCAAGACTTAGCACTAAGTGGACTTTCAGAAGCAAGAAACAAACATTTGTATGTAAACCATACACAGAGTACTTTTTTTTTTTCTTTTAAAGAGGGAGAAAGAGAGAGTGTGTGAGCAGGGCGGGGAGGGGTAGAGGGAGAGAATCTTAAGCAGACTCTGCGCTGAGTGTGGAGTTGGAAGCAGGGCTTGATTTCATGACCCTGACATCATGACCCAGCCGAAATCAAGAGTTGGTTGCTTAAACGACTGAGCCACCCAGGCATCCCTACACAGAGTACTTAAAAAAAAAAAAAATTCTAGTTCTTTCTTTATGATCCTTTTGGTCTCATTTCAAATCTTGGGCTCTTTCTCCCTCTTATGAAAATGTTCACTGATCTGATACTTTGGATATAGGTTCTTTCCTTACTCATATGTCTATTCCTTTGCTCTCCTACTTTTTTGCTCCTTTTCTTTTCTTTTCTTTTTTCTTTTCTTTTCTTTTCTTTTCTTTTCTTTCTTTTCTTTCTTTTCTTTTCTTTTCTTTTCTTTCTTTTCTTTTCTTTTTTCTTTTCTTTTCCTTTCTTTCTTTTCTTTTCCTTTCTTTCTTTTCTATTTTCTTTTCCTCTCTTTCTCTCTCTCTCTCTCTTTTTTTTTTTTTTTTGGTCTATAGATAACCCTTCTTACTGTATTCAACTCTCTAAAATCACATTTGCACCCGTCATACAATAATGCTCTGTTAGCACACTCAAACTGTTAGACTTGAAATCTTAGAGTAATTTTATACTAACGCTTTATAGATATAAGTTACTAACTCTTGTTGCTTTTATATTTTACCTTTGTACTCCCTATGCCTTGAGAATAATAGAGGCACTCATTGCTGTTATCTTTGAGAATACTATATTTTTTTTCTAAATGTCTTCCTTTCCCTTTCATCTTAACTTTGCCATGTTTCTTTTATTTCTTTGACATTTTCATATATATATATATATATATATATATATATATATGGATTATATATATATATATAATATGGAAAAGTAAGAGGAACAATGTCTGTGTACCATTCACAGGGTTCACAGAAAATCTTAACATTTTGCCACACTTGTTTCAGTTTTTTTTTATTTAAAAATAAATATTCAAAGATAATGTTGAAGTCTTCTGTGTCCTTTTCATTATCCCATTCTTCTCTCTCTTTTTCCAGATGCAAAAACTATGAGGAAGTTCATGTTTATGTTTTATTTACCCTTTATGTTAGTCACTATTACTTTGTGAGTGTATCCATCCATAAACAATATATTTATATGGCATTTATTGCATATTTTCAACCCTTAATTAAATAGCATAAAACTATTTTAAAAGTCAGCTTTGAACTCAGCTCTGATTTAGAGATGTATTCATATTGGTATTAATACAGCTAGCAAAAGTCATTTGGTTTAATTACTATATTTTATTGTATAAATATATAACTATAACCATTTTCATAGATAATTATTTGAGTTTACGGTAGCATCAATTGCTTCAATGAAGAATCTCATATTTATGTTATGGTTTGATTGTGAAAATAATTTTAATATTTTTATTTAAAATAACTTTAGACTTGCAGAAAATAGGCATTAATAGTAAGAAAAATTTCTATATACCTTTCATTCAGCTTACCATGTTAACACCTTACCTAGCCACAGTACAAATATGGAAACCAAGATATTAATATTAGCACAATAATAACAAACTACAGAATTTCTTGAAATTTTTATATTTTCCACTAATAACCTTTTTCTTTTCCAGGATTCTATTGAGCATCACTTATTATATTTTGTTTTGATGCCTCTTTAGTTTTTAAATATGTGACAATTCCTCATTTTTTTTCCTTTTTTTCATGACCTTAAAACTTTTTTAAGTCACTGGCCAGTAATCTAGTAGAACACCCCACAATTAGAGATGTTCTGATGCTTAGTCATAATTGGATTAAAATTCTGTGTTTTTGGCAAGGATGCCCCTGAAGAGTTCTGTACTTTACAGTGTCTTATATCCGGAGTTTCATGAAGTCAAAAATGTGTCTTATTAATAGTGTTATTATCTTGATTTTACTTGTTCCAAGTGGTACCTACCAAGTTTCTGAATTGTAAAGTGACAGTATTTCCCTGGTAATAAATTTCTTGGGAGAGATACTTTTAAACTATGTAAACATCTTATTTCTCCTCAAATCCTCACCCACTATTTTAGTACTGGGTCACTTTCAACAATTACTACTGTGGTTTCCCAATGATGATTTTCTATTTCCTCTATTCCTTCTGTGAAAATTAATAAAGGAACGTTCATTTAAAGTGGAGTCAAGAGGCTACCCAGAGTTTCTCGCATGCCCTACCGCTGGTGGTCAACTGCAGACCCAACAGGAACCAGAATATCTTGCAAGTCTATACTACTTTACCTATTGCTTTACCACCCCAACAGGAGGAAGAAAGGATTTTCTCTCTCCTTCCCAACAGTCCAATGAGAGACAGTCACAACTCAGCCAATGAGAAGTCACTACCTTCAAATTCCCAGTTAACTCCAGTGGACTTGCTTATAACAGCCCTTCTCCCCATTTTCCTCTTTAAAAGAACATTCCTATCCTTTGTTCGCCAGACTTATCTACGGTTTTGCTGTAGTTTGCTTGTCCTGAATTGAAATTACCTGCTGTTCTCAAATAAACAATTTTTTTTGCTTGCAAAAATAACTGCCAGTCTTGTATTTATGGCTAACACTTCTATATTTATTAATTAAAATATTCAGAGAGGACAAGCTTTCTTCCCCACGTTTTATTCAATGATTCATTTATATCAATATTGGCTCGTGGATACTGGGTATTTATTTTGTTGCCTGAGGTCTAATCTAATGTCATTTTTTTTTTCTGTTTAAATTGTTACTGATTTGGCCATTTGGAGCTCTTTCAGATCATTACCCATGTTTTAGTTTTTATTTTGAAGCTTGCCCCTTCTTTTTTGTTTGTTTGTTTTAATTACTTCCCTACTTTCTGATACCACAAGTTGCTCTAGGACCATCTTGTATATTCTCTGTCCAGGTCTGAAATCAACCACTTCTCCAGGGAATGCTGTCCTTTGGTTGGATAATCATATTTAGAAAATAAGATCTTAGTAACAGATGTGCAAAGATATTTAATAAACATATAGTACTGGAAGTGGAATTGTGGGATCTGAAGGGAAGGAATCTTCTTGATACCATTAGAAACTGTCAAATTGGTAAACAAAGTAGTCTTACAATTCCTTCAGAAGCATGCAAGAAATTTGTTTGTTCTTCAGTCTTAACAATCTTTGTTATTCTCAGACCTAAAAAAGAGAAATCACTAGTCTAATGGGTGTGAAGCAATGTTACATTGTTGCCTTTCTTGTGTGCCTGGAATCTAGTAAGGTGAAACATCTTTTTTGTGTAGATTAGTCACTTGATTTGTATTTTCTATGCATTGCTTTTAAATGCCTTTGCTCATTTTTCCATTGCATTGTTTGCCTTTTAATTATTGATTTGCAAGTACTCCCAAAATCAGATTCCGGGAAATAGAGAGCAACTGAGCGACAAAAGGCTTAAACTCTGTTTAAAATAGATTTCAGAGCAGCCTGGGTGGCTCAGAGGTTTAGTACCACCTTCAGCCCAGGGTGTGATCCTGAAGACCCAAGATTGAGTCCCACGTCGGGCTCCCTGCATGGAGCCTGCTTCTCCCTCTGCCTGTGTCTCTGCCTCTCTCTCTGTGTCTCTCATAAATAAATAAATAAAATCTTAAAAAAAAACAAACAAACTAGATTTCAAAGATTTTTTCTTGCAATTTTCCTCTTTATATCTTTTTTATATTATTATTTTAAATAAATATTTCTTTTTTATATTTTATTGGCTACAACTTGGCCAAATGGTTACCCATAAATGGAATAGAAGCTGGGAGAGGTAGGCTTTTATTTTGAGTGGCCAGCTACCCACTAAAATTCAGAGTTCTCACTCCAAAACATTTAGAGATAGCTATGAATTAACTAGATAGCTTGGCTTCTTGGGATTTGTTCCCAGTTCTGAAGCTCCTCAGCCTTCTTTCATGTGATCTCCTCCCCTTCACCCTGACTGCTGGGTTTTTTCATATGCCAGTGCCACGTTTCCTGGAAAATGAGTGGAAATGTTTAAGCACCTGAAGAGCAGGCTCAGATTGGCACATCATTACTTCTGTCTCACTCCTGGACAAGGCATATGGTCATATGGTCAAACCAGGTTCAACTCTTCATAAGAGGTGCTTCATGGTCTCATTACTAGAGGGAGGATAATTGTAAGCATTTTTAATGATAAACCTACATCAGTCATACACTCATTGCTGAAAATGAGGCATGCATAATCTCTCAAATTTACTTTAGATTGATATGTCATTGCCCATATTAGTTTGGCTCTTTTTTTTTTTTTTTTTTTTTTTTTTAATTAACCTGCTGGTTTTCCCACCCCTCTACTCAACAAAGTAGTTAACTGTTGAATCAATATGTTTTTTAATAGCTTTTGATGTTTGGCAAATTGTTAAACAATACGGAGTATAAAACCTCTGTTATAGTATTTATGGTATATTATGTTGTACCTGTGTAAGTTATTACAACCACTTTAAAAAAAAATGAAACAACATCAAAAATGATTAGGCATAGAATCCCTCCCTTATGGGTTGAGTAGAGCTTAGGTTAAAACTCTTAAAGGACAAATGTGGCCAGGACCATTTGAAAAATATAATTTGAAATTAGCCAGATGACTTAGTGACATTTTAAAATGTCATTTTGAACAAGCTCAGGAAAAGTGGTTATTAACTTGTAGCATAATAAATGAATCAAAGTGCTGGTATATATACCTTTTAAAGCATAAATCTTTAAGTGCTGGCAATGAACCACTAGTCCGTTTTCTTCTTTTCCTTTCATCTAGCTAGGCATTTCAGAGATTCTTAGAGAAGCCAGAGTCATTTATCTGGAAGGGTCTTTTATTCAAACAAACCTCAGGGTTTTCCTATCCACCTGCTTATTTCCTTGCCTTTGCTCTTTACTACTAGTAGCGACCTGTAAAAATCGAATTGTGTGGATTTCGGACATGGCACATCTCAAAGAATTGAGGGACTGAGAATGGATTCATGGTGAGTCTGAGGGGAAGGGAAGTAAGCTATGGGCCTGCCCCTCCGTTAAAAACAAAATCAAGAAAATAAATAAACATGGCCAGCACAAAAAAAGTCAAAATAGCAAGTTATTGTATTAGAGCAGTGATAACAAATGCCTTTCCAAAAATAATGATTTTGAACTTTAGAATCGCTTTCAGGGAGGAGGTATGCAGTTTCTGATAAAGCTGACTGCAGTCTACTCCTCTCTTCCCATAGTCTTTACACATAGTCCTTATCACCTGAAGTTCAGAACTGACAATCTGTGGATTGTGAACTGCTGATCCAAACTTTGCTAATGCCAACCGCACTTCCTAATAAAACTTATTATTATCCCATTGTCCAGTGAAAACCACACATTTTTATATCATTTAAAAAAAAATCTCAGACATCAAACACAGAGAAAAATAAAGACTGAATTGGGGTTCTTCTATTACCTTCTTTTTAAGAAGACCACCAATGATTATCAAAGAGATTGCATATGTACAAATATGACCCATAACTTATGAATATAAAATTTTATTTCCCTTTTATTATTTTAGACATAGACATAGCATCAAATTTAATTTTTCAACTGAAGGTGAAAAAATCTGGATCATGCATTATGATTCTACTGTTATAATCCCTATCATAGTTTGTGATTTATAAATTTATGTGATGTGTAAATAGAATGTCAAGGGCTTCAATCACATAATACATGACTTGACTCTAAAGCACACGAAAAATGAATCTTGCTAAAATTGAGGAAATGCTTCATGGTAGTCTACCAATCAATAAAGTCATTTTACAATGGGGGACTGATTTAAAGTTATCATAAATCCTACTGAAGGAAAACATTTTCGGCTAATCAAATTAGCTGCTTAAATTGCTGAAGCAACTTAATTGAAATTGAATCAAATAATCTGCATAAATCACACCATCAAATGTTTCTCTTGAAATCTATTTAGTTGTGATTTGTATGAAGAATAAGCACTCAAAGATATTAACACAAACCAGGCCTCTGAAACTCATTGTACTATTATGGAACATTTGTAAATGTGTCATTATTTAATTAGATTTAATATTTTAGTACTTTGTACAATTTAAAGTTATTTATTTTGGAAACATTAGTTCTAAATTATCTTGCCTTCAGTAATTTTTCTAAGGAGGAAATCGGTTTATGAAGTGTGTTATTAGCCAAGTAACTGAGTGGATTTATTTAAATGTATTAAAATACATGCCATGTTGCCTCTTAGACTGTGATCCATATTTGTTTATGAGATAAATCTTTTTATTACTTCATTATATGTGACTTGCTCTTTAGAAATGTTGAGCTTTTGCAGGGAGAATATGTGTGAATATTTCAAAAATACATAGAAAACGGATATTTGGAATGCCCGGGGAGGGGTGTAGGGCTCAGTGGTCGAGCTTCTTCCAGCTCAGGGTGTGACCCCAGGGTCCTGGAATTGAGTCCTGCATCAGAGCCCCCGCAGGGAGCCTGCTTCTCCCTCTGCCTGTGTCTCTGCCTTTCTCTCTGTGTCTCTCATGCATAAATAAATAAAATCTTTTTTAAAAAAAAGAAAACATATTTGTTTATATATCTATTTATATTTAAGTATTGGCTTTTATTTTTTTTAAAGATATAAAGGTTTTTTTTTTTATTTTACAAACAGAGAGAGAGCAAAGGGAAAGGGAGAGAGAATCCTCAAGTAGACTCCCCCCACCCCAAGTATGAAGCCCAACACGGGGCTTTATCCCAGGACCCTGAGATCATGACCTGAGCTGAAACCAAGAGTCTGATGCTTCACCGACTGAACAGCCCACGCGCCCTAACACTTGCACATATTTTGTTTTTT
Source organism: Canis aureus (assembly GCF_053574225.1). NCBI lineage: Eukaryota > Metazoa > Chordata > Mammalia > Carnivora > Canidae > Canis > Canis aureus. The sequence goes on along the minus strand of NC_135624.1, from coordinate 45,525,094 downwards.
ATTTTATTTATTTTTATTTTTTTATTGGAGTTCAATTTGCCAACATATAGCATAACACCCAGTGCTCATCCCACCAAGTGCCCCCTTCAGTACCCATCACCCAGTCACCCCAACCCCCCACCCACTTCCCCTTCCACTACCCCTTGTTCATTTCCCAGAGTTAGGTGTCTCTCATGTTTTGTCACCCTCACTGATATTTTCACTCATTTTCTCTCCTTTCCCTTTATTCCATTTCACTAATTCTTATATTCCCCCAAAGAATGAGACCATGTAATGTTTGTTCTTTTCCGATTGACTTATTTTACTCAGCATAACACCCTCCAGGTCCATCCACCTCGAAGCAAATGGTGGGTATATGTCGTTTCTTTTTTTTTTTTTTTTTATTTTTTTTATTTTTTTTTTTATATATGTCGTTTCTAATGGCTGAGGAATATTCCATTGTATACATAGACCACAGCTTCTTTATCCATCATCTGTCAATGGACACCGAGGCTCCTTCCACAGTTTTTGTTTTGTTTTGTTTTCTTTTTTTTTTTTTCCTTCCACAGTTTGGCTGTTGACACTTGCACATATTTTAATACATGGATTAATATTCTTTGATATAACTTATTTAAAAGAAACATACCAATAATCATTTCAAGTCCCATTTTACTTGAACCTACTAAGCTACGGGTCAAACTGTAGCATATTTATTAGCCAACAGGGACTTTGATATTCATATAAAAAACAAAGCCTCTTAAAAGTTGTAATTTGTGTTAACAACTTCATGGAAGTTGTTAGATTGACGAAGGAAGTCACAGGTTTACTGCATGCTGACTGCTGATTTAAAATGATTGAATATTTATAAAACTTTGTATACTGTCCAAATAATAAATCTTGGAATTGTCATTAGCTTTACTGCTCCAATTTTTCTTTTGTTAATTTCTTCTTTTACTTTGCATATTTAATTCTATGCGACATGAATACAAAATCAACTTACATAGTTCCCTGACTCTCAAGTACGAGGGAAAACTATTTCCAACTAATAAACATAATGCAATTATTTATCTTATAGCACAGAATGGTCCTTTAATTAAAAGAGAAGATTAATAACACAAATGACTTTCTAGTGTCAAGTATGCTTGGAAAGATCTTTTTGAAGGATGGTGTACCTTTTACACAACCTTCTCAGCGGATGTCCTGTTACATCCTCTCATATCTTCTGCAGCCTACAAGGCTCTACACCTGGTTTGCACATTTTTTTGCCATGTTGCTGAGTCCTATTCTAGTCCTTGGGCATGCCACTAAAAACAAATGATCCATGCTATGAATTTCCAGTCATCAGAGTCTATGTTAGCCTATATTATTTTAAGCCACATCTTCATAGAACGCATGCTCATTGCCTTTATTAAGGCTGAATTTTAATATGCTCTTTTATTGCTTAATAATACAGATCAGTAGTTTTCAAATTGGGCTCAGAGGAGAACAAGGATTTCATGGAATCTTCCTCAAGGACTTATCTGATGAAGATTGCAAGAGTGAGCAAAGCAGAGCTGTAAAAAATCTGCTTTCGCTTGTAGACAGACATCTGCCTTCTGACTGTGTGCTGTCATGGACTTTCTTCCATTCATGCACATGGGGAGTGTGTTCTTTCCTCTTCTTATAAGAGTATTGATCTCATCACGAAAGCCCCGCCCTCATGACATAATCTTATCCTAATTACCTACCACCCCCAAATATGATCACATTGCAGATTAGAGCTTCATCATACTGTGAGAAATTGTTCATTCTGTAAAATCATCAATCAATTAATTAACCACACAGACACATTAAAGAGACGAATGCAATGTGATCTTCTAGGATTCTAGGGAATCTTTCCAAATGAAATAAAATCTAAATTGATAGTGATATTATGAGCAGCAAGTTTTCTATTATTTAGCTTCATTGCACAAAGAGATATTAAAATTCCTGCAATATGTCATATTAATAAAGCACCCCTTTTTAAGGTGCTTTATGATCTAGTTTCCTTCTTACTCTGCCTAATTTGAGGCTTTGGGCCAGTTGCAGTGCCCTCACTCTCAGCTTCCCTCTTTATCAACTATGGGCTTTGGCTAAATTATTATCTATGAGTTGATTTACAGTACCAAATTCTATGATTCACTGTTTCCACAAGTAGCAAAGTAATAGGCTCATGTGATTCTGCATTCAGATTAACTCCATAAAATTTACATTTAAATAAAAAATGAGAAATGGTTTCAGACTATGGGAAGTACTACGCTGGGAAATTTTCTTGCATTCAATAATTTAAATGTATTTTATCTAATACAGCAACTGCCTCTTGGGTTTTAGGCAAAGAAACAGATGTGATGCCTCTTGTAAATCACAAGAAAAATGTTCCATGCAAGATGACTGACCTGAAGCCTGAAGGCAATTTTAGGATGGGAAATATAATAGCCTATGTGCTCTAAAGTGTATTTGCATAACTTAACTTATGTAAAGAAATTCTGATTCATATATGCTTCTGGGTAACAAATACATGACAAATAAGTAATTGAATATTATAAAAAACAATAATCAAGTAACACTCTTGTCAGTCACTGATATTGGAATCACTACTCATGATTGATAATAGTGTATAGTCTCTGTAGATTATTATGTGGAAAAGTATTTTATTCTACAGGCTTCAGTTTTTCTATCACTTCTTCAGTCCTAAGAGTGATAACGACATCTCACTGTCAAGTAAAGTCTATCCAAATATAACAGCTTGAATCATTCTTGAATCAAAGAAAACAAAAAGTGCTTCTCTAAACACCTTTGCAAGTTTTTTTATGACACGGGTTGTAAAATAAAATCACTACCGCCCTGCTTCAGATTGGATATATTAATTTCATTTTACGTCTCAAACTATATCAGGAAAAACAGTCATTGTCACTTACCATTTAGACCCAGTGACTTGCTTTTCCAAATAATTTCTAAAAGTAAAAAAAAAAAAAACTGATTAAAAAAAAAAAAACTTGTTAGAAAAAACTCAGTTAAACTTTCTCATTCTGAGATAATTGTAGATTTGTTTATAGGTGTAAGAAATAATAGGGAGACTGTATGGGCCCTTTACCAATTTTCCCCATTTATAAGGTTTGAAAAATAATAATAAAATATCACAAACATGACATTAACATTGAATAGTGAAAATGCAGAAACTTTCCATCACCACAAAAAATCCACTCATTTCCATGTATAGCCATGCCACTTCCCTTTAGCCCCCAATCTTAACTCCTGTCATCTGTTCTCCATTTCTAATTTGTTTTCTATAATTTTTCCATCTCAATAATGTTTCATCAGTGACCTAATAGAGTGTGTAACCTTTTGGCATTGGGATATTTTTTAGCATAATTTTCTGGAGACTCATCCAGGTAGTACATGCATCAATAGTTTTTTACTTGTCATTGCTTGTTAGTATTCCATAATGTGAACATACCCCAGTTTGTTTAGCCATTCACCTGTTGAAGGACATCTACGTTGTTTCTAGTTTAGAGCTCTTATAAATAAAGGTGACATTAACATTTGCGTATATTTTTGCTTTGTTTTTGTTTTTGTGTCTTTGATTTGTGGTTTTATTTATTTATTTATTTATTTATTTATTTATTTATTTATTTTGGTGTGTGTAAACATAAGTTTCATTTCTTTGGGTTAAAAACCCAGGAGTGCAACTGATGGCTTCTATGAAAATGGAAGATTTTGTTTTTTAAGAAAATTTCAGGGATCCCTGGATGGCACAGCGGTTTGGCACCTGCCTTTGGCCCAGGGCGCGATCCTGAAGACGTGGGATCGAATCCCATGTCGGGCTCCCGGTGCATGGAGCCTGCTTCTCCCTCTGCCTGTGTCTCTGCCTCTCTCTCTCTCTCTCTCTCTGTGACTATCATAAATAAATAAAAATTTATAAAAAAAGAGAAAATTTCAAAAAATTTTCAAAAGCAGGCATATCACCTTACAATCTCACCAGCAATGCCTGAGTAATTTAGTTTCTCTACATCCTCACAAGCATTTGTCATGGTCACTATTTTGTTTCAGCCATTCTGATGGTGCGCAGTGACATCTGATTGTGCTTTGATTTGTGTCTCCCTTATGGCTAATGACGTTGAATGTCTTTTCACATGCTATTTGACATATTTGTATTTTTTCAGCAAAATAGCTTTTCATGACTTTTGCCCATTTTCTAATTGGATTGCTGCCTGTTTTCAACTATTGTATTTTGAAAGTTCTTTATATATTCTAGACCTTAGTCATTTGATAGATAAATGGTTTTAAAATTATAGTATTTTGCTTTTCTTTTCATCCTCTCTTAAGCAAACTATATATTTTATATATATATATATATATATATATATATATATATATATATATATATATATACTTTGAGAGAGGACTAATTTACAGGGTTTTAAAAAATAGATCATACTTTTTGGTATCAATAACTTTTTTATAGCTCTGTATAAAAATGTTTTCACTTATGTTTTTTCCAAGAGTTTCATAGTTTTAACCTTGCCATTTAAGACCATGATACATTTTGAGCTCATTTTTGTATAAGATGTGAGAATGAATTTGAGATTCATATTTTGCATATAAACGTCCACTTTCTTCAGCATCATTGGTTGAAAAGGCAATCTTTTCTCTACTGAATTGTTTTCACATCTTTGTCCAAGGTTAGTTGAGCAAGTGTTCTGGTTTTAGCTCAGACATATAAAGAACTTGAAAGCTGTCGCTTTGCCCTTGTGGTAAAACAAAACAAAACACCACCACCACCAATAACAAAACTGAACATACTGAGGGGGCACCTGGGGGGCTCAGTGGTTGAGCGTCTGGTTTTGGCTCAGGTCATCATCCTGGGGTCCAGGGATTGAGTCCCACATCGGGCTCCCCCACAGGAAGCCTGCTTCTTCCTCTGCCTGTGTCTCTGCCTCCCTCTGTGTGTCTCTCATGAATAAATAAATTAAAATCTTAAAAAAAAAAAAACCCACAACTGAACATACTGAAAATCAGTGACTTTTTAGAGAAATGAGATGTCAGGGAGCCACTACTGAAACCTGAAGGAGGCAAATCCAGAGTGTCACAGCCAAGATATACTTATCTAGGTAGAAGCTACTAGAGCTACAGACTGTTAGTAACATGTAAGTGGCAATTTCGATGAATTACTGGGAGCTGAGTATGGGTTATATTGAAAAACTACTTCAGGTTACAGTTTCTTGGGCTTTACCTTCAGGAACCCCAGCAGGAACTCACAGTGAAAATCCAAGAAAGAATCTCTTGTGGTATGGGTGGGAAAGGTGAGATCAATCACTGTGAATAAGATCACTGTCCAGATCACTGTCTATAAGAAAGGGTCATTCCTGAGAGAAAATGACTTTACCAGAGTCTTATCTGAATTGAAGAAGAGAATTCCTCTTCTTTCTTCCACTCTATCCTCTAGTCTTAACTGTTTTTACTTAAGAGGCCAGGAGATGCTATGTCACTAGAAAAACACTTTTGAAGTTTACAGTCCAGATACAAAAACACACTAGGAGACAGATTTAGTCACAAGATTCCAGAACACTTCCCCTACCCTACATCTGATGGCCAGGGTTCCAATATAATAACCATGGATTATAGGTGAAAATGCTGCAAGACTCAGACTTTCTCTAAGAGGAAATATTTAGGAAAACTCAAAGCCAGAAAACAAGAAGCCAAAAAAAAAAGGAAAACAGAAATTTGAAATGTTCTACAGAAAACATTAAACATAGCACAAATTCAAGCTAAATTAACAGAAAACCTCACACTAAGTGACTATTTATATTGGTTCCTATAAGCCAAAACATCATGTCTGGCTTTCAAAAAAAAATTACAAGGCATACAGGAAAACAAGAAAAAAAAATCACAGGGTAAAGAGAAAAAGCAAATATCAGAAGTAAATTCATATGTGACACAAATCTCAGAATTATCAGACAAGGAATTTAAGAGTTATGATTAGTATGTTAAAGACACTGAAGGAAATATATACACAGCATGCAAGAACACATGAAAAATGTAAACAGAGAGATAGAAGCTCTAAGGAAAAAGCCAAAGGAAGTCTAGAAAATGCAAATTTCCTTTGTTGGACTCATCAGTAGATTGAACATGGCTAATAAAAGAGTAAGTAAGCTTTAAGGTCTATAGAAACTTCTCAAACTGAAATGCAAGAATAAAATTAAAAATATAAGCAAACAAAAAACACAGAGAACAGCACCCAACATCATACTTGATTTCAAAATGCATGAAATATGTATAATTGTAATACCTAAGAGAAGAGCAGAGCTGAAGAAATATTTAAATAATTACCAAGAATTTTCTAAATTAATAACAGATACCAAACTACAGTCATAGGAAGCTCATATGAAACCAAATAGAGTAAATAAGAACAACAAATCTATACCTGAGCATACCATATTCAAACTTTAAAAAACAAAAAACAAACAAAAAAACCCAGACTTTGAAAAACAAAGACAAAGAGAAAATCCTGAAAGAAGACGGAGGAAAAGCTGTATCTTACCTATAGGGGATCAATGAAGAGAATTAGAGTGTACTTTTATTCAGTAAGAATGCAAGCAAGAACATAGTGGAATGAAATATTTGAAGTGCTGAAAAGAAAATCCACCATACCAACATTGTATATCTTGTGAAATCATCCTTCAAAAGTGAAGGAGAAATACAAACTTTCTCAAACAAAGAAAAGCTGAGAAAATTCATTCTCAGCAGATCTGCCTTGGAAGAAATGTTAAAGCTCTTCAGGAAGTTAGAAAATGATCTTGTTCAAAAACTTCAGATAAAGAAAGGGAGATTGTCAAAGGAGTAAATAAAGGAGGTCTGGAGATTCAGAATGGAATGCAGAAGGTTGCGAAACAACCCGATGGTATTCCCATTACATGAAACTGCCCTACTGAATGGGGTAGGTGGAAAAATAACTGAAGATTAGTGGAGTTTGTAAAACTAAAAGCAAAAGAAACTGGATGAATACTATAGTTGATGAAAGTGTTTCCTATAGAGTTACAGGCCAACAAGTTAGATACTTCTATCTGTATCTCTATCCTGCAATGAAATAATTATGTGAATGGATGGCAGGTGGAGGAGGCCAAGTTTCTCACTGTTGGAGTAAGAGGTTACAAATAAGGTGAGAGTCTAGAATCATCTATGTGGTAATTCAAATTTGAAATGTAAGCATGAACACGTTTAGCTTAATATCGATACTAGTTGCACATGGAACTATTTACACATTTGTGTATGTACATGGGTTGTATACATACCTGCCCTTTCTTACTACATCAGGTGAGAGGACCTAGGAACAACATACCAGTAGAACAGTCACACTCAATGCACAAATATTGGTTTCTAATGCTATTCTCCAACACAAGCAGCCCCAAGGAGAAAAGGTTGATTATAGTAACGGAATAAGAGATATACAGTATGAGTCTGGAGCATCTCATGGTGCTAGAAAGTAAAGAAATGCTCGAAAACAAACAAAAAACTTATGATAACTAGGGTGTATCAAAGGCACACAGCGGTCAACTCAAATGACTTCAACGACAAAGTTTAGAACAATTTGGCAGACAAGTTAAATAAATTTGTAGTGGATTATAACCTGAGGAAGACATTTCTGAGTCCACATTGTTATAAATAAATGACTGAATAGCTAAATAAGGACGGAAGAAAATGCAAATCTGTGCAAAAGAATTCTAGGTAATTTATGTTTTGTTCTACTCCCAAAGAAGGAGAGCATAACTCCCCACTCATTAAATGTGGGCTGCACAAGGTGACTTCTTTCTAAATAATACAGTAGGAAAACAGGTATAAAAAGAGTAGCTTGATAGTGGAGGAACCTGGGAATCCGTTTCTCAGCCGGATGAGCCAGGCTAATATTAACAGTGTTAAATCATAGTGACTGTATATACTCTTGATATGATGTGATAATAATGCATTTTGCCTCTTTGACTTTTCTCCCCAAAACATAGAACTCCTGTGTAATTATGAGCAAAACATCATTAAGGTCCAATTGAGGGACATTCTACAAAATACCTGACCTTTCATATCTACTGAGGTTATCAAAAACCATGAAAGTCTGAGAAACTGTCTTAACCAAGAGAAGTCTAAGAAGATATAATTATTACACGTAATATTGTGTCTTTACTAGGATCCTAGAATAGAAAAGAACATTAAGTAAAATTAAGAGAATCTGATTAAACTATGAGCTTCAGTTAATAAAAATAATCAATCTCCAATGAAAAATATACATATTAAAAAATAAAAAACAATGATGTATCATATTGGTTGCTTAATTGTAACAAATTTACATTAATAATGCAAGACGTTAATAATAAGGGAACTGAGCATGAGGTATATGGGAACTTTTTGTAATATCTTTGCAATCTGGCTGTAATTCTGAAATTTTCCTAAAATAAAAAAAAATTGTTGAAAACTACAAAACAATCAGTTTGTATATTTGTATGGGTCTATTTCTGGATTCTTTATTTTATTATTTTATTTTTTTGGATTCTTTAATTAATGTTCCATTTATCTATGTTTCATGCCTTCACCAATACTACACAATCTTGATTACTTCAGCTATATGAGAAATCTGGAAATCAGATAGACTGAGCACTCATTGTCATTTTATTTTTCTTCTTCCAGATTATTTGTTATTCTAGTTTTATCAGCTTCCTGTGTAAATCTTAGAAAAACATTGTCTAAAATTAGCATAAATAAGTCTTACTGGGATTTTGACAGCAATTATATTAAACTTAAATACCAATTTGAGGAAAATTTATATCTTTGCTGTATTTTCCTATTCACAAATATGGTATGTGTCCATATTTGTCAAGATCTTTTGGGATTTCTCTCTTTAACATTTTGTAGTTTTCAGCATACACATCTGGACTTAATCTATTACATTTCCTTTTAGGTATAACATTTTTTAGCAGATGCAAAATGGCATTTGAAATATTTTTTTATTTGTATATAGTTGGCACACCAGGTTAGTTTCAAGTAGGCAACATAGTGATTCAACATTTCTGTATGTTTTGCTCTGCTCCCCACAGGTGTAGTTATCACCTGTCACCATTCAACACTATTACAGTATCATTGCCCATATTCCCTCTGCCGTGCCGTTTATTCCCATGATTTATCTGGAAGCCTGTATCTCCCACTCCCCTGCACCCACTTTGCCCATCCCCCAACCCCTTCCCTATGGCAACCATCAGTTCATTCTCTGTATTTGAGGGTCTGCTTCTTGTGTGTTCCTTAATTTGTTTTTGTTTTTTTTTAGATTCCACATAGGACCAAAATCATACGGTATTTGTATTTCTCAGTCTAATTTTGGTGACCACATTTCCACTATAGATCACTGAAAAACAATTGATTTGTATATACTTATCTTGTATCCTATGACTTTGATGAACTCACTGATTAGTTCTAGGAATAGTTTGGAATCCTTGCTGCTTTCTTTGTAGACAAATATGTTACCTACAAATAGGGGTTTTTTTTGCCCTTTGAAAATTATATGCATTTTTTCCCACTAGATTTCATTGACTAGGATTTCCAGAACTATGTTCAGTAAGTTGGTTTGATCAGGCATTCTTGCCTGGCTGCAAATAGTAGTGGAAAAGTATTTAGTCTTTCACCATTAAGAAGCAAGTTAGCTGCAGGCTTTTCATAGACGCTCTTTATCATGTCGAGGAAAATCTTCCTTTCAATCCTCCTGAGAATTTTTGTCAGGAATAGATGCTGAATTTTGTGGGGTTTTTTTTTTTTTTTCTGTATCAACTGACACAATCGTGTAGTCTTTTTTCTTTAGCCTGTTTTTGCAATGGATTACAATGATTGATTTTCAAAAAATTGATCCTGCCTAGTATAGACTATAGCTAATAATCACGACTGTATTTGATAATATTGTGTTGCCTATTTGAAAGTTGTTAGGACATTAAAACTTAAAAGTTCTCATCACAAGAAAAACATTTTAACTATGTATGGTGACAGATATTAATTAGATTTATTTTGGTGGTGATTTCACATTATGTGAACATCAAATCATTATGTTGTATACCTGAAATTAATATATTATATGTCAATTTTACCTCAATGACAAAATTGAATCTGTTTTAAATCTTTGGAATAAGTCCCACTTGGTCGTGATGTACAACTCATTCTATACATTGCTGAATTCTATTTGAAGAAGATACAAAATTTATGCTATTACTACTACCATTTTCTTACCTTTCTTTCATCTGTAATATAATAATAACCTACTTTTTTTTAATTTGAAATACACAAGGACATTTTTATTTGATAACCAACTGAGGCTAATATTGTATGCCAGCTTTCCTAGAATGACTTTCCTAAGGATATTGGAACAATTTGTCTATTTGTCAAATCCCTTTATATCTTTTTTCATCAACTACTTCATATTGAATTTAGATATGATAACCTAACTCAAATAGTTTCTTAAATGTCTTTGGAATGCTGACAAGCCATTTTTGCATAAAAATTTACTAAAACAATAATTATATGTATATAATTATTGTCTGTGACTCTCAATATATAATTTTTGTCTGTGACTATCTGAATATATATATAATATATGCATAATTACAGTATAATATGTACATATATTATACTGTAATTTCCAATGTACTATTCAGAGTAGACTTGTATGTGTATGTACTGGCTCCTTAAACCTGCTCTAAAATCTTTATGGCATTACTTTAAAGGATTTCCTTTATTTTTATTTCCTTTTATTTTTATGGTTCAGATTGAATCAAACTTCTTTGAAACATAGAAATTGTTTATATGATTTTGTGGCAATGTATTTTATTTTCAAAAATGAGACCTACATTATTCTTCACTTGAAAATCCATACTCATGATCCTCCCCAGCCTCAGAAGATTACACTAAATCTACTTCCCTGCGCCTATGCTAGTAGTCTATGCCCCTTTGTAGCTAATGCTTTTGTCTTTCTTGTGCTTGGATGGAAAATGTCACATACTTTCTGATGCTTTTTACTCATAGTCTAAGTCCTAAGAACAAGAATCATATCAAAAGCTTATTTCACCTAACTTCTTTTGAATTTGGTCCAGTCTATAGAGGTCAGAGATACTGTAATAGGTTTTGGTGAGCCTTCCAGTTTAATGCTGGGGCTGGAGTGTTACCGGGAGCCCCTGTTGCTTCACTTAGTGCCCTGATATTATTTTCATTTATGACAGCTTCATCCCAAGGTAGGTGGTTCTGGAGTTGGCATATCCTACTTCCTGTTGTCGGCTGAAGTCTGGTTCTGAATGGACTGATGACAAGATTCTCTGAGATTTAAACTTTGTAATTTCATAGTTATTAGGGGCAAATATTTCTCACTATGATTGCCACCAAAACGGACATTTTTGGGAGGGGAGGGAACTTCAAAACAAATGAGATTTTAGGGGGTTTAGCAGTTTAATATGGTTGATTACAGGGAAGCTTCTGTATGCAGCAGCATGATGCCATGTACTATTCTTAATTGCAAGTGTAAGATGTTAATTAGACGCTGCTACTTCTTTTCTGGCTGCTGGATTAAATATCCCTGAACTTTCCCTGTGTATTAGAATCCCTTCCAGCTCAAATTTTAGGTGAATTCTTTCATCCATCCTTGTTACTTCTAACCCCAGACCAAAATTCGACAGAATCCAAATTCTAGGCTACTTCAGTGTAAATCTGACCTCACTTATGAAATTCCACTTAATCATAGAATAGACATTTTTTTTTTTTACTTTCACAGTAACTCTAACTCCACCTGGCTTAATTAAAACAATAACAAAAGAGAAGAAAGAATATCATGCTTCTACTTTCATTCATATCTGATTTAATCCAAGTGGTTAGGCAGGCTAATCTCTATTGGCTCACATCTAATTTTTTAGTAGATTGGGAAGTTTAACTTTTTGACGCTGTAATTTCCAATGTACTTATTTTTCTTTACATTTTACTGTGACTGTCAACATCAACTTGCATATTTTGGATCTTGTGGATTTTCCAAGAAACCATATGGCTTAGACCTCTGCCTTCAGGCAGATAATATCCTATTAGTGCTCAATAACAAAAATTCTTCTTATGAACAATTTTAGAGCTCTTAAAGCTTTTTGATTTTTTTTTTCTAACCACATGTCTAGACCTCTGAATGCTGCTATTGTTGGCATTATATTACTCTTAAAGGGTCCCTGTAGAATCGCCTGATGCGTGTGACTGCATCAAGGCCACGCTTGAGAGATTTTAGATGGGAGAGTGCCTGATTGCAAAACCTGAGGGTATTTTTTTCTGCAGTGGAAAATATGTTCCCTACTTACTAAGTGATTTATTTTGTCTAAAAAAAAAAAAAAAAAAAGACATTTTGGAGGTGGAGGAAAAATGTCTCTGTCGATGTAGCTGTCCCGAGCTTAATGACATTTTCTCTGGATGATAACTTTTTCTGTATAGTCATTGTGTCCTACAGCTGTAGCCTATGGATGATTTTTCTCCCATATAACTTCTTTGTGTTCTTGTTTCAGAACATTCAACTTCATCATCTTTGACAGCGTGGTAAACAGTTTGTGGCATAAGGTAAGCAATATTCTGTTTTGTTTTGTTTAAACTCATTAATGTGGGAAAAGTACTGCCAACATAGTGTTTGGAAATGATACCTTGCATACAATAAAGACTCCAGAAATGAAGCAAATGAATGACTGCCCCCCAAGGACCAATGGTTTCAATATCAAATACTACAATACCAATCATTCTGATAGCTATGTGTTGGAATAGATATTTTGAAACTGAGGACTCTCTGGGCCTTTTAAGTCCATTGTCTGCTAATTCATAAAAATAACACGTTCTTGTTTAAGTTAGTGCTTTCTAGTCAAGATGATTATCACTAAATTAACATGATTAAGAAAACAATAACAAAACAACAATAATACATAACATGAATTGAGTACTAGGCCTTGTGCCAATTATTACTGGGGTTGATGCTTAGGATTACTTTATGACTCTAAGAATCTTTCCTTCTGTTAATTTGAGGTAGAACCCATTCTTGTAGAAAAGCATAAATATGCATTATTTTTACCAGATGGGCTCTTGCTCCCCAAACTGTATTGTCAACTTCTATCCTTGATAGCTAGGTTTTACATATCTATTTTGGATGAGAGCATAAATAGTATATAAAGTGATGCCTGTTTTGCATAATGTGCCTGCTTAATTTTTCTTTGGTCCTCCTCTTATTTGTGGGTTGGATGGAATGGGGTGAGAATTACTGTTTATTGCTACTGAAAAGGCCAAGTCCTAAGACAGTGGCTGCTGTCTAGAAGAGAGAAGGGTTCCCTCTGCAGTCAAGGAAGCTCCAGTTTGATCTTTTATAGGAATATGAGAAAAGCATAAAGATTAACCAAACATTAAGGAAGCAAAAGAACACAATCAAAATAAGAGCTGCAAAGACACATGACCCCATGTCTCTTCACCTCTTTCAGGGTCGAATCCAAGAGGAAGGGAGCCCTTACAAGCTCCCCGGAATTTCTGTATGCTCAAAACAGTAGCAAACACCAGAGATCCTCTTTGGGAACTCAGAAATTTATCAGATTTGAGGTTTGGCTCAGTTTGTGCACATTGACATTTTCCAAAATGGAAGATATATACTATTCCATGTTGCCTTCTTTCATCCACCCTCGATTCCCTGGTCATTACTCAAAACACTAGAAAATAAGTAGAGACTGAGTGGATACTAGCTCTGCCTTTCCACCACAACCTATAGCTACTGTGCTCATATTTGTTTTACAGGCTATGAGATGTATTACGTTATCTATAGAAAGAAGGTCGGGTCAAATCTTCACCAATCAACGTGAGAGTTATAAATCACAAAATCATAGACTGCTAAAGCTATAAGGACATTGGATCCAATCTAATCCATGCCATTTATTTTACAGAGGTAAAAATATAGTCCAAAAATGGTAAAATCACCTTCTTGTTCAAGAACATAAAGTTAGTGTTAGTTTCATTGATAATATACTTGTTCTTTTACATTCTGCATGTGTGGGAACATATTTTATTCTGTACCCTAAAATAAGATTTTGAAAATCTTTTATTAATACAGTACAGCAGTTCACATTCTGTTTATGAAGGATTTAAAATAGTTTTAATTTACCACAATATTCTGTCAGTGTAATTAACCATCTCAAGCTACAGTATTCAACATTAAACAAAAAAAAATTTTTTTTCTACTGGTTTCCTTGAAATGAGCAGTTTGCTTCCTGTTGCTAAGGAAACAGATTTTTGCATGAAATGTAATGTAGCATTGATGTCACAGTAAACCACTAAAGTGGAAATCTTTAAAGTCTGACAACATCTTGAGAATAAGCAGTTTGCTCTAATCAAAATGAATTCAAAATTATTCTGAGCATGTGCAAATGCAGTATTTTAGAAACACATTTCTGCTGGTAAGGACTTGTTTTGTTTATCTACTTTACTCAAAATCAACATAAAGTACTTTTAATATGTGCTTATACTATATGCAATTTATATTTTCATAATCCCAACTTCCTATAACTATAATTAAAAGATTATTTTAACAAAGCAGTAGTAATTATGCTTAAAAACAAAAAGGATAATTTAAAAATTAAGTGAATTTTATCATGAATGGTGTTAGCATTATCTTTTATAAAAAAAAAAATAAAACTGAATGATAGGATTTATCCTTTACGTATCCTTTGTTTCCCGGCTCAAGTTTTCTTAATAAAATAAAAAATGGTCCAGATATTTGGAGAGCAGACTTTCTTAGGTCAACAGCAGAGAGCCTTTTTGTCTAACTATGGTTTAAATTTTTTTTTTTTTTTTTTTTTTTTTTTTTTTTTATTTGTGATAGTCACAGAGAGAGGGAGAGAGAATGAGGCAGAGACACAGGCAGAGGGAGAAGCAGGCTCCATGCACTGGGAGCCCGACGTGGGATTCGATCCCAGGTCTCCAGGATCGCGCCCTGGGCCAAAGGCAGGCGCCAAACCGCTGCGCCACCCAGGGATCCCTAACTATGGTTTAATTCAGGAAAGATAAAATGTACAGTCTCTAAGAAACACTATATTTTATTAGTGTTTATAAACCCCCAAAATGTTATTTCTTGGGCATTTTTGACAAGTGGCAACATGGTAGTAGCTGACTAATCCTTTAATTTCAAATCAGATCTAGTGGGTTTCATGAAATGAACTGGGCTTTTAAAGATGCAGCTCACTTATTCACTGGCTTAGGGGTTTAATTGAGTGTCTGGTTATCTGAATGAATCCTTTTAAGGGGGCAGAGAGTGCTTTCCTTTCAAGGGACTGGAAATGGTGGCACAGTGTCCATGGATCTTCAACAGTGGGGTTAAAATAGCCTCAGGGCCACACAGATCCCTACCAGGCTGGATTCCCTGCATTTACAACAGGCCCATTGCCCAGATCCTCTGGGAGCAGGTTGCTAGAGTTTGGGCTGCATTGTTGGGAGGGTTAAAAAAAAAAAAATGGTCATGATTTTTGGTTGTTTGTGGGGAAGTCTACAATGAAGCTTATATATTTTTTCCAAACTCAGGAAAACCTAGAATCTAATCATAAGGTTAACAGTTTTGACAATCAGGAAACCTGAATTTAAGGTTTGTATATTTTGATATATTCAATTCTGCTTATATTGAAGTTTGGGGTTTATATGCCTGGTTCTTGAGGCCGCTGCAGAGTTTATTTACACTTTTCTTATGACTTTTGTCACTTTCAGCCCTAGATGATTATCAGGAAGTTCTATCCTGTTTATGATGTAATGTTTTAGAGACAATGCAATGATTTATCTATTTCAGCACGCTTGCAGAGTATGACGTCCTGTATGTATCACAGTCATTACATTTATGTTGGAAAAATAAGGGGATTGCTGAACTTTATTTTGGTGTTATATCAACGATTCTCCCAACATAGCTTTTATAATTGAGGTAAGAGAGGCATTTGTGTGTGTGTGTGTGTGTGTGTGTGTGTGTTGATGTCGTTGCTTTCATCTTTGCATAATTATTACAGTGTAAATAAACCTAACTAAATGGGCTGCTCAAGTCAATTATTTAATTAAAAAATTAAAAACTTCTATAAGAGTTGTAGAATATATGTTAAAAACGTGAGTTCAGTGACATGGTATATACATAATCCATTTAAGAAAAACTAAATCATATTTCCCAAACAACAGACCAGCTATTACAACCATGAAGTTACAAAATAACACAGACGACTTTGATATCTCTTTTCAAGTCATTTTACAAAACTTAGTCCATGTGATTTTCTTCCCAAATAATCATTGTTTCTGAAGTGCTAGTGAATATATTAAGGAGTTCTAGAACATGCCTAAAAATAAGGAAATGCTTTAAAATTTGTTTTTATTAATCTAGCAGTTGGATACTTGTAGGTTTAAGAACAGAAGTAAAAGAAATAGACTTGGTTGCACAGTAAGTCTCTGCTGCTAACCCCGTGTTCTGGAAAACTGTCTTAACTGTTTCCAGGAATGGTGCTGGAGTGCTCCTTCTTCATCTGTGTTGCTCTTTGCCCTTCTGCATGGCCACTCTTTGGGCAACCCTCTGCCCTACACTCCTTTTCCTCTGTCTGCATACCAGGACCCAATAGAAACTAGGGCTCAGAAGCTGAAGACTTCCTCTCATCAGACAGGCAATTTCTTACTTACCACATAATCTTGGACATGCTGATAAATGCCCTTAAACTTCTATTTTTTTTTCAATTGTAAAATACAGATTAAAAAAAAAAGAAACTTCCCTGTTGATAAGTTATGCATGTAAATCCTGAGGCAGAATGTTTGACACAGAATTAAACGTGATAGAAGATAGCTATGATGATGATGATAATGATCTATGCACGGGAAGAGAATGAACCCCCCTAGATATATCTCAGGGTTGTGAAATCTTATCATTAATACCTGTGTGAAGGATTCAACTGAGAAAAATAAATTACTGAAAAATATTAAGATAAAATTATTCTGGACTGATTTTAGACCAGAGCTTTCTTTCCCATTCTAAAAAAGAAAAGATACTGAATAATACTACATACAGGTTATCAGAGATAAGGAGCTCAGCAAGCTTTTAATTAAGTTATTTGAATTAATGGGATCAGTGCACTAGGGTGCAGATATTTTATCTTTACCTAGAAGCTAAGAACCATTTTCTTCATCTACTGCCATGTTGCACCACATTCACAAAAATTCCACAATAATGCCAGTAAATCTATTGCTTTAAAAGGATATGTGCAAAAATAGTCTTTGCCTTAATGATGTCAGAATTACAGAAACTTTGGGAGTGAACAGTGTTTTGGGGTAGGAGGATTTCTCAGGGAAAGACTAAGAAAAAGTTCTTCAAATATTTTCAAATTAAGAAAAAGAAGAGGTTTTTATGCTAGAGTTCTGCTCCTTAGTGTGCAGTTCATTGTGCTAATAAAGCTTTTATAGACTTGCATAGCAAACTTGCTAAAGTAAACCCACTTTGAGTGACAACTAATAGCAAAAAAGAGAGAAAAAGAAAAGGAGATAATACAGCTAAAACTAGCATTAGTATTCATGAAAACTAGTAAAATCTAATAAAGATGAAATATATATCATGGCCAAATAACCCACAAACACAGTACACATTGCTTTGGTGACAAACTATGCTTTCCATTATGGGAGCATAAATATAAAGTAAAAATCTCTATGGAACAAATTTTATTTAAATAATTTCCATGTGCTAAAATTGACATTTGAATTTTAAACCATTTTAAAGTCTACTGGAATTCATTTTAATTTGTTCTCTGAAAATATTTTCTTTTTTCCTTATATTAGATTTTGAAGGCTGTTTCCATAGAAACCACTTCATCAAGCAAGAGCTTGAACTTTTTTTAAAAAAACATAAAATGGGCTTGACCATCTCTTTTCCTATAGAGGTATAAACAACCTAAAATAGCACACAAAATGATTTTAAAGGTAGGCTGATGTTTACAGCGCAACCCCTGCGGCCAGAAAGTTCATGGAATTGTTCTTTGCTGGTTTGTCTACTGCATTCTTAGATTGGAGGCTGCTGTGACAATGTTCTTTTTTTTTCTTTCTTCCTTCCTCCCTCCTTCCCTCTGTCCCGCCTTCCCTTCTTTCCTGAATTAGTACCCTATGGCTGTTGTAATAAATGACTACAAACTTGGTGGCTAAAAACAGAACAAATCCATGTTCCCTTATGGTTCTAGAGGACAGAAGTCTTAAAACAGTTTCACTGGGTTAAAGTCAAGGTGAAGGCAGGATGGGCTCCTTCTGTAGGCTCTAGGGAAGAATCCTGTTCCTTGGCTGTTTTAGCATCTGGTAGCCCCTTGCACTCCTGGACTGGTGACCTTCTTCTTGTGTTATTCCAAACACTTGACTCTATCACCATTTCTCCTGCCATGTCTCTGCTCTTCTCACTCCTTCCTACTAGAATCTTTAACGATTACAACCCTTTTGCCATAGCGATCATGATTCTGGGTTTATTTGGCCTACCGTACTTCCTTTCTTCCCGTGTTTCAAGTTCTTGTTTGCACAGAAAAAAAAAAATAATAATAATAGCACAGTTTGTACGTGTAGGTAATGAATAAAGACAAATAAAACTCACCAGCAAAGATTCAGCTTCAAGAAATGTTTGAAAACAGCTGAGATGGTATACAGTGTGTCAACAAAAATACCAGATAACTGTGTCAACAAAAATACCAGATAACTTGCTCAGTATATTTTCAGAGCTGATGATAACAGATTTTCATATTTGCATAATGCCTTAAGTATTTGCATAGAATTACACGCAATACATCAGTGGGGTTAGCCCCACTGTGCATATGATTATGCACTCTTCCTGTTCAGACAGGTAAGGTCCCATGACGCGAAGTGCCTTGTAGAAGCTTATTCAACTTTCAAACTAGGTTGTCAAGAAAAGCACTGTCCTGTCTCCTTGCTCGGTGGCTTTATTACTGCTTAGAGATTCAGGCTGAGAAGAGTATAGGTTATTTCCTCTCCACCACTTGTGAAAAGCACATTATGCAAATGAATAGAACAATGCAGTTTTTAGAAATATATATATATATATAGGAATCGAAGCTGTTAACAAGGCCTAGATTTGTATCATAATCCAAATTACTTTTTTACTCTGAAGAGCTTTGTTTTTGCTCTACTTTATTTTTTTTAATTTTTATTTAAATTCAATTTGCCAACCTATAGTATAACACCCAGCGCTCATCCCATCAACCGCCCTCAGTTCCTGTTCACCCAGTCAGCCCTTCCCCACCCCCTACTTTGTATATTAAGAAAAAATCTTATTGGTAAACATTTTATATTTTCCCAAACATTTAACAGAAAATAAAAATGAAACAATTATGATCCTACCACAAAAATAACTTTTTCTTTATTCTTTTTTTTTTCTTTTTATTTATTCTTGACATGATTACTTCAGGTCTTCTATGCATTTTTTTTAACAAATATGTTTTGTTTTTCAAAACAGAATGAATTGTAATTTTTTTCTGTATCATTAGAAACTTAAAATGGTGATAAATGCTTACTACTGTATAATATTATTAGGTTAGAAATTATTTTTGTTTTTTGTGTGCACATTGGATTGTTTTTAGAATTTAAAACTAAAATTGCAATTTCGTGCTCAAATATGATTAGTGGTAAGATTCTATGTTCTAAGTGCTAACCACTATCCATTAGAATCCTTTTAGCAGTTATCTGTAAATGCCCAATTCTTTGGCATTTTGTCAATATTGGATACAATTTTCAATGCTTTCCAATACATAACACAAAGTGTTATTTCTTTGTTTTCATAATTTACTCTTATCTAGTTTTGTAGTAGGATGACCTTTCTTTTTTTGCCATTTTATATCATTATGAATTGTTTGTTTACATCCTTTGCAGATTTGTCCTTTTGTTGAATTTTAAAATTAACATAAATACTAATTAATACTATTTAAAACTCTGCCACTTGGTATACAGAATTATTAAATTGTGATTATTGATATCACCAGTTAGAAGCTCTTATTTTTTATTTAAAAAATAAAAAGTACAGTAATCTTTCATTGGTTAAGTTTTTAAGCTGACAAGTATCAGTGAGTATATGATTATATTTTAAAATTTATTTATTGTTTTAAATGGTTTTTCCTTCAGACAAGTAATACTAAGTGTTCTATAACACTGCATATAATTATATAAGAAAATAGCTGTGTTTGTATAAATTATAGGCCACATGGATTATTCCTACATGAATAAAATATGGTTTTCCTACAAAGTTTTTATGTGCTCAATGGTTTTATTTACCTCTAGGATAGGAGTAATCTTTTTATCTCCAATTCTCTTATTAGTCACTCCTGAATCTACTTCAATTAGACTTTTTTCAGCCAGCTCCTCTCCACAATACTCTCAATTCCACATTGCTCTGTGAACTTGATGGGTGCCCTAGGTCTTGAGGTCACAGGACTGACCCAAGGCACCTAGGATGTTAAGTTTACAGTATGAGGTAGACATTATAGGCACATGTGGGAATAAGGTCCTTCTATAGACCTGGCGCCTGTGAATACCACTCCCCGGTGCTGACAATCTTCTGTCCTGAGGAAGTCATGTCATTATTCAAAACTCAACTAAAATAACATTTTCTAAAGGAGAAATGCCCCTGACCAAGTCATGTCCTACCTCTATTCTTTCTCATAGCACATTATAATTCTACATAGGGCATCAACATTTTAATTACAATGTATGTAAAATTTTATTCATTATCTGACTCCCTCAGAAATATGCCTAACTCATGGAAGGCTAAAAAGTATATACCTGTTGTGTAAATAGTGGGTCTAATTTTGAGATGCATAATTCAATTTAATTATAACCCCATAGATTTTTCTTACCGTACTTTTCTAAAAAATTAAACATTTTAATCCAATGGAGAGAATCCATACTACACTTACATATTTAACATAAGACATAACAAAGCATTATAAAAATTTATAATATGCAGAAATTTCATAATATTATTATTAATAACTGTAATAAAAGTTTTTTCACTCTCAATATGTGAATAAACCGTTTCATGAAAAATCAAATCTGAAAAAAGTAACTTTTTAACTCATTCTATTTTGAAAAATATAAAATAAGAACTGAATAGATACACAAAGAAATAACTTGCAGATCAGGAGATGCATCTAATATAAGACAAACTCAGTCTTATTTAATGTAGAGCAATTATTATTCAGAATAATAAAAAATTATGATTGATGGGTTTTTTAGAAGACTTTATTTCCTTTTTCTATTATAAATCCTGTAGTTCTCACTAGTCAAAAAGGTGTGTTTATTATTTATATTTATTCAACTTTTAATGTATCACGGGAAACTGGCATGAGGAATGGTAGAAAAAAAATAAAAATCAATTTTGAGTGTGACTTGCTTGGACTCATTAGATAATACACCTAAAACATACTATTGCCTCTTCTCTTTAACTTGGTATGTGCAAACACATAAAAGTTTTAGGTGATATTGAGTTGAATAGAATTGAACTGTTCATTTAATGAGCTTAAGCAGTATAACATAGCTGTGGAAAATCACAGATTTGTAAATAAGATGTACTTTGAGTCCACTCTTGGTTCTGACCTCTAGTGCCTTTGTGAAGTTAGGAAAATCAAATATACTCTCTAAACCTTTGTTTTCTGTAAATAAACAGAAAAATCAGATTCGCTTCCAAGAGCTAATTTGAATATTGAATGAGATAAGACTAAATGCTAAACGCATGGTTTGGGGCAAAGGCATATAAAAAATTAGCTTTTAGACAGCTTCAAGAAAAATGACTGATAGCATACCTAAGACATAAAGAGTTTAGCAGGACATATTTTTTACCTGCCTAATTTTTCTTTTCCTTGTAATGAAGACACTTATGGCGATATTAAAACCTACTGCATAAATATCACTAAAATCAAGAGTCCATTCACAAATTAGTAAAGTCTTTATAATCCTAAGTGGTCATAAACTGATGTGTACAACCTCCGTGAATGGGTTTGTTAATCAAGTTTTCATATCTATCACACATTGATGTCCAAGTTTTCAAGAATTAAAATATGTTAAAAAACACATAAAATATCTTCTGAATATAGTGTTTCTTTGTTTCAGACATTATTTTGATATTTCATGTTAGCTAAAGGAAAAGAAGTGAATAATTGCCACTGCCAATTGATAGGATTGTAATAATAAACATTGTAATATGAGTCAGTAAATGCTAATTCAGAAAGAAATCTGGTTAACCAAATGTCATAAATAGAGATTTTATTGTATTCTAATTCCTATCATTAGGCTTTGTCTTACTACAGAATTTCTATAAATTACATGATTTTTCTATACATGACCATATATATACATATGCTTCGAAGTAGTCTACACGCAAATACAAACATATATACAACTTCTAGACTTGACATAAGTAATTTTCAATATTAACTACATAAAATGATGAAATTAATGCTACAATAGCAGGGATTAGTTTTTGCTGAACATAAGCTTATAGAAAATATGATCTTCAACATTTAACAAAACCTCGAAATATTTCTATATTTCACTAACGCTGTCATGTCAACTTTGCATTTGAATAATGCCCCATTAATATAATGCTTTATAGACTTACCAAATTACTCATACTCTGTCCTTTTGAATAGCAGACTAGATAGTTATGGATAATAATGCTATTATTCAAGGACAATAGGAAAGTGAAAATTTTATCATCAGGTTACCTCAGGGCAAAGTAAGAGAAGTAAAATCATTTTTTATGTTGGTAGTTCATATGCATTAAATTCTAGATTACTAAGGCACTCTGATAGATTCTCTGTTGAACAACTTTAGAATTGGGTCTAAAGAATTAAGAAAATTATGTTTACAAGTAAAGAATTGAAGAATCATTTAAAAGAGTCACTCATCTTTCTGGAATCTTCTTCTTAGAAGAAGTGTTCCAAGAGGACAAGTAAATGTAGGCTTGTAGTTGTATATGGTGCTTTCTGAGGCTATGCTGGAAAACAAAACATCTGTAGAGAGCTTGACCAGGCACTCGGTTTAAACCTGGAAATCTATTAGGAAGTATACTGCTTGCAATTTTATTATTGGTTGAAAAACTGCCTGGTTGGATTAGTCTTCTAAAATAGAATGTGTTTACTATTATTGGGACTGCAAGACATTTGAACTTTGATTATTGTGTACATATTTAAACAACTGTAATTAACAGGAAATCACTATCTTTTAAATGCATTTTTAATCCCTAAAATTCAAAGCAAAAAGCAGTTAACAAGTGCCTAGGTGCTCTGACATACTGATGTGAGTGGGCAAAGTTAAACAGGGTGTTAACCCTTCAGGAAATTATTAGGAGGTTAACATGTATGCTTCATAATATTTGCTCTAGTTTTGGCTATATTTGCACATATCTAGTCCTAATTCACAGAAAATGAACGTATACTACTATGCTAAGTAGAGGGTACCATTTCTACTTATGCTGCTTTTATCTAAGTTATTTTTAACCTTGCCTTCTATATCTATGGTGTTTTCTATGTACAAATAAGAATGTCTTAGATTTTATAAGAATAGGCATAGTTTAATTTCATCATGAGCCTCAGACACCAAAGGTACTTTCCTATATTTTTTCTATATAAGTAAGGAAACAGTAACTTATATAATTGGCTAATAGTCATGGAAACATGAAAAAAAGCAAGTAAAACACTGCTTTCATGACTTTACTAATTTTACTTCTCAGCTGAATAGATTACATGATGAAATCCATATAGTTAAAATAATCTACATACTGTTAATAAAATGTGTATTGTCTAAGATATTGCCGGTAGGAGGCAAGGAGTCTGGTACAAAACAAAAAATTGAAACTTCTTCACAAATAAGATTTAGAAATAGATTACCTGAAAAAATTCTGGAAAAGCACCCAGTTATGATTTTTACTACCTTCTTTTTCTCTCTCACTTAGTTTTCTGATCCTGGAGAGTTCTGTCTCAGCAAGATCTAGAACTTCGTAAAACATAAAAATAAGTGTGAAATTCCTTTGTTGAGAATTCCTCCTTCTAATCACTTTGTCCAGTGAAGAATGGATGAATGAGAGAACAGACTCAAAAATATCAACCGTGGGATGTCTGGGTGGTTCAGAGGTTGAGCATCTGCCTTCGGCCCAGGGCATGACCCCAGGGTCCTGGAATCGAGTCCCACATTGGTTTCCCCACAGGGAGCCTGCTTCTCCCTCTGCCTGTGTCTCTGCCTCTCTTTCTGTTCTCTCATGAATAAATAAATAAAAATCTTAAAAAAAAGATATTATAAAAAACATATCAACCATGATCCAAGCAAAATACACACTAGAGGAAGACAAACCATGAGAGACTCTTAACTCTGGGAAACACACCGAGGGTTGCTGAAGGGGAGGTGGGTGGGGGAGGGATAACTGGGTAACGAGCATTAAGGAGGGCACATGATGTAATAAGCACTGGGTATTATATGCAACTGACTAATTATTGAAAACTACATCTGAAACTAATGATGGACTATATGTTGACAGATTGAATTTAAAGTAAAAAAAATACCTACAGGGATGCCTAGGTGGTTTAGTGATGAGCACCTGCCTTCGACTCAGGGCGTGATCCTGGGATGCCGGGATGGAGTCCCTCACTGAGCTCCCCAAGGAGCCTGCTTCTCGCTCTGCCTATGTCTCTGCCTCTACCTCTCTCTCTGCGTCTCTCATGCATATGTAAATAAAATCTTTAAAAAAATACCTACAACCCATGAAAACATGAAAAAAAAATAAGTGTGAAATTCATTCACTTTGCAAACAAGTATTCATTTTGCACCAAGTATTGTCAAGAATTCTTCTGGACTCTAGGAACACTAAGGTAAGAAAGACGATTTCTGCCTCACAGAGCTTTAATAAGTAGACAATCATCACACAGTTCACGAAGTTCTATGGTTGGGGGATTTTGCATTATATTATTGAAGCATGTAAAAAGGAATCCAAGAATTGGGGTCGGTGAAGATAGAGTGTGAGAAATGGCACAGTATATGAGACCTGAGGATGAATAGAAGTTAGCTAGCCTGATTTTAAAAAAAGAAAAGTTATGAGGGATGAGAGGAATTAAAGGAAACAGGATCTACAGATATATAGAAATAAACACTGTCACATTCCCCTCTGACACCTCCTTCAGAGTTAACACATCTATCTCCCTCCCGCTAGAAATATCTACCACTGAAGTCTCAAAGCTGTATCCTTCCCTGGGAATTCCCATCAGCTGCACAAATCCACCTTGCCTAAGGTCATGCTCTCTCTCAAGGAGCTGCTCATTATGAGTTGATGTGGCGATGCCAACATCTAGCCTCCTTGCTATAGTTTGGGGGAATCCAAAGAGACATCCTAGCTCGAGCTTTTCATATGATTGGCTGAGACCTCAGTTGCCATCACATTGTTGGTTAGCTTTTCTCTTCTCCCAACTTCCGCTGGCCTCCCTTCCTTACAGGTGTATCCTCCTAGAACACTCCCCAGTAAATCACTGGCATGCAACTCTCCTTCTCACTGTTTCCAAAGCACCCAATCTAAAATGAACACAGAAGTGGAAGATGACATGGAACCTGAAAGAAGACTAACATGGCCATGGATTGGAGAGTTAGGGAGAGGCAAAAAAAAAAAAAAAAAAACAGAGAGAGAGAGAGAGGAGAAGTAAGAATGAGTCAGCCCGTCTTGGAAATCTTATTGTAACATTACTATAAAAGCAATAGAGAATGGTTGAAGTGTTTTATACATAGGATTGACACAGTCACATTGGAATTTCATAAGATTTTTCTGGCTGCTGGAAGGACAATGGATTAGAAGAGGACAAAGTTAAAGGCAAAGAAAAAGCCCCTTTGCAGAAGCATTCATTTGAGAAATGACATTTGAATGAGTATGGGGATAATGGAGAAAGAGATAACTGAATGGACATGAGATATATTTTGGAGTTAGAATAGATAGAAATTAAGGTTGGATGTGTAGGGAGACAAAAATACAGAGTTTCAAATGAAGTTCATTTGTGTGGCACTGCGGTGAAATGATGGTGCCATTTATGGCAATAGAGGAATAGGCTCTGCTACCTAACTATGGTTAAGTAAATTTCATTTCTCTAAGTTTAAGATTGTGTAGAGATAGATTTTTAGATTAGATACATACACACATATAAGTGTACAATGCCATGTAAATGCTAAGGACCTTGATAACACTAGAATATGAATTCTAACTGATAGGTTTGGGCATAAATGCTTAGCGTGAAGGCAGAGGAAAATAATTTCGGGGCAAGCAACTTGAAATTCCTTGGAGGGGATTTGGGGGAAATGCATAGGAAGAAGACTGAATTAGATTGGTTTGAAAAATATTTTTTGAAATAAAATTAAAAAAAATGTTTTTTGTATAACATGGAATCTGGAGGATTTAAAATGTTGGAGCTATCAGCTTTATAATTCTCCTGGCCTTGCCCTAAGATTATTGACTTGTGTGGATGACTGTTGCAGCATCAGACTTTGCAATGGAGTTCAAAAATAATGTCTGGGAAAACCATGAGAACTACTACTGCTATTGCTATCTTTTTGTTTTATTATTAATTTTTTAATTTTAAAAAAGCAATGCTTTTCTCACAAAATTCATCCCTCAGTCCCTTGACAAGAATTATACTATGTGGCTACCCCTAACTGTCACAGAGCAAATGCTTAGCTTTCCCATCCTTAATAACTGAGATTTGCAAGGAGTAAAAGAGGCTGGGAATAGGCTGGATTGGGTCAACCATCTTAGTGCCTGCCACAATCTACCCTTTGTATTCCCAACCTTCAAACGTGCACTTTTCTCACATATATCCATTGCATGAAAAACTTTTGCCTAAATACTTTTGAGTTATTCATCAAACTTTAGGTTCAGAATCTGTCTTTAGCAACCTCAAAAGTAAAACAAGTTATGTGCCCAGAACACCTAACATAAAAAGATTAAAAAAAACAAAACAAAACACTGGATTCTTAAATGGATTTTTCTACTTAAAGGTCTTTTACTTTGACAAAAAAAAAAAAAAAAAAAAAAAAAAAAAAAAAAGCCTTGTGTCTTATCTGAACTCCTGATAAGGTTGATCCTCTAATATTAGCTTCAGCTCAAGTTACAGAATAAATTGGATTTTGAGACTTTAAATTCAAAATTATGGGACTCTTACTCGATTTAGATTGCTAAAGACAGAGTACTTTTGATTACTAAAGCCATATCGTGTGTGATCTGCTTTCAGACAAGCCATTCCTTTTTTGTTGGAAGAGACAAGAAATAACAAAGATGCTCCAATATTTTTTCCTATAATTTTCACTATTTACACAGCATTGGTCTGTAAATGGCCTGGATTCAAGGCTGTAGATTACCCTAATTTGATCAAATATTTCATCCCATAATAAAAGTCACCAACATTAGATCAAATTGGTTGGGTCTTTGTTAAACAAAACTATCTCCTCCACTTGGTTTACCTGCAACATCTTGTGGTAGATACTGCGTAAAGGTTTTGGACAGTTCTAGTTAGATTTAATCATAGGTACTCAATTATTTTGGCTGTTAGGTTAATAGAATCTGGTTCCTCTATTTCTCTTTTCCATGTGGATATTGCTTAGATAGAGAAAATATGTTGATGTTTGATTTCCACCTTGTAATTGGTCTTCTTATTTATCTTGTTGAAATCATTGCTGATTTCAATAGTATGGTTGTTGTTTCTTTTGAGTGTTCCAGGGCTACTGTCTTATTTCCTACTAATAATACTTGTGGAATATTAACTTCCTAAGAAAATAATATATGTTTTTGTACCTTTAAATACTTTCTTACTGGAAATCTATTTTAGTTGTATAGCATTATTACAGCAATTTTCTCTATTTCTTATCCTCTATCTTCTTAGTTTTTCATCTTCTGTCATTTTGGCTCATATTGAGTTCTATTTTATTTTTTTATTTTTTTTCTTTATTTATTTTATGATAGTCACACAGAGAGAGAGAGAGAGTCAGAGACACAGGCAGAGGGAGAAGCAGGCTCCATGCACCGGGAGCCCGATGTGGGATTCGATCCTGGGTCTCCAGGATCGCGTCCTGGGCCAAAGGCAGGCGCCAAACCACTGCACCACCCAGGGATCCCCTATTTTATTTTATTTTGTTTGTTTTATTTTTAAATATAATCTCATAGTCTCTTCTAATAGTTGGATTTCCCTATTTCCCAATTAGTGACATGACTAATAATTTTGAATTTAGTTTCTGTTTTCTGTTTTTTATGATTTTACTTTGTTCCTGTTTTGCTTTCTGAATTTTCTTAAAATCATAGGTTTCTTATTTTTATTTTCCCTGTATTAGATTGAAGAACATAAATATTTCATCACTCTTAAGACTTACATCATTTAGACATTTCTGGAATTGAAATGTGTCTCTTCACTGATGGCATCTTGAGTTACAGTCAAATGGAAGTCATGACAAAGCTGCCCCTGCTTTTTCATGCATGACCTTTGTCATATAATTTCATATTAGAGGAAAAACACATTATTGGTCCACATATTTTTTGGTACCACGTATTTATACTTAGTTATCTTTTAAAATATCTACAAAAATAGTATGATTGACTGAGATGTAAAGTTACTTTGGAAATTAATATGGGAACGGTGAAGGCATACATTTGATAGCAGTGAAGCAAATATCTGCTGTTGGAACAATTAAAATGATTCCATATTTACTTGCTGAATAACAGTAAGTGGTTTAGGGGACCACAAAAAGGAAGAGACTTGAAAGTAGATTAAGCTGCATCATGTTTTGTAACTGAGATAAATAAAAAGGACCATTTATCACATACCAAATAAGTAAGTACCAACATCAAACTTGTAGATGGCTGTCAGAAGTCTGGAAGGAAATACTGGAGAAAATGCTATAGCACCAATCCTTAAGCTGGTTCATACTATGCTACTATAAGGGGGGAAAAAAAGGAGAGGGGCTTTGAAGTATTCAATTTTAGAGTTATCTGAGAGATTAGGACTTTGTCAAAACATTTTAAGGCAAACATTTGTTTCCTACATTTTTCTTTCGATGGTTGTAGAAGATATGATACAATAGGTACACCTTAATAATTCTTAATACATATAAACACTCTTGTTTAAAAAAAATATTTATTTATTCATGAGAGACACAGGGGGAGAGAGAAAGAGAGAGAGAGAGAGAGAGAGAGGCAGAGACACAGGCAGAGGGAGAAGCAGGCTCCATGCAGGGAGCCCGACACAGGACTCGATCCTGGGACTCTGGGATCATGCCCTGGGCCCAAGGCGGTGCTAAACCGCTGAGCCACCTGGGCTGCCCCTACATAAGCATTCTAACATATAAATGTGTTGTTATTGACAGCATCTTTTTCTTTCTTTATCGAACATTAAGAATATGGTGCATCTTAAAATTAATGACATAGTTTTAATGATTTATTTTTTGAATAATCACCTTTACAGTTTTGGCATTCCTTTGTATACTTTTCTGACAAATTTCAGAGTAATTTAATAGGTAAAGTGTGAATATAGAAACAGAGAAGAAATGAGTATTTGATGAATTTTTGAGCATTTGTAAAAGTCAGTTATTATATATATTTAAGAAGTTGAAATAAATTTTGTAATTATACAGAAATAGTTGTGCAGTTTAGATATCTGTGTTGTTAAAACAATGCCCCACCCACATTTTTTTTTTTTTTTATTAGAAATGAGTTGGTATATTGGAGTAGAAGCTACAGATTGAGAGGCCTACTGTGGTCTGTGTATTAAGAAAACTTTTGCATATGAGCTGAATGACAAAATCCTCTTTGTGGTTTTCAATTGTTGTTTCTCAAAGGGATGGATTATTTCATGTAGTTAATACTACCTGTCCTGGAAGCAAGTTGTTTCATCTGATTGGAAAGGCAAGTGTTTACTTGTAGCCTCTAATGTGTAATAATTCTGTTTTTCAAACGAAATTCATGATAGTCCCTGCCTTCTCTACAACTAAGAATCTAGAGGACAAGTGGTCCCAGCTAGGGAAAAATTATATTAGCCCCTGATATGCAGTCTTTGCTCTCTAAGCTCAGAATTATTAACAGTGTTCTTCAACTGTATTACACAAATCTTTGTAATATAAATATCACACAATTTGTCATTACTCATTAATGTATATGGATTTGGATTTATGAATTAAAATTTCAATATATTATAAAATTATTTCAAGGTTATTCTTACCATAATGGTTTTCTCATGTGCATTGCAGCTCTGAGCTTACAGCATTTCCCAAAGCTACATACTCTGAGAGAGTAATAACCTTTCCACCTAAGAGCACACATGACTCCTGGAACTCTTACTTTCAGTTTGAAACAATGCCTAGTAGAGTTACATTGCAAGGACCTGATAAGGCTTGAAAGGATTTTCCATTTCAGGATAGATAAAGCCTTCCCACAAGCAGGGTTCTACAAGGGAATCAAATATTCCCCAAAGGGAAAGAGTCTTTAATACACATTACTCCTTTCATACCAAAATTGAAGTAATCAAGGCTATATGACTCAGATGGGACGTAATGGTCAAACAAGGGAACCAAAAAACGGAGAATGAGGCTTATGAAGCTAAAGCTATTTTGGGTCATGTTATAGACTTCCAAAGGTTACTCTTCAAATCAATTAAAACTACTTATTTTGCTACTAATAATATGTATCTGAGTAAATGTATAGTATACGTACAAAAACACATAACCATGAATTCATATATATGCACATATATTTGTTATTCTGTAAATAATTAGTATGGAATATGTTATACGCACAAAATAGATATATACAGTGCATGTGTATCTCTATCTGTGATTCCTTACTGTGATTCTTTTATTCTTTTAAGCATTTTGTATGTTGTAACTTAGTTCATCTTCACAGGAGTACTAATTATTATTCATTTAGATGAGAAGACTGAAAGACCATTAAACAAAAACCAAGATGTAACGCTGATGAACTGAAGAGAGTAATGTGCTTTGATTTTGTTCTTTCTACTACATCGCTAATATTTATTATTGCCAAGGATGTGAATATTGACGTCTGATAAACATGCTTTAGAGCCAGACGATTGCTGTGGTAGGTAGGCTATTAAGATGGCCTCTAAGACTGCCCTGGGGAACATGCCCTGTGTGACCTTTGATCTCAGAGTGTGAGCGAGATGGGATGAGATACATGAGTTTGTTGGTGTAGGCTGCAGATGCGATTTTGCAGCTATAAAATGGAGCATGGTGAGGATGGGCTAACTAGTGACAGATGGAAATGCAGCGATTCTATCACTCTAGCTCTGCATTTTCACATCACCTATACAGTGGAAATATGAATCTCATTGAAACAGATGCATTTTCAACCATCTTAGGTAGTCAGACAATAGAAACATGGCCTCAGAGGGTTTCTAAGTAAAGTCCTGTGAAGAAAAAGGTACAGAACAATAGTGTTTGGCTGTTGAAAAGGCAGACTAGGGCATGGCCATCTTTCAATCTTCAGCAATGAACATGGTGACCTTCTGACAGTGATTCTTTATAGTTGTTTTTTTTCTTCTGCAGAGATAATGGCACAACCATAAAAGAATGCACAACTAATGCACAAAAGGATAAATAATAAATATGTTATTCTTATACCATTAAGTCAAGTGAGATTCAAAGCACTTTCACTCTAAGAAATTCCATGTTGCCGACTCTATATCTAAGTACATTTTTTTTTTTTTATCTAAGTACGTATTTTACATCACTTTGAAAAATATTGTCCAGTTTTCTTTCGGAGTCTGAAAATAAGAAATAAAAACATATTTAAATTTTAATGCTATATCGTATTTGGGCAGATTTTGAAATCACTCTCAAATTTACCAAGACCGTGTCTCTATTCTTTGATAACTTCCCAGGCTTTGCATATGTTAGAAGCTGAAAAAAGTCTGGAAAGGAAAACTAGCCTTCTCATCAGTATTTAC
This sequence comes from Canis aureus, assembly GCF_053574225.1. NCBI lineage: Eukaryota > Metazoa > Chordata > Mammalia > Carnivora > Canidae > Canis > Canis aureus. The sequence continues at coordinate 45,493,073 of NC_135624.1, read as the reverse complement.
TGAGTAGATTAGGTAATAGTACTCCAGCCTGAACCTCTATAAAATAGAAAGGAAACACCAAAATGTTTTGAATGATTTCAAGATTAAATTAGATTTTTAAAACAATGTTCCAAAATGAAAAAAATTAATAAGACTTAATAAATTAATTAATAAATCACAAGGATAAATATAGCATAAGGAATGTGGTCAATAACACTGTAATTACTTTGTATGGTACAGGATGGCAATCACAGGTATGGTAGTGAACATTTTTTGATATATATAAACATTGATTCACTATACTCCTGAAACTAATATAACATTGTATGCCAACTATACTTCAATTAAGTTAAAAAAAGAATAACATTCATTATAGTTACAAAATTTGCTAATGATTATATCACTACTGAATATTTGGATATAAATTCTTATGCTTACTGAATTTACAAAAAAAGGAGAAGAAATTAATTCATAATATTATATGTATAATGGATAAAAAATAAATATATTTCCACTCTCTGAGAAATATATTAGTGTCAATAATCAGTTTATCCTTAGATTATAAGGATCATATAAAATCAACCTGACATTGAATTAAGTTTTATGCATGGGATAACAGATGTTTTCAAGTGTGAGCTTTCTCCTATTTATGGAGATTTCCTGATATTTCTCTTTCATGCAGGAAAAAAACATCTCCGTGGTATGATTTGATATTTGTTAATTTAATTTTATGTTTTTAGTTTTTAAAAAGATTTTATTTATTTATTCATGAGAGATGCAGATGGAGTGGCAGAGACACAGGCAGAGGGAGTAGCAGGCTCCCTGCTGGGAGCCCTGGGACTCCATCCCAGGGCCACAGGATCATGATCTGAGCAAAGGCAGATAGATGCTCAACCACTGAGCCACCCAGGTGCCCCAATATTTGAACAGTTTAGAAAATAATAACATATATGTACATTATTTCATAAATATCATTAGGTGTTTAATCCCTTGAAAATAAGGGCAATATATGGGAAGTATTGTACTAGTGTTTTTATATAAAACGTAACATATCTATTATCTATTATCTATCTACCTACCTATGTCGAGCACAAAAATTTAATTATTCTTAGTCAAATAACTATGCAAAAATTTAAATAAGAAGTTATTAGACAAATAATAAAGAAATTTCTCCTTACATCTGGCCTTAGAAAATATTAGAAAAATTAAATCCATTAAAATGTTATTTTACCATAGTCCTGCTGTTTACTTTGTTGCTTTGCAGCTAGAAACTGCTTTATCAATATATCAGTGACACATTATTGGGGCAATTTACAACTTTTGTGTATGTGTTCAACCTTCAGAGTCTTTGCTGAAGATTCTACATTGACTATAGCTGAGAACTTTGAGTTAAAGTAACCTTTATCAAATTTCCTCTTGTTTATATTAAAATACTTGTATTTTTACATAATTTCATTATATTTTTATTTTTAAAAAAATAAATAAATAAATGCATACTCTGTCTATAATTAATCTCCTTATAATGTTTTTATTTATGTCATCTTAAGTATTTTTAATGAGATAGCACTATTTTTGTTGGATCTTACTTTTTATTATCTATTTCCTCTTTGCTAAATGCCAAAATTCTAAAAGTAATTAGAATGAAATACAACAAAAAGGGAAAGAAAATGTTTTTTCTCTCCTATTATTTCAGGGCTAGTGTTCCATTATTTTTGTTTCTTCACCTGATAACTCACTTACATAATCCTCATTAATTCCATTTCTTAATCACTCATTTGCTTCTTTTACACTTGCAATTTGTGCTCTGCTCCCCATACTAATTAGTATTAGTAACTAATTTTAAAAATATATTCCTTTACTCCTCCTGGCCTTAATGCAGTGATGGCTACTTTTTAAGCATATTCTTATTGGGTTTAGGGTTCAGTATTAAAGTGCTCCATTATCCACTCCAGAATGAGGAATGAATCAAGAGATGCAGAACATAGAGAAATGGGCATCAAACATTCTTAATAATAAAGGTGGATGGTGAATGAAACTTTAAGTATAGGGTCACAGTGAACTTCATAATCTTATGCTCCTTAAAGAAGTAGCCCTTATCATTCAGTCATGGCTAGTGCTTGACAACTGCAAGCCTGCTTTATGTAGAAGAGTCTGTTCAGGATGGAGCAGAAAATATCTGTGTTTTAAGGACAGTTGGGTTTGGAAAGTAGAGAGATAGGCATTGAAAGGCTGTATGTATCTTCTACAAACACGTTAATCATATATAAAAGTCTTCCTGTGAAAGAATGGTATAGAGAAAGATCAATAAACTTAGCCTTCCAAAGGGAAGGTTGATGAAATTAAAACTGTGGTCATTGGTGCTCATTTCTCTTGTTGCTGTTCAAGACTGTGTTCTGTCCAGCATTTCTTGACTTTTGGCGTTTGATTATGTTTTATTAATTCTTTGATCACTCTTTTTTAATACTTGGGTCACACACCATCTTAGAGAACGTAAGATTATTTTTCTTGAGTCTCAACTGACTTTTATAGTTTTACTCATTATAAAGATGAATCTATGTCTTCTCTCCTTGAGGTCAATGATCACATGGGATTCACTTTCATGACAGCTTTAGCGTCTAACCCAGGACTTGACCTATAATAAGTTTTCAGTATATTCTTGTCCAATTCAACTTGTAAAATCTCAATTAAATATATTTTTAATAAAAAATTCAACTAAATATTACATATAAATGATCACTTATAAAACTTCTGTCAAACTTTTAGGGTTAACTCCAGATCATCATTGCTCTGTGCTCTTAATCCTAGTCTGGGCTAAGGATTAGTTTTTCTCTAGTATCCAATAATATAAATTTCACTTTTATATTTTATAAAGCATATAAGTTTTATATAATTTTATATTTTAATTTTGATATATAATTACATACAATAAATATTTAATTATCTATATATTATATATCACCATTAGACTGCAGTCAAGAGTCTGAGTGGGGTTTCATGGGTGAGGTTCCAGGGGTTGGCTTTCCCCTGTAGTGCTCCATGGGTAGGATACCAGTGAGCTACAATAAGGAAATTTTATGTGTCTAGTGTACTAAAGTGTTTGACACTCAAATATTTGTTGAACTGGATTTTACTTTATTAAAAGGAATACTCATGATTAGAAAGGCCTTAGAGTTTCAATGTGCCAAGATGGAAATGGCTGATGGGAGAGCAAGTTTGTAAGGAAAGAAGATAAGTTGTGGGGATACTAAGTTTGAGTTTTCTATGAGAAATTACAATAGGAATACTGAGTCTGGAATTTAAACCTAGAATTCAGGAAAGGAGCCTGGGCTACAGAAAGAAAGTTGAGGGTCATTAGTGTATAGTTCTGAGATCACCAAGGAAATAAGTGTAGATAGAGACAAATAGTGGCACAAGTATTATCTATCAATCCTTGAGATACTCCAAAATTAAGCTGTTACATGTAAGAAAGAGGAGCCAGCAATGGAGACTGAGAGGAAGAAGTCAGTGAGAAAGAAAGAAAACCAAGAACATATGGAATCAGGTCAAGTGGAAATCAAGAACTGACATTTGGGTTTATCAACAATGGACTTCTTTGGTGACCATGATAGGATCTGATTATAATGTGTCAAAAACAGGATAGGAAGAGAAGAGCTGTAGGCACTAAATATGCATCATTCTTTGAAGCAGTTTTGGTGCAAAGGGTAAGCTGGTCAGATGAACATGGTCAAGAGAAAGTTTTCATTTTTTAAGTTAGAAGAAATAATCTCATGTTTGAATATTGTTGTTGTAAGAGAGGGAAACATCTTTGTAGCAATGCCTTTGAGAAGATTAACAGGGAAATTAAAGTGATGTGTTTCCAGTTTGCAATAAAGGATGAAATCTCCATTGCTTAAGTTGAGGAATTGGCTTCAGATAGGTACAAGCCCAGCATCAGCGTGGTGATGGAATACATTCTGCTCACTCTTATGAGAAGTCCTGCAAAGTCACATTACAAGAATGTGGATATAATTCTATAACAAGGAGAGAGTGGAGACTATCACAATAGTCTAATCTCTCGCATCAGGTTAAGTATTTTTATGAATCTGTTCCATTCTCTAGTTGTTAAAGACTAAAGACTAGAGACAACTGGTCTAGTCCATGGGATTATTTAGAATAAGCAAACAAAACTGAATAAAATAATCATCATTTAATCCCTTTAGTTATCTTTCCATAAGTGTCCCCTAGTTTAAAATAATGTAGGCATTTTGACAATAATTTAATTTATTTTATCATCATTATCCCTTCTAAAATAATTTTATATTATTTGTTAATGCATCTGGGATTTGAATCACACCTCAATGTTATTGTCAAGATTTTATCTACCTTATTATTATCAGAGGATGTGTCTTTGTGATACAGTCAAATAAAAATTATGACTGCCAAATGATACATTTTAGTGTAAAAATCTAAGAATGAAAATTTGGAAAGCATTTGCAACTCTACTCTAAAATGTTTCTTAATCCTAAAAAATTAATTTTTTGGTGTTTTGTTCAAGTAATGGACTACTTAGCTCACTTCCTTTTTACTATGTAATAGTTTTATTTTTAATTTGAATGAAATCTATATACAAAAAATAACTACATATTTTCCCATTAGTATTTATTTATTATTTTAAGGATTTTATTTATTTATTATTTTAAGGATTTTATTTATTTATTCATTATTTAATTATTCACAGGCAGAGGGAGAAGCATGCTCCCTGTGGGGAGCCCGATAAGGGACTATATCCCAGGACCCCAGGACCACAACCTGAGCTGAAGGCAGATGCTAACCACTGAGCCACCCAGGCATCCTCCCATTAGTATTTATTTATTGAATATCTGTATGCATAATACTTTTTGTTAGAAGAAAAGTGGAATAAAGGAATTGAATTCTGACTTTGAGAACTTATATTCTGGTTACGTAAAAAGCTAAAAGATAAAATATTTAGACAACAATACAAGCCTACATATTAGCAAATATTAAAATAGATAGTACAGTTAACAGGTGATACAGTATAGAGAGAAAAATTTGGACTGAAATTATCAGTTTGTTATGAATGAGGTAGAAATGATATTAAGTTTCAAAAAATTGAGTACCTATTTGGTAGCAATTCCTCTTAAATATTGTAGGTGAATAAAAGTAATTTCTAATATTAACAAGCTTATACTCTGTGAAGTAAGGGAAAGGAAAAAAACATGCAATTATAAGGGAAAATTTTACTGTATGGTAAAAATATGATAGAGATATATCAGACATCAGGTTGGAGAAGTATATGTGAGTCAGAATGGTAGATCATAAAGGTTTCTAGGATATATGGCAATACCCAGGTAGCATCTAAAATCTGTCTGGCTGAGTTTCCCAGGGTTAATAGGAGTTAACCAGGTAAAAGGATCTGAATCTGTCACTAATCCATTAAAAAATTAATAAATTGGATTTTTTGGGTTTGGGGGGGTATTGAGTTTTATAAGTTCTTTGTACATTTTTAACACTAACCCTTTATTATCCCATACCTGTCAGAATGGATAAAATCAGCAATACAAGAAATAGTAGGTGTGGGTAAGGATGTGGAGAAAGGTGACCCTCTTGCCCTGTTGGTAGGAATGCAAATTGGTACAGCCACTCTGGAAAACAGTATGGAGGTTTCCTCAAAAAGTTAAAAATAGAACTACCCTATGATTCAGCAATTGCACTCTTAGGTATTTGCCCCAAAAATACAAAAATACCAATTCAAAGGGATACATGCACACTGATGTTTACATCACCATTATGTACAATAGGCAAATTATGGAAACAGTCCAAGTGTCCATCAACTGATGAACGGATAAGGAAGATGTGGTGTAGATATGGAATATTACTCAGCCATAAAAGAGAATGACATCTTGCCATTTGCAATGACATGGATGAAGCTAGAGAGGATTATGCTAAGTGAAAAAAGTTAGGCAAAGACAAATATCATATGATTTCAATCATATGTGGAGTTTAAGAAACAAAGCAAATAAGAAAGGGAAAAAAAAACAGAGAGGGAGAGAGAGAGAAAGGGAGAGCAAGCGAGCGAGATCAAGAAACAGACTCTTAACCGTAGAGAACAAACTGCTGGTTGTCAGAGGGAAGGTGGCTAAGAGGATGGGTTGAGTAGATGGTGGGGATTAAAGAGTGCACTTGCTGTGATGAGCATTGGGTATTGCATGGAAGTTTCAAATCACTACGTACACCTGAAACTAATAGCATATCATATGTTAACTATCTGGAATCTGAATAAAAACCTTTAGAAAAATTAGTAAAATGATGCTTGGGGAAACTGATCTTTGTATCTATCTATGTATATCGTATGCACGTATCTATACTTCAGTGTCTATACAGTATCTATATCTACAGGTATCCATAGATGTTTTGCATTAGAACGTATGCATACATTTGTAAAGGTTCTCTGGGAGGCAAAACTGTCGGGGATCTAGAACTTGATGCAGCAATTGGGTGTTGATCTTCCCACTACCCTTTGTTTCATAAACCTATGCTACAGGTGTCCCATCAGGTCTTGAAAATTACCTTTACCGAAACATACTTCTCAGATGTTAGGCTAGGAATTACTCAATATATACATTAGGATCCATAAGTTATCATTAGAATAACCAATAGGTTAAATTTCTATGTTGACAGATAGTTAAGTAAATCATTAATTAAAGTGGCCAGAAGAGTTAAGGATTTCTCAAAGAGCTGTCTTTTTCTTTTGTTTGTTTGATCTCAGTTTTGCTATGCAACTGGTTCAATACCCAGTGAATAATGAAGCCAATGTTTGATTAAATTGTGTGTAGATGTAAAAATTTCCTGACAACTGTGTAGACTATATTCTACATTCTTGTGATATTGCTATGAATTTCATTCCAATAAAATACAACTACTCAGTTGGATCAAAGTCTATGTATATTCATAACTTCTAAAGAGCAGTAATGTGAAGTAATTAGTAAACGGTATCAAATCTGAATACAAGGAAGAAAAAATATATGACTGTTGGTTAAACAAGGAGCAATTCTTAGGAATATTGAACTATCAGGAACCTATTTGAAGTTTTTGGGTTATTATCTAAATTAAGTTGCATATACATTTTCTAGGTAAGAACCTTAATGTATAAAAAAATTGATACATGTCACAGTTATTGTTGCAGCAAGAATTACAAATCTGTTAAACATTTTCAAATGAAAGATCATTTCTAGGACCTAAATCTTATACTTCTATCTCTGCTTTTTAAACAAGATGGGTTTCTGAAATACATTACAAAGGTGCAGTGACACAGAAAATATGAATTATTGCAAATTCAAATTACTAATTTCTTATATTAGTCACTGGAAGAGTTTATTTTTCTACAAGTAGATAAGCATGTCCACTCAAGCAGAATATTGGTTTAAAACTTAAATTCTGGGCGGCCCAGGTGGCTCAGGGGTTTAGCGCCGCCTTCAGGCCAGGGCAGGATCCTGGAGACCCGGGATCAAGTCCCATGTTGGGCTCCCTGCATGGAGCCTGTTCCCTCTGCCTATGTCTCTGCCTCTCTCTCTCCCTATGTCTTTCATGAATAAATACATAAAATCTTAAAAAAAAATAAAATAAAACTTAAATTCTGATCAGTAGATTCTTTTCTAAAATAAAGAGAAGCCTCCTTAGGGTATGATCTCTTCTGATTAAATTTGGGTCTTATTTTTCTACTTTTAATTTAATTAAGATTTATGCTTTGGGCTAGTTCAATGGTTTTCCTTTAGGCTATGATTTTGGTTCCTTAAGAGTTCTTTTTAAAATCCTGTGCAGCATCTTCTACTATATTTTGATTATTGCCCTTCCAAATGTCCCTGGCTAGCATATTGATAGGTCTATCAGTTCTTTAAAAAAGTGTATTTATGTATATGCTATTCTCTAACTCATTCTTAATTAAATTAAAAAATAGAGTAAATTAAAAAGAAATACTTTTACTATGTTTGCATTTTATTGTGAAGGAATATACAAAACTTATTCTAATGAAAAGGGTTACTTGTTATTCTGGATAAGAATTTATCTGAGTTTTAGATTTCCACGGAGGTGACATAGTTCTGTCAGTAACTCGCAGGCTTGTAAATTGTTCTTTTCTCTCACTTTCATCTAAAAATAGTTACTGGGTCTGTCCACTTCTCTTTATACATTCCAATTTTATCTCTTCCTATTTGTACTAATCTAGTTCAAGTCTATCAATGGAAGCCTGCATCATACCTGGTCTTCTGGCTTGCCCTCTTGTTTTCATTCTGGCCATCCTCAATCCATCTTGAACAGCACTTCTGGGTTAATATTTACATAACACCATGTTTTCTTGTTTATCATGTCATCATCATAACCAGAACACTTCAAAAGGTATATCACATATTATAGGATGCTCTTCAATTCCCTTAATATGTGATTCAATGATGATAGCTTTATATTCCCATTCTAGTGTCTATTGTTCATCCTAGTGAATTATTATAGTACCTATCTATGCCATTTGGAAAATTATGTGTTATTTGGAAAATCAAATAAAAGTAATACAATAATAAAAAGCAGAGTACTTTAATATTTAAATACAGGAGTGGATCTTGTGCTAAATGGCATCCTCTTTATGTATGTGCTTAATAAATAATAAATGATTCAATATGGTATCAAATTGTTCCTATATTAGCATCTATTTTACCTGATGACATTGACATTTTTTTAAACTCTAGTGTAATCCATTTATTGAAAATAAAGCTATCTGGTATTTTGAAATATGTGGAAAAGAAAACTCAAAGATTTCCAGGCCTGGTGGTCTCTGGAATACACCAATGTTAAAAATATTACATAGTCAATGATATTGTGGTACCATTGTATGGTGACAAATGGTAGCTACATTGAAATCATAGAGTAATATGTAATCATCTCAAATCACTATGTTATACATGTGAACTTAAATGTAATATTGTGTATCAACTACATTCAGATGAAAACATTTTTTTAATGAAAAAAATGATGGATAGGTGTTGTGCACTCATGTATTAAAATTTTCATGAAACTTCATAAAATGATTTTTTTCCCCTTCTTTCTTCCACAGCTTGGTAATTTAACATTTTTCAGAATGTCAACATTTAGGTATAGGATTTGCAACAATAATAAATAACAAGCATTTATTACACTTATTGATTATTTTTGTATAAATATTATAAACTTAGTTCTCTTTTGAAGTTCTATTTTTAGTAGTTTTAACTTGAACAAAATCCATCATGGTTTTTTAATTGTAGGAAGTAATTCTCATATGTTTAATGTTATTGCCTTTATTAATTTAGTCTTTGAAAACTTAGTATTTCTTGTTTATCTTGCAGAATTACATTTGTTTCTTTTTCTAAAACTGAGATATTTATTACGACATGTATTTATGAATTAAATACTATATAGTCTTATAGAAAAGTGCAATCTAGGTTCCACTGCCCACTAGTTGTATGATTGATACCTTAGAATTGAATTTTTTAATGTATTGAAGGAAGATAATACTTGCTTTGAATATTGAATAAAACAACCCAGGTACATTGATTAAAAGGGCTTGCTACATAGTAAATGCTCAATCCATTTTTCTTTCCCTCAATTCATGTTACAATTACATTCTTAATAACTATAATTATTGATACCACCTGGTGTGGATTCTAGCAAAAAATCACAAGACAGGATAAAAAGGTAGGGGAAAAAACACAGTTTGAAGACACAAAACAGACTCGGATAGTACACAGAATTTAAAATTGTCAGACGGCCAGTCAGAGAGAAACAATGAGCCATATGATTTTACTCATATGTGGAATTTAAGAAACAAAACAGATGAACATAGAGGAAAAGAAAGAAAAAGAATGAGAGGGAGGCAAATCATAAGAGACTCTTAACTATAGAGAACAAACTGAGGTCTGATGGAGAGAGGTGGTTGGGGGGGGCGAGCTAATGAGTGATGGGTATTAAGAAGGGCACTTGTGATGAGCAATGGGTATTATATGTAAGTAATGAATTACTAAATTCTACTCCTGAAATGAATATTATACTATATGTTAACTAAAATTTAAATAAAACCTTAAAACATTGAAAAAAAACAAAATCATCAGACAGGAGATTTAAAATAAATATAATTAATATGTTTAAGATTCTAAGTAAACAGAGATGATATAGGGGATCCCTGGGTGGCTCAGCAGTCTAGCCTGCTTCTCCCTCTGTCTGTGTCTCTGCCTCTCTGTGTCTATCATGAATAAATAAATAAAATCTTTAAAAAAAGAGAGAGATAGTATAAAATATTTGGTTGGTAGTGTAAACAAAGAGATGGATACTCAAAAAAAAATGCTAGAAATAAAAAGCATTGTAACAGACAGGACCATAAATACAGAAAACAAATTGGTGGTTGCCAGAGGTGAGGAGATGAGGCATGGGCAAAATGAATGAAGGGGAGTGGGAGGTGCAAGCTTCCAGTTATAAAAGAAGTAAGTCACAGGATGAAAGGTACAGCATAGAGAATAAAATCAGTGGTATTGTAAAGTGCTGTATGATGACACATGGTAGTTGGGTGATGACACATTGGCATGAGCACAGCATAACATACAGAGTCGCTGAATTGCTATGCTGTATACCTAAAACTAATGTAACTTTGTGTGCCAGCTATGCTTCAATTAAAAAAACAAAAAAACAAAATTTAACAGAAATGAAAAATGCCTTTGATAGGCTAATTAGAGGACTAGACATAGCTGAGGAAGAAATTAAGGAATCTGAAGATATGTTAATATAAAATTCCCAAACTGAAGTTTGGCAATGAGAGAAAATTAATGTAAACAGAACAGACTATCCAAAAACTTTGGCATAACTTCAAAAAGATACAACATACATGCAATTGCAATCACAGAAAGAGAGAAGAGAGAAAAATATCTGCTACAATAATGTCAGAGAATATTCCAAATTCACAATAGGCAACAAAGCACACTTTGGAGAAGCTCACCAAATAGACACCAAATGGAGAAAATACAAAACTGAACAGAACAAATCTATATGTAGGCATAGCATTCTCAAACTTCAAAAAAAGAGGAACTCTTAAAAGAAGCCAGAAAAAAAAAATATCTCATCTACTAGAGAACAAATATAGTAATTACAGTGGGTTTCTCATCAGAATCCTTGCAACCAAGAATAGAATAAAACAATGTATTGAAAAATAAAGAAAAAAAAAAAACACCAGACAATTTTCTCTGCTCAGTAATAATATTCTTCAAAAAGTGAAGGAGAAATAAAGAATTCCTCAGACAAATGAATACTGAGGGAAGTAATCACCAGCAGACCCACTTTGAAAGAAATTTTAAAGGAAGTTCTTCGGGGGAAAAAAAAAAAAGGATATATAAGTCCGAAACTTTGTAGTTTAAATCTAGGCAAAGAAAGGAAGAACACTAGAGAAAGAAAAAGTAAAAGTAAAATAAGATCTATGCTTTTATTTTTAAATGATATTAGATAATTGTTTAAAGTAATAATGGCAACTATTTTTTGAGTGATTATAGGAAATGGGTGAGTTAAATGAAAAACAGCAATTTCACAAGGGCCAGGAGAAAGGAAAGGGAACTAATGTGTTATATAGTATCCACACCACCCATTAAGCTATATAGTGTTTGAAAATGGATTTGGATTATTGTTAAGTGTTTCTTGCAAATGCAGGCAACCCCTAAAATAATGGGGAAAATGGAATAAGGTATGTCATCAAGTAATCAGAGAAGGTGGAAAAAGAAGGGAAGAAAATAAAAGAAACAATGACAAGTGTGATAAATAGAAAAGATACAAATACTATAAATATTAATATAACTATATTGATACTAACTTTAAATGTGAATAGCCTAAATAAACCCATTATAAGACAAAGAGTATCAGGGCAGCCCCAGTGGCACAGCGGTTTGGCACCGCCTGCAGCCTGGGGTGTGATCCTGGGGTCCGAGGATCGAGTCCCACATCAGGCTCCCTGCATGGAGCCTGCTTCTCCTTCTGCCTGTGTCTCTGCCTCTTTCTCTCTGTGTCTATGAATAAATAAATAAAATCTTAAAAAAAAAGACAAAGAGTATCAGAGTACTTAAAAATATGAGCTGTATGTGGTCTTCAAGAAAACTACTTTAAACATAAAGACATATATAATTTAAAAGTAAACAGAGAATGATAACATTAATTTTTTTAAAAAGCTGGAATCACTATTTTAGGATAGGCATTTTTCAGAACAAGGAAACTTATTATAAATAAAGAAGCATTATATAAAGATACAGGATTCCACTCTGCAGGAAGACATAACAATCAACATATATACATCTAAACACAGAACATCAAAAATATGAGGCAACAACTAATAGAGGAGCAAAGAGAAATAGAAAAAATTACACAATTATACTTGAATACTTCAACATCTCTCTTCCAGTAATTGATGGATAGAGCATGCCAAAAATTAGCAAGGATATGGTTAACCCAAACACCACCAATCAACAGGATGTAAATGACATTTATAGAATAGGTCACCCAACAACACCCAACATATTTTTCTCAAGTTCACATAGAACATTTATCAAGACAGACCATGTCTGGACCTAAAATACATTAATGAACTTATATGGATCATACAAACTATGCTCTCAGACCTCAATGGAATTAACCTGGAAATCAATAAGAGCAATAAAACCAGAAAACCCTAAAATACTTTGGGGAGTAAACAATGATTCTGAATCACACATGGATCAATGAAGAAATCTTAAATTCAAAAAATATTTTGAACAAAATGAAAAGTAAAAATACAAGTTAAATTATAGAAGCAGCAAAAGTAGTGAAATTTATAGCACTGTATGCATATATTAGAAATAAAAAACACGTAAATTCAATAATCTAAGCTATTTTAGGAAACTAGAGAAGAGAGTGCAATTTAACCTTTAAACAATCAGAGGAAAAATAAACAATCAATGAAATTGAAATAGGAAAATAATAAAGGAGTTCAGCAATACCAAAAGCTGTTTCTTTGAAAAGATTAATAAAATTCATAGAATTATAACTAAGGTAAATGTGCATGAAACAGAGAAAACACAAATTACTAATGTCAGAAATGAACTAAGAGTCCTCTCTACTGATTCCAAGGACACTAAAAGGATAATAAAGGACCACTACAACAACTTTATGTCTACAAATTTGATAACTTAAATAAAGTGGACCAATTTCTCAAAAAACACAATTTACTGGGGCAACTGGGTGGCTCAGTGTGTTAAGCGTCCTGTCTGACTCTTGATTTCAGCTCAGGGTTGCGTAACTGAGCCCTAGATTGAACTCTATGCTGAGCGTGGGGCCTGCTTAAGATTCTTTCGCTCTCTCCCTCTGCCCCTCCTCCCCAGCTCATGTTCTCACATGGCTCTCTCTAAAAAAAAAAATAAATAAATAAAAAAATAAAAAACAGTAAAACTCACACACAAAAAAATTTCATGAATATAGATGTGAAATCCACATAAAAATCAACAAATCAAATCTTACAATGTATAAGATATTTATATATTATGACCAAGTGGAATTTACATGTATAGAAGGCTGGTTCAACATTCAAAAATGAATTAATGTAACCCCATATCTACAGAATCAAGAATAGAAACCATATGATTATATCAATTGATTCAGGAAAAACATTTGAAAAACCCAAAACTTATTCATGATAAAAACTCTTATCACATTAGGACAAGAGGGGAACTTCTACACTTGTTGAAGGACATCTACATATAACTCACAGCTAACATCATATTTAATGGTAAGAACCTATATACTGCCTTTAGAATATGAGAAATAAGGCTGCAATATGTCCTGTGAACATTTCTATTTAACATAACAGAAGTCCTAGTGCAATATGAGAAGGAAGAAAAATAAAAAGTACACAAATTGGGAAGGAAAAAATAAAACTCAGTTCACAGGTGACATGTTTATGTATAAAATCTCAAGAAATCAAGGAAAATCCTTTTCCCACTAATAAGCAATTATATCAAGTTACTAGGTACAGCATTGATATACTAAAGCTCATTGCATTTCTATCTACTGTCAAACAATTAAATTGAAAACATAGCACCATTAAAATATCATCAAAACATGAAGTACTTAAGAATAAATCTAACAATATACTATGCAATCTATATGTGGAAAAAAGTATGAGGAAGAAATCAAAGATTTAAATAAATAGCGGTGTATTTCCATAGTCTGTGCTTGTATTTTGGAAGAGTCAATATTGTAACGATGTCAATTCTACTCAAAATGAGATATAGTTTGAAAGCAATCCCAATCGAAATGTCAGCAAACTATTTTTGTGTATATCAATAAACAGGCTCTAAAACAGAACACTGAATAAAAAGAAGGAAAGTGGAGAATGACATTGCTGGTACTAATCAACTTCAGAACTTACTTTAAAGCTACCGGAACCAAGACAGCATTCTGTTGACAGAATAGATACACATGACAATGGAACAGAACAGAGTGCTCAGAAATAGGTCTGCATAGATCAAATCAACAGATTTTTGACATAGGAGCAAAGATACTCAATGGACAGGGCTATTCTTTTTTTAATTTTTTTTTTATTTTTTATTTTGTTTTTAATAATAAATTTATTTTTTTATTGGTGTTCACTTTGCCAACATACAGAATAACACCCAGTGCTCATCCCGTCAAGTGCCCCCCTCAGTGCCCGTCACACAGTCACCCCCACCCCCCGCCCTCCACACCTTCCACCACCCCTAGTTCATTTCCCAGAGTTAGGAGTCTTCATGTTCTGTCTCCCTCAATGATATTGCTGTTCTTTTTAACAAATGGTGCTGGAACAATTGGAGTTTCATATTCCAAAAAGAAAACAAAATCATGACACAGATATTATAGCTTTCACAAAAATTAACTGACGATGGATCATGGAATCCAAATGTAAAATGAAAAACTATAAAACTTCTAGAAGAAAAGAGAAATCTAGGTGAACTCAGATTTAGTGATGAGTGTTTAATAAGACAGCAAAGGCAAGATCCATCAAAGAAATAAAGTAGACTTTATTAAACAACTTTTTTTTTGTGGAAATGGTTCTGTAAGGGAATGACAAGGCAGCCATTGACTGGAAGAAAATATGTGCAAAATATCTATCTGAAAAAAAGACTCGTATCCAAAATATACAAAGAACTTTTGATATTCAATAATGAAAACCAAATAGTCCAATTAATTTAAGTGGGCAACATATCTGAACAGACACCTCACCAATTAAGATAGACAGATGGCAAATGAGCATATGTAAAGATGCTCAACATGCTGGCAAGGATGTAAAACAACAGGATCTCCTACTCATTCCTAGTGGAAATGCAAAATGATACAGCCACTTTGGAAGACAGTCTGGCAGTTTCTTACAAAGCTAAACATATTCACAGCATATGATTCAAAAATTGCTCTCTTAGATATTTACCCAAATGAGTTGAAAATGTGTGTCCACAAAAAGTCTATTCATGAATGTTTATAGCAGTTTTATCCATAATTTCCCCAATCAGAAAGTAACCAAGATATTCCTCAATAAGTGAATGGATAAAATGTGGTATATCCATTAAATGGATATTATTCAGAGACAAGAGAAATAAGCCACAAAGAAGACATGGAGTTCTATATAATTAATGCATATCACTTAGTGAAAGAAGTCAATCTGAAAAGGCTATAATGACCTAAGAAATCTAATCTAAGTTTAAGGTGAACAAATGTGGTTAATTTGGTTCAATATAATTGATTCAATATATTTAATCAATATAATTGATTCAATATATTCATCAATATAAATTTGATTCAACCCAGATTTTTACTCTACCACAGGGCTGTAAAAGATAGTTTTGGGTTCATCAGAAACTTACGGGCATTTTTCTAAATTGTGCAAACCTTATAGTACAGTAGAAATAGAAATAAGTTACTATGGGTGTTGTCTTACATATCTGTAGGGACACCTCTGAGATCCTTGAATACTGATGTTTGACTCTTAAGACTGGGTTCCACTGTGCCCCCTGGAGAACCTAGGGAGACGCCAGGGAATTGTTACTACTCTCTTACATCCTTATCCCCAAATATCCTTTGCACCACGTGTTCTTGCTCCATAATAAGTGGAAGAGAACCCATTTGAGCAGAGTCTGGCAAATCGCCACTGAAACTTGTGGAAAATTTAACAGATAGTTATTGGCTTGGTCTGGACTAAATTAAACCATTTTCAGCGAAAGACTGCAATAGGCCCTGGGGAACTACAGACCACTATGCATCTGCACAGGCTGCGGAATGAATAATAAGATTTAGATCCCCATCCACTTCAGGAAGCCTCCTACTTGGAGACCTGGAGGACTGCTTTTATACAGGAACTCATGCTTGTCTAATCTATCAGTATCATTTGAGGACATAAATAAATGCAGAAATGCTTAGACCTTAACACTTCCTTTGCAATTTTCTGCACGAAGACAATTTTTACTTGAACAGATATGGAATTGAGAATAATGTTTTACCGTAGGGATCTTCCTGTGACATACACAACAGAAAAGGTAATATAAACTTTCCTTAGAGCAGTGTTGTGCCAGAGAAGTACAACATGAACACATAAGTCACTTTGAATTCTTTAATAACCATGATTTAAAAAAAAAAAAAAAGTAAAGAGGGGCGCCTGGGTGGCTCAGTGGTTGAGTGTCTGCCTTCGGCTCAGGTCATGATCCCGGGGTCCTGGGATCGAGTCCCACAAGGGGCTCCCTGCGGGGAGCCTCCTGCTCCTTTTGCCTATGTCTCAGCGTCTCTCTCTGAGTCTCTCAAGAATAAATAAAATAAAATCTTAAAAAAAAAGTAAAAAAAAACACAAAAAACAGGTGAAGCTATTTTAATGACATTTATATAACTTAATCTTTATATCCAAAACTTCATATAAATTATCTATATAAAATGTATGAATGAAATATTTTATAATAATTTTTTTCATACAAAGTCATTTAAATCTAGTATACTTTTTAGAGCACATATCAATTTGGACTACCATATTTTTGTGCTTATTGGCCACCTGTGGCTAGTGTCTCCGATTAGACAATGCTGGCTAATAGCAACGTGTCACAGAAGAAAGAAAAACTACTTTTAATGATACCCACTGGTTTCTCAGATACCTGGGATTATACAACATATATTAGCATTGGAGAACATGTGAAAAGATATAGTTAATACTAAGGTAAAATAGCACATCTAATGTCTCAAATAAGCACGGAAGACCTTCATTTACTTGCTTAACTAATAATGCGATGCACTGTCCATAAAGATATGTGTTTTGTCATCTCACAGCTCTCAAAATACCTGTTAAATGAATAAACGAGAGGCAAGGAGAGAATCAACCTTCATTCTTTATTTCCTGATCGGTCAGTCCTTACTCCAAGATCTCACATTAGTTTGGACAGGTAAGCTTCTGCCCAGGCCACCCTAGCATGGGACCTTTTCATTTTCTAATGTGAGCAGCTTCAGAGCTGAGAACCTCAGCTAGCAAAGGCGACTATGATCTTTCAGATCCTGCACCGAGGAAGGCAAGGGAAGAAAGAAGAGCAGAAGAAAGAGGATAAAAAAAAATATAGCAAGGAAGAGGAAAGGGCAAAATGGCAAAGTAAAAGTGAAAGCCATACTGAAAAGTGGTAAAGCAACAGATAAAGTGGAAGAAATAGAGGCAGAGAGGGGAGGGAAAGCAGGACATCTTGACGAAACTTCTCTAAATTTTCTGTTGGAACACCAAATAAGCCCTCTTCCTTCTCTTGAGAAAGAGCACACCAGTTTCCCCTCCTCAATCCTTCCTTATTCTTTCCTTAACCATGAATCCATTTTTGACAAATTGAACTATATAGTCATTTTAAACCTCATTAACTTTGTTTAAGGAGTTTCGTTTTCAGTTAATTTTATAATATCATGGATGATGAGATCTGAACATCAGTAATAATGTAAGATAGGCATTTATCCTTGTAGACTATTTCCTGTAGTTATCTGCATAATGTATTACTGCTAATAATTTAAAAAATAAAAAAATTACCTTGCATACTCAGAAAGTTCAATGAAATGAACACTCTTTGCCACTAATCAGTTATGATACATCGCTGTATCCTGATTTTTCTCATTTTTAAATTTGAGGATAATAAGCTACGTCATAGGGTTCCCGTGAGGCCAGAAGAGATGATAGATCCAAAGTACTTAAATACAGCACATGATAATGAACCAAGGCTCAATATTATTCGCATTAATAATAATAACAGTACAGAAAAGCAGGGCTTATTGGATGAAAGAAATGGTCTTATCTACGGAATATTATTGAAAACATAAATATAGAGGTGCTTCTGATAAAGCAGCCACATGGCCATGTTTTTTTTTTTTTTTTTTTTTTGATAGAGGGAGAAGGTTTAGTCTTGCCTACTTTACAATCTATCATCCTTCCTAGTCTTCAGGGATGCCCTTCAGTTGTGTTTTTGGAAAATGCTGGGTAGCTAAGAAAGGTCATTTGAAAAGATGTGAATCACATCACCTAAAAGGTTTTTTTTTGTTTGTTTGTTTGTTTTATTGTTTCTGAAGCTCTAAGCTCTTGAAGAAAATCTAGTTGGCCCTCATACTAGAAATAGCGGCTCATTCAAGAAGTCATACAGTAAAGCTAGCAAGGTCCTTGACAAGCTGGCTACATTTAAGGAATGAAGGAAAAGACTTGAAGGGGTAAATCAAGGAGTAGGCCAAGAAGGTTTAGTGTGATATCCTAAATATCGATGGGGACATCCCTAAGTACTTATAGAGAGAATGGATACTGTAAACCTATTTATAAATTCTGGAACATATTAAGGAGATTCCATCTACTTCTATCACTGTCAATCATAAGATAGACGGTTGCAGATACAGGGGTGTTTCCTATTTATTGTTTCTAAGAGTCTGTAATATGCATGCTGCGTACTTTGCTGCTCCGTTGAAAAATGAGCTTCATCGTTCTGATGTCCTGTGGTGGGTCTTCATTACCTGAAATGCTGCTCAGTGGTGGGGAGAGGGTGGATAGCTAATAACAATTAGAGGTTCCCTGATTCTATAATTATCACTGTTGGCAGATTATGAAGTATTCTCGTCTGTTGTGCATAAGATCTATTCTCACAATCCTAGAAGAATTCATCTTAATTTTGAAGCAGCTTGCTGCATGATACGTGATTTGTTAAAGAATTTTTAAAAAAGCCATGGCCCTGCATGTCTCATAGATTAAGTCTGGATCATTCTGCAGAACAAATCCTGTGAGAACTTCATGCGCTTTATGTCATGGTTCATTTGTAAATCCTCATGTAATTTTTGTACAATTTTACTTTCTTTTTCATTTAAGTACAAAATTCTAAGTTAAGGGTAGAAGTATTTATAAATTTCAAAGGTTTTAACTTCTAGATTCTCATCATATATAGAAAATTCTGCAAAATCATTTATTATTTTCCCATTGTTCCATACATGTGGATGTCCATGACTCAGGTTTATATAATTATCCATTTGTCTACTTATCAAATACCGCATGTTAAATTATTATAGCTTTGATTTCACTGTTAGAATAAAACTCTTTTTCTCTTCTTCAAAATCATCTTATCTATTAGTTGCTCTTTAGTCCATATAAATTTTGAATCAACCTACCAAATTCTGTGTGGGGAAAGAATATAAGTAGAATTTTTACCAGAAAGAAGAATTATGTAAGAAAGTAAAATAGGCAGTTATTTGTGTAGAGTATGTTTTGTCATCTGCACAATGTATTATTGTTAATAATAAAAAATTTAAAAAAACTATCTCATACACTCAGGAAGTTCAATGGAATGAACACTGTTCACTAAGTTCCCACAAGTCACAGGGTCTTGATTTTTTTAAAATGTTGGGTATTTCCATGCATAAAATTGATCTCTTAATTTTTATTCATTTTAAAATTTCCATGTTAACTTTCTTTGCAAGGTTTTGTTCATCTTCTGTTAAATTTATACTTAATAGTTTTAGGATTGGTTTGTTTTGCTTTTTGACAATCAATATCTGTCTACAAGGTTGTCAGTACTGAAGAAAAGTGCACAAACCTTCTTAGAAAAAATCAAATCCCATGAGAAGATTGCTGAAAGAATGTGATATTTAGTAGATTCTTTAATTATTATAGTAGAAACTATAGTAATCAGCCAAATCCAAAATATAGGAATTCTGATTTTTTTTTTTTACTCCAAAAAATCAAGAATCAGAAAACTAAATGGTGAGGCACTGCAGGAAAATAAAAGAGAACTGAGTAGCATACCAAAAATATATAATGAGTATGCTTTTCAAATCCGGATTTGAACAAAACAACAGTAAAAAAGACATCTTTGAAACAATTGGGGAAATTTAAGTATGTATATTAGATAGCATTAAATATTTATTGTTGCTAGCTTTCTGATTTATTTAAACATATCTTTACTGAGCTTACTAATATATTTATTTTTTAAAGATTTATTTATTTATTTATTCATGAGAGACTAATGAATTGTTTACTTCTCTGCAATGTAATACAACAAACAGATACAGATATGGATTAATTTTAAGTCACAATTGAAATCCATAATTAAAAAGATATGATAAGTGAAAAGACAAGTAAAAACAAGGTATATAAACTAAATGTGTGGACAACAATATATACACATGTGCGTGCTTGTGAATGTGTGTGCGTGACGATACTCTGAACAATTGATCACATTACATGAAAGTTCTGTTCTGTGCTACTTAAGGTGATTCGGTCACTGATACTTTTCAAAATATTAAGATTACTTACCCATACTTTTTTATTTGCAGTAAAAGGAAGAAATACTATTCAGAAAAAAATTATATTCCTACAAAAAAATAATAATACACTGCAGGAAAAGTGCTTAAGTTATCTAAAATGCACAATATCATTTAAATCAATGCCATTCATTATGATTCAAAAACTGATACCGAATAATTTACTCCAATTGTTCTTTCTCAGCATGATGTTCCATAAAAGTCAGAAAAATATTATATTGTTATTCCCATGAATAAACCAAGGTTAATGAAGTATGGTTATATTTTTATACCTGAATAGCAAAATAGACAATGTAGGAAACACTTTCTTTTGTTTTGGATTTATAAGAAAATCTTCTGAAAGGTATGCCACATAGTATTTAGACTGACAGTTTCGGGTTATTTTTGATACATAACTATTGAAATCCAATTCAAAGAATGATTTAATATCTAATAAAGTTTGCTTTTGATTAAGTTTGGAAAGTTAAATTTACGATATTCTGGAGCTTTAAGTATGAAGAGATCAAGTGGATTTTTAAAGCTGTCTAGAAAACAGAATGTCACCATTTAAGACAGGAATTTCACTGACTTCATAATACAACATGGTCACAGTCAGTCTTTTCATTAATATTCATTACTTATGTATAACACTTTTTATGCATGGAAAGAGGTGACTATATGGTTCTTTTTATTCCTAAGAAAGTAGTATTACCCTTGAAGTACAGCAATTAAAATGCTCCTCAAATTCATATTTTATATATAGGTAGTAGATTCTGGTTATAGAAATAAAAGAACTTTAAGCATGTAACTGCCTGTGTGTGGTTCAAAAAATACTGCAAAATGCTTACACGTAGCTTATATTCTTGATTCTTCACGATAAGTCATTGACAGAAGAGAAGAGATTGAGTGCCATCAGTTTAGTCAATGTTAGGGTTTGTCATTCTTCCTTACTATGCAGATAGGAGAACCCAAAGATAACTACAGATATCAGAGCACATCCTGTGATATTTACTCTCACAACCTGATACTTCCCTCACCCTGATAATATAATCATTTAAAGAATCTAAGGAAAAGCAAGAGGATAATTATACACGAATTAATTAGATGTAGGGAATAATTTCCCTTAACGGGCTTTTTATTGAATCAAATTGCATATTTTGTGTTGTTAAAGACTGTTAACAAATTATTACTGGACAGAATTGTGCACTCCAGTACTTATCTCACTATGTTTAATCAAATTACTTTCCATGTGGTCACTGTTACCTTTCTAAATTAGAGTTCTCTAGTGTGAATGAGAAAATTCAGTAGACAGCACATTGTTCTGCATTTATTAAGTTTTAAGCCAGGAATTCAGTAGATATTAGGTATTTCAAAAAGCCCTTTATCCCAAATCCATCAAAAATGAAAGAAGACAATATTAATGAAATTGTTTGTACTGTATGCCAAAGATGCTCTTAAATTCTTCTTTTTTGATATTTATTTGGTACCTTGAACGGGAGAGCTCCATGGAAACAACAAAATAGGCTATTCTGAAGAGAGATGCCCCTCTTTCTACAAGAAAAGAAAATCCTTGGGTCAATGGTTTGTGTCAGTGAAAATATTAAATTATAAATTGCCATGTCAAGGATACTGGCTTTACACAGAATGCATCTTAAGTAATTTCCAACTCTAAGTTATAAAATCAGATAATTTTCCTTCAACCTCATCATTGTTTGGCAATTCAAATTTGAGACTTTTAATGTAAATGGAAATCTTCCGTCGAAACAGAAGCTGGAAGTTATAATTAGTAATGAAATATCAATCATATGCTTCAAAAATTAAATGAATTATGGTATGGCACTGCTAAACACACTGCTGAATAAAAAGCACTGGGCTTTTAGAAAATGTCATCAAAATTAGATCAAATGAATGCTAGATGTTTTCTTTAACAGGAAGATCTTAAGGAATCAGCCATTACAATAATTCTCTTGATCACCAAAGTAGGAGTTTTGAAAATATATTTTTTATAAATTACATGTATCTAACCCAATGTAATAAAGTTTTACAGATAGCTGAATGTGTTAAAATTCTTTTTCTTGGGCAGCCCAGGTGGCTCACTGGTTTAGTGCCACCTTTGGCCCAGGAGATCCTGGAGACTGGGGATCGAGTCCCACGTCAGGCTCCCTGCGAGGAGCCTGCTTCTCCCTCTGCCTGTGTCTCTGCCTCTGTGTGTGTGTGTGTCTCTCATGAATAAATAAATAAAATCTTAAAAAAAATATTTTTCTTATTCTAAATTTGGACAAAATTTCAGAATTATTAATATACATTCCCTCTTGAATGTAATTTGTATGTAAATATTTGCCCAACTTTTCCTTTGTTCATGCAACAAGTGTTCCTTCTAGAACTATGATTTTTGAGGCACAAAAATGCTAAATAGAAGGATGAAATATGTGTATATCCATTTGTTAATGTGTCATTTCATTCATTCAACAAATATTTATTAGAAATCTATTATGTACGTACATAGGTACACATGATATACGTATATATCCTTTATACAAGAGGATCCGACCCCCCCCAAAATTGCCTAACAATTGAAGTATTTAGATCAGTGAGGCCAGGTTATCCTGCAGTAATGAAATTGCCCATATCTGAGTAACTTAAAACCACAGAGGTTTATTTCTTATAATCACATTACATTTTTTTTAAGGGTCAGCTATGGCAGCTCTTCCAATACTGTCACTGGAGTATGCCCAAGACACTGGCTGATATAGCAACCATACTTTTAAATATTACTGGTCAATTTGAAAGAAGAGGGGAAAAGAAACTGAAATGAAATCATTTCTAGTAGATAGCTTCTCTATAATAAAATCACCAATTAAGCTGTGTGTGGGTGATCCAAAGATGCAGAAGTTGAAGGAAGAATAGTTCTTACAAGACCTTCTGAAACAGTGAGATTTCAAACTCCTACGACACTTGATAGGTGTAGAATTAGGAAGAATTCACTGGAATAAAACCATAGTGGTTGCTAATCTGATGCCTAAAAGCACTTTGAAAATGACTCATTTGGGGACATGGAAAATAACTGGAACAATAATGAAAGGACTCTTGCTGACTTAAAACCAAAATCTAATGAAATTTAAAATAATCATGCAGGTCTCCCCAAAAAGCCCAATTCCACACTGTGTTGTTCAATATGAAGCATTGCTATCTGAATGTTAAGGGTGCTTGCTCCTCAATTTAATTGCATAACGGAATGAGGAAAATGGAATGCATAGGAATTGACTGGATACTTTAGTATTAATCTGCAAACTATCCCTACAAAGAATTTTGCTGTATATTCACATTAGTAATGATTTCACTCAATACATCTATTAATATTTGGTCTTTGGTAAAACAGATTTGCTGAAACCCAAGACTGGAAGTGATTCAATCAAGAGAGTTCCAGAACCAACTCTGCAGCCCGGTGTTCAGTTAGCCAAAAATATTGTATTTTGTTCTTCTTCGTATTCCAACTTCTTTTTCTAAGCTTGGCTGGAGGAGAGAATGGGGATGAACACCAGATTTTATGGATATTTATTTATTTATATTATTTTTAAAATTTAAATTCAATTAGCCAATATATTGTATATCATTAGTTTCAGATGTAGAGTTCAATAATTCACCAGTTGCTTACAATACCTGGTGCTCATCACATCATGTGCCCGCCTGAGTGTCCATCATCCAGTTACCTCATCCCCTGACCACCTCCCCTCCAGCAACCCTCAGTTTATATTATGAACATTTAAGGCATTTATCTACTTGAACATTCATGTAAGCAAAAAATTCCAATCGTCATAGAACATGACTAGATATTATCATAATATAACTTAAGAAATCCATTAATGTCAAACACTTTGATTCTGTGTGCATTTCCAGCTAAAATCTGGCTTTCATAAAATAGATGACAAGAATATATAAATAGAAAACTCTTACACTTGCCTTGAAAAAAAATGGGGCACTCTGAAATATTTCCCCATGATTGCCATACTAACAAAACTAGAGGTGCGAAGAAGAAGAGCAGGGGACAATAAAAAGAAATAGAAGTTGAGTTATGGTCAGTTTTCTCATCCATGAGATCTTTGACTTTTTTATAAACCCAATCCCTCAGATTTCTAATTTCCCATTCGGATTGAGATGGTATTTTACTGAAATATTTGATAAAATCTCTGCCTGTAATAAAGTTGCAAATTATCTATACAGCCATGAAAAAAAAAAAAAAAAAAAAAAAACCCTAACCATTTGAAAACGTGCCTTTAAGTCTCAAACACTTTCTTTCACTCATTCTCACATCATGCAATGGACAGTGGTTTGCTCTGGAAGCTAGGTTACCATGGAAACATAATTATGTTGATTCATTAGCAGAGACCATATATTGTGGATTTTTATAGTTCTGGAAAATGCATTTACAGGACACTGGGACCACACTCCAAAAACTGGCATGGAATAATATAAGATTGAGTGGACTGATGAGACGCTACTTGGTGCAGGGGAGCAACATAATTCTACCTAACAGGTTCAACAGTTACGACATGCAGGTACCTAGGATCTATTTTTAAATTCAACTAAATGAAGCTATTATTCTATTTCCATGTCTGTAGAAAAATCTGCAATACATTTGGACATTAAGATGTGAAGATGGCTTAAAACATGAGAAAGAGACAGATTAGTTCACATGTATAAACTTTAAATGTGAAGTCGGTCAGCAACATGAAAATCAAAACTCCATGGTGAAATTCACATACTATTTTTTACCATCAAATAATGTGTATTTGATGAAAGTGTCAGTAGAACTGAAAAAGATAACAAAAGGCCAGCAATTACCAGATGTCCAATAAACAGTTGTTAAGTTACATTGAAAAAAAATCTCCCCTATATACATGGCCTTGCTAGAAGGAATATTCCTATAAGCATGAGTATTAGTGGAATGATGTACACTGGAATTTCAGAAATGAAAGACATTTAGGATAAAAATAAATGACTCAAAGCTAAATATTATAATAATTTGATGTTATTCAAAGTTCATGTGCAAGCTTCCAAAGATTAAAAATCTTATATATTTAAGCCTATATTGATTTGGGATTAATCTTTGTTATGTACTGAATTTTCTTTTAGAAACATAACTGGTATGGATTTTAATTTATTTTGGATTGGGATGCCTGGGTGGCTCAGGGGTTGAGCGTCTGCCTTGGGCTCAGGGCGTGACCCCGGGGTCTTGGGATTGAGTCCCGCATCGGGCTCCCTGCAGGGAGCCTGCTTCTCCCTCTGCCTGTGTCTCTGCCTCTCTCTCTCTCTCTGTGTCTCTCATGAATAAATAAAAATAATAAAATTAAAAAAAATCTTTCAAGGTTTGTTATATGACTACTCTGAAAAAAGTTTTCTTCACCTGTAACAACAATGTGATGGTAATAAGCATTTACACATTTTTTTGTCTATCGTATGCCAAACATTATTGTTACAAATAATTTATATTTATTCATTTAACCCTCGTAGCACTTTCGAGTAGGGATTACAGAACCATATCTACTTTATAGAGAAAGACATAGACAAAAGAAATTGATTGTCCTAAGTTTCACAGGGAGCATTGTGCAACAAAAGTTTGAACTCAGAAGTGCTGTCTTCACTTATTTTAGACTAGGTTTTTGAAGAATATACACCCCTACATACACATATAATGCTAAGCAAGCACCACGTATTTGAAATTGGTAATCTTATAGAAACATTTAGGCCAATGCACTTGAATTAAATCAACAGAGTTATAGAAAGTTGCATGGAAGGAAAAAAGGTAGGAAGGTAGGCAGATAATTTAAAATGAAATAAAAGTAAATAAAAAAAGAAGCTTCATGTAACTTAAATTCTATATAATCTAAACCTCATGATGTTATGTTGTTGATGAGCATTTTATGTAGGAAATTATTTTTCATAAAGTAATTTCCAGACTACCTTCCTCCAACCATTCCTTGTATGGTAGGCTGCGTTATTTTTCACAACTCACTGCTCTATCACTGTGAGATAATTTCATGTTCTTTCCCTTTGAATATGACTTAGAAAAATGTCTCATTCCCTTGCCCTATAGTTGGATCTGGCCGTAGGATATTCTTTGGCTATTGGAATGTAGGTGAGCATGACAAATGCTATTCCCAAACAGAACTTGAAGTTTATTTGAGCTGGTTGTCTTGATTCCCTGCATTTCCTATCTCTCCTTATAAGAGTACATCCAGAGATAGGTTTCTTCTTCACCCTGGTCCTACAGAGAGAGGAATTGTAGAGCCAAAGTGGCAGCTTGGGGTAGAGCTATAGCTGACCCACCACCATATTTAGCTTGAGTGAGAAATTAATGTTCATTGGTACAAGTCACATGGTTTTGGAGAGGTTTTCTGTTATGCAACACAGACTGGCAAAACTTACCGCAGGCATCATGACGATATCCAACCATTTACATCCTTGCTTAAAATAGAAGTCTCTCCTCATGACACATCTTTATATTTTTATATTTTCTATAGCCATTTTTTCAGGCTTTTTTCATCAGAAATAACTTTGAGAAATATTTTTTAATTTAAAGATTTCAAAAACCTTGTTTCCTAGTTTTGCTTCATTAGGTATGGGGTGGGCCCAGTGTCTGCAATTTTAATAAACATCCCAGAAGATTTTGATATTGGTATTCTGAAAACCTGATTTTAAGAAAAAATGATTGCTATTCCACATATTCTTATTATGGCATTTACTTTTGTGAAATTTCTGCTTTGTAAGTGCAGAACAAAATGGAGTCTGAAAATGTATATTTATTAGATCAGCATTAACTATGACTACAGGTTTAACAGTATTCATAGACATTGTAAAGCTTCTTAGTTTAATTTTATTTGTTTTTCATATTATAAAATTTGTATATAATATATAGAAAAAAGCTGCTCTAAAATATGTAATAGGAATAGTTAAATCCTCCAATTCCATACAATCCCTCTTTAGCATTACTTCCTCTGTGGAAGCCACTAGTAATATTTGAGTGAATCCTGCTCCCTCATACTTTCTATGCATAATCAAAATCAGCATCTCCCTGACTTCAAACACTAACTCCGTTTGTCTGTCCATCCATCTACCCACCGACCCATCATTATCATCGTGTCATCTATCTACCTTCTGAAACTTTTTATTTAAATAGCAAGATATTTAACAGTTCTATAACTTACGTGCTCATTTAGCAATGTCCTGTGGGTCTCTTTTCACATTAGTAAATGTAGAAAATACCCTATTAAAAAAATACCAACATAGAATTTCCTTCTGTGGATACAGACATCTACTGATAGACATTCGGTTTCTGTGCCTTGCACTTACAAACATCACTGAATGAGAGGACGTGCGTACACATATGGAGTGCATTTTCTTCTGAGAAAGAAATGTTTATTGCATATCACTTCCTGTATAATTTATTTTCCACTTGTATACATCAACTGATTTAGCATCTAAAAAGTCACTATATCTTCAAAATCTTCTTGGCAAATAGTAGTTTATGACAAGCGGACTTGCTATCTGAAAAAGAAATTTAAATACTGACTAAATTGGCATGTTTGAAATGTCCCTCATTATAGTTAAATGATGAGTTTTGCTCTTTTGATGTGAACGCAGCAGATAGGAGAGATGGCAATCATTATGCAAATAAAGCTTCTTTTTCCATTACAATCTCAGACATTCACTTCTTTGCACATTTTACTTTCTTGCTGAGATTACCTTTCATTAAAATAAGACTTAATAGTGACCTCTATAACCTACTCTATTAGTAAAATCTCTTAGTATTCTTTGCTTTTTGGTCTTCACTGAAGTTCTAATGTATTTTTGATGAAGGTTCACTTCCATTTTCCAGGAAGTATTAAACAGTTTAAGTTTTTTGAGAATTTCCTCAGTGAATATACCATATACCACACTGATTTCTACTTACATTTAGGCAACGACCTGAATCTTATTATTTTACCAGCTTTTTTTCTTTTTCCTGATTATTCTTTAGCATTATTACTTCTTTAATTTTCCCATAGCTTTCTTTGTGTCCACATGCCAAATAAATACAACATAAACCTATTTTCCTAATATAAAATAACAAAATTCATTCTGATAATCTGATTTTAGGTTCTTATGACAGCCTATTATTTATTGTAAACCAGATTCTTGAATGCAAAAATTAGCAATCAGTAGAATGTATAAGATTGGGCAAATATTTTGTTTTTCTAAAAAGAATTACTGAAGATTTAAAGAAAACTTAATATACTACACTTAAGAGAATTACCTGTTTTTCTTCTTCCCCTATTTTTCTGCTTTATTTTATATAGACTAAAAGTATTGTTTTCCCATCACATGTGGAGTTCTGGAAAATTAGCTCTGGCATTTTTTCTCTGTTCTTTTTAAAAATTTTTCTCCAGAAGAAAAAAATGTGACTCAATCAGATGTGAATAAATCTTGCTTCACATTTTACCACTGAGTAGGAATTTGACTTTTATTTTTTCCTTCAGTCTACATTTGTTCAAAGTGATGCAACAAATGCTTTCTTAGTCTTAATTTTCTAGTTATTTTAAATATATGCCTGTGAGCTGCCTCCCTCCGTTGTGAGATGACCAAGTATGGTCCACTTGGGGTTGGGTCCTCTCTCTTGGTGCCCCCACCTCTCTGTCTATGACTCCCTATAAAACAATCAGCTAGTGTCTATACAGTAGGATATAACTCTGGCAGGAAGCAAGTGGTGGTACATCACACTTGGAGTTGAAATATTTTGTTTTGGTGACTTTGAGAAGATTGGCTGACCATTTAAATACTGGCACTTATTCAGATGCCTATTGGAGAAGTGTGTCTTGGCATTCCTAACATGTTCATTGCTATAAAGATGGAGGTCTTCATGATCCCCATTAGAAATTTTCATTGGGGACACCTAGGTGACTCAGCGGTTGAGCAGTTGCCTTTAGCTCAGGGCATAATTTCAGGGTCCCGAAATCGAGTTCCACATCGGGCTCCCTGCATGGAGCCTGCTTCTCCCTCTGCCTGTGTCTCTGCCTCTCTGTGTGTGTCTCATGAATAAATAAATAAAATGTTTTTTTTTAAAAAGAAAATTTCATTGTTTTAAACAAAGCCACAAAAATAGTTGGCCTTATTACCCTGCACAACTGAATACTGTGACATAAATGTCTAGGTTCTACATAGTAGAAACCAGATAAATAATCATTGAAAACAAATTACATGAAGAAATAAATGCTATATTGTATTGTCCTAGTTGTATAGAGAAAAGTGCATATTTAGTAAGGGAATGTAATATTTCCAAAAGTGTATATATGAGGCAGCAGAAACTCTCCACAAATCATTTTAGCTATTTGCAAATCTTTTGTTTTTTACACTTTCCAATCTAATTATATCTTATTTTTTATTGATTAGTCATTGATTAAGATTGATACGCAATGAATATTCTCTGTGTGTTCATGTAATAACTTCTCTCCAGTTCACAAATGTCTGAAGAAGGACACAGATTTTCTGACTTTGTTTTAAAGAATGTTAGTGAAGGGTCCAAGTTGTTTCTAGTCATTGGATTAGCAGTTCAATCCATGTTAGATATTATCAAAGATTAGTACAACCCCTCTGAATCACTTGTTAGATATGTTAGATTGAGAAAAGTGCCTGATGTCCAGTATCTATTATCACAATCAACTACACATATGTGAACAAAATGCACCCAAAGCAGTAATTATCATTCATAAGCATAAATCTATAGCTCTTCCAGTTAAGTTTTAACTTAGTGATCCCTTGGGTTGCTCTGTGATTTCCTGTTTTGGCATCAAGTATCAATACAAATCAGCCTCACCTGAACAGTTTGGCAAGCATGTATAAAAGACACTTTCCAACTTCTACCATAAACCCATATTACAGTTCTAATTTTACATTTCTGCTATTTTCATCATACTCTAAACATGAAAAAAAAAATAATGAAGGATTAGGCTAGCAAAGCTTTGTCTTTCTTTCTTTCTTTCTTCACTCTTTCATAAAGAAGCACTTGATATTTTCTGTGCACAAACATATCTAAACAAAGTTATTAGCGGCTCTAGAGAATATTTTATTTCAAGGTAAAATCAGTCCATAACATAAGTGAATCTGCTTCCTAAAATGGAATCCTATACCCCTCTTATGACAAAGGCCCAGTTACATTTTTCCATTGGTAAAATTTTCAGCTTGTTACTTAGATTCCAAGAAAAACACAGATTACCAATCTAAATATGTATATGCAATGCAATAAGAAAGAATAAGATTAAGATTACAACCAAAAACACATGATCAGTTATGCTAGATGCTGAATATTCAAAGCAGAAAAATTGAATTCTTTAAAGAGTATTGGAATAATTTTAGGAAATCAGTTTCCCAAATCACTCTATATGTAAATGTGGCTATATACTAAAATAGATTTCCCTTCTTGTCATATTTGGTTCTAAAATTAATCCTCTTATGAAATATGTAATTTAATTCCATGAGATTAAAGGTTTTTACATCTAGATGAAATGATATCATAATCAATAAAATATTTTAAAACTAGTAATTGTTTTAATTATTTGAGTCTGCGATGTTAAAATATTCTACCTTCTAATCATCTATAGAATTAAGTAAAACCACAACTTGGCAAAAGTGGATGTTATATTAAAGTATATGCAACTGCTTTAATTAATCTTACCTAGAAAGATAACTAGGTTATAAAAAACGATGGGAGTTAATATAATAATTAAATCGACAAATTATTTTGCCCTATCGAAAAATGGTCCTTATATTTTACTCTGTAAGAATCACAACTGAGTCATTTTCATTATTTTTGTTATACCTGCCAGTCATGATTATTGTCACTATAATCAATGAATTGCTGCAAAGCCACACAGTTGGTGAAGTCATTAAAACAGCGAAAATATTTGTTTATTTATTTATTTTTGAAGATTTTATTTATTTATTCATGACTGACACAGAGAGAGAGAGGCAGAGACACAGGCAAAGGGAGAAACAGACTCCCTATGGGGAGCCCATGTGGGACTTAATCCTTGGACTCCAGGATCACATCCTGAGCTGAAGGCAAATACTCAATCGCTGAGCCACCCAGGTGCCTCCACAAAGAAAATATTTTAAATGAGAGCTTAAGGACATAAGGAATTCCTTTAAAATATACAAGGGGGTGCCTGGGTGGCTCGGGAGGTTAAGTGTCCAACTCTTGATTTTGGTTCAGGTAATGGGATCAAGCCCCATCTCAGCTCCATGCTGAGTGTCTGCTTGGGATTCTCTCTGTCTCTCACCTTCTGCCCTCCCCTTTGCTCTCTCTCTCTCTCTCTCATAAATATATCAATCTTAAAAAAATAAAAATAAGTGAATATACTAACAAGATTAGTTCTTATAGTCATAGTGTATATGTGTGCATGTAATGTGTGAGTAAATGTGTGTTTGTGTGTCTGAAAGAAGAGAGTAACAGTCAGAATAAGAGGCAATTTAAAGTATGAGTGCTTATGGATTTTCAGAATCATTTTGTTTTAGATTATGCCAAGGTTTGAATTTCAACTGCAAGTAGGTAGTTTCAGTTTGTTCAGTTCATAGCCACAGATATTTAGAGGTAAAGTGAAACACAACAGAGAATAACAAATGGTATTTAAAATGCCTACTTGCTAAAGAACACAGATTCCTTTGATTATTTCTGATGATTGAAAAGCAACATTCAGTATGGAAAGAAGGCTCGACTAAGAATTTGGAGATATAAACTGATTTCCCAACTCTAACACTATCTCATTTTATGACTGTGTAAATCCCTGATTTCAATTTCAATGGATACATATATATCTTGACTATAAAAGTGCTTTATGATTTATGTATCACCATATATAGTATGTAAATAATTTTCATAATATATACACATCATAAAGACTTGATGTCAGATACCTCTTATGGTATAAAAAGTGTGACTAATGGCATCAGAATTGATTTTATTTTTTTAAATATTAATTTATTCATAAGAGATACAGAGAGAGAGGCAGAGACACAGGCAGAGGGAGAAGCAGGCTCCATGCAGGGAGCCTGATGTGGGACTCGATACTGGGTCTCCAGGATCATGCCCTGGGCTGAAGGCTGGCGCCAAGCCACTAAGCCACCCAGGCATCCCCAGAATTGATTTTAAAGTTCACATTTCAGTGAGAGAAATAACTTATAGAATTATAAAAATTTAATGGTGTATCATTTTAAATATTCACTAAATTGATACAACTATTTTGATTTCAAAATTAAAATTTAAATAAATCGAAATTTGAAAAAAATAACCAATAATGCAAACCAATAATAACCTAATCAATATGCAAAATTATTCATACAGTCATAGATTTTGACAAATTAGGGAATTTTTTTCCAAAAAGGCTTATTTTTTTCTGTTACAATAGGATTGTATTCAATAAAAATTAATCTAAGAGGAATATAAAGTATTATGGTAAGAAAAACATTACTTATAAAGCATTTCACAGTTACAGATGATATGTAAAAAATTTTCCACCTCTGTAGACAGAAAATGAATACAAATATACTCATCAATGAAAATACAGAATAATAATAAAAATAAAATAAAATACAGAATAAGTACTTTCAGCTTGTTGGAAAAAGCTTATTTCACTCATATATCATATAAACAGGTGCCTGTGACAAGTCTCTGTAGTTCATTCATTTTTTTCCCAATAATATGGTATGAATTGATAAGCATTTATTACTTTGATGATAAAGACTTGACTTTAAAGGAACAATCTGATATTTTTAAGATAAATATTTTGATTCAGAGATTTAAGAACCTATTGGAGCATTTAAGTGCTATCGTCCACCATATTAAAATCTAAATAGAAGTTTGGGAAAGCACACTCATTTCACAGAGCAGAGGTACAATTTGTGATTTGACCTGAGTCAAATGCCAGGCTAATGTAATAGAAATGCTCAAATAAGGGACAGGCAATTGCAAAAATAGAAAGACTGAGATCAGACTAGGTTCAAAAGCTAATGGAAGCAAAGGAGGCTGGAAGGCTAAAGCAATGGAGCCGCAGTCCAGTGATTCTAATGGACAGCAGACAGTTCCTTCTGAATCCTTGGAAGAGCTGAATTTTTTACCTTGTGGTTATACATTCACTAATGACAGAGAAAAAGGGTAGCGCTCTCTGGTCAGTAATTTCACAGAATGCTCACCTCACCTGTCCCGCTGCCCCAGGATGCATAGAGTGTGGTGAGAACACCCGCTTTACTTAGAAGTTTAGGAGGGAAGTACGATGTGATTGGTGGAAAGAGCAGGGCAGGGCAATGAGCCCTGTGACACCTGTGGCGTTAATGTAGGATATAGGGGAAGGAGCTGCTGAAAGTGAGGCTGTAGCTATTGCTAGAGTTCTTAATAGGATGGTTAGTAGATTCCTGTCTAAGAGCTTGGAAAATGATCCGTTGAATAGAAATGATTTATTAAATGAAGAAACGTGATCTACTGAATGAAGAACTTTGAAGAAGAGAATCCAATTATTAGTCCCTTCATTTGAAAAACTGTGTGAGGAATGCACTGGAAGCAAAACAGAATGCGTAAAGGACCAGAAGGTGTGCATTCACTATCTTTGCTTCTCCAACATCTAATCTCTGGTCTAGCGATTTACTTCTGGAAACAGCCTACCTACCACTGTCAGTCCTTATGTTTTGACCAGAGTTAGCTTGCTGACATTTTTACAGTGGGCCTGTGATTCAAGGAGAATTTGTGCTATAGTTAGAGGTCTAGGAATGAATGAGACAATGAAAACACAACTACTTGTTGCCCGAGGACAGGGCAAACCATGAGCGGGGAAACAACAAAACAACAAAACAACAAAAAGCACTCTGGGAACAGGAGAGAGTAATAACTAGTCTTGAATATATATATATATATATATATATATATATATATATATATATATATATATGTTTAGATTCTTGCTCCCAATAGGAGAAACAATTAAATATCACTTTTTAAACTCAGTTTGGATTGAATTCTATCACTTTTAACCAACCAATTCTATCATTTTTAACCATATGTCTGATATGAAAGCTGAACATGTAAATCCAGGTGAGAGTTCAAGGATCCACAATCCTTTCTTTGCTAGGGTCCTCTGAGTGGCTCACTTTCTCTTTCCCAATAATAACATCACATAAAATAATCCCATCATGTAAAATAATCCCAGTTGTAGCTCCTAATACCAGCGTCAGAATGTCTGAAACATGCTTAGAGGCAAATGAATTTTAATTATTAAGAAAGCATATTCCTTGCGTCTGAATATGGTCTTAAAGAATTTTTTGTAATAGGATAATAATTGGATATCTTTTAACAAGGAAATTGTACGCTAAATTATAAAGTAAACGCTTCCATTCAAAATCATTTTATGAAGTTTCAAGGAATATAAATACGAAGGTAGGAAATTAGAATAAAAATATTCATGTAATAACGGACTTGTTGGAAAAAAGCTAGCTAAGGACCCATCCATACAAGCACATATAATTATAATGACATAAAATGAATTTACATATGATTAATATTGAGAAATAAGTCAAAAGAAAGGATTATGTTAGATTATGGTGGCAGGCTTATGTGGAAACTTATTTTAAAAATTTCCTTTAGTTTTCCAATATTTTAAACATGCATTTGATGTCAGAGTATGTGAATACCTCCTTCTTTGTTGAATAAGTACCAAATAACATATTTTCCCTTCAATGGGTTTTTCTAGGGACTTCTGGGTGGCTCAGGGGTTGAGCCTCTGCTTTTGGCTCAGAGCGTGACCCCAGGACAGGATCAAGTCCCACACTGGGCTCCCTGTGTGGAGCCTGCTTCTCCCTCTGCCTGTGTCTCTGACTCTTTCTCTGTGTCTCTCATGAAAAATAAATAAAATCTTACTTAAAAAATGGCTTTTTTCTAGATCATTTAATCATTTGTGTTCATGTGCATTTATTTTAGAGGCCATCCATAAACCTATTTAAAAAGAAGCTGACTGCTTGTTCTGAATATCTAAGTGTTCAAATTCAGTAACTCTGAAGACCGAAGTCAAATAAAAAAAGTGAAACAAAATAAAACACCTGCTGTTTCCCAGAAGGATCCTTTTCTGTCAAGCTCTAATATATTTAATCTTTCTCCAATTGTATCTTAGATTACTTTTGTGGGGACGAAACTTGAAAACATAAATTAAATACCAAAACATGCATAGCTAGATGATTCCTCAATTTAATAGTTTCAAACTTTTTAATTATAATATTAAAAATTTTCTATTTCCTAAATTCCATTCAAAATTATTTCAATCCTGTCATTCTTCAGGTATTATAGAATAATTAAGGGTCAAATTCAGTCAGTTTTATTAAAAGCTCTCACATTATGATTTCTCCGTACAAAATGGAAAAATAAAGTGGATAATACAGTAACTCTCACAGAGAAACACATGGCATATTCATTTCTGTCCTCTTTAGCTTTGTTCTCTATGCTTGTCTTATTATATTTTTCCTTCTTCTTTTCTTGACAGTTATTCTCTGACTTCTTATCTAAACTATTTAATTTCATTTTTCTTTATTCTGGATGAGACTCATATCTGTGAAATGGAAAAAAAAAAGGTCCTACTTGGAGATGTACTCGTGGTTTAAGGGGATATGGTGCTTATAGAAAGATTATGGAGTTAAGTGCATTTTCTTAATTACTCTATCATGTATTGGAGATAGCTGTTTTCCTATATATGTTAGGAGAACACATAAGGGGAGACCAGAACAATCACTTATCATTATTTATATGTGCAATGCATCTAGGAAATACTCAAACAGAAATAAACAATGATGAGCTATTCTTGGGGCAGAGGGAAGGTTTATTGAGAGGAAGACGGGCATGTTAATGCTTAACTGGGTCTTAGTAGATTATAGTAAATAAGTCTTATTTAAGAAGCATTGATCCTAGAAGTTAGAAAGTATTCCTTGGTCAGAAACTAGGACTTTTTCTCTCTTAAAAAGCTGTTAACTCGAGAAAGTCCATGGATGGTTTTCAGGGTTTCCATGAGCCAGATAAGGAAAATGTTTATGTGTCAATTTCCTTTTTTAATTTGAAAATTGCTTGGGTGAAAACATGATTTTTGTCAATGTCCCGAAGGTATTTATGTCTTTGTTCTAAACAGAAGTATGTGGTATGAGATACTATTTTAATTCTTATTTTTCATATTAAACACTATTATGAAAGCAGAACCAAAGATTCACATAATTGAAATCACTTTCTTTGCTGAATCCAAACTTGATTCCGTATTTTTGCATATATTGCCTATTTTTTTCAGGCAGTGGAAACTTATTTTTATAAGAGAAACAAGTGTAAAGGCTGTATTTTTCTGTGCCTGTGTTAGAAAAAAATAATTTTCTTTTTTTTAAATCATTTTCTGATGTAATAAATTACATGTAAAAATGTGCCTAAGTATAATTATTCTGGAGACCTTTAAACATTTGAATAGTTTTTTCAGAGCTTCCATAATGCCAAGAAAGTTAGAAACTCGGGCTGTGAGTGGGCTGTGCTCCTGACTGGCTACACTGAAAACCAGAAGTTTGAATGCAATTGTCATAGAGTCACTCAGTTTAGCAGTTTTATGTACAAATACCTACAGGTATATAAATTCAGAACTAAGTAAGAACAAATTATTTAGTGATTTCCAGCCACATAAGCATAGGTAAACCCAGGATCATGATAACTTCAATCTTATTATGTGGGGATTTCTTTTAATAACATCTTAATTGAGATACAGTTTATATACTATGCAATTGATCCACTTAAATGTTGTAATTCAGTGGTTTTCAGCACATTCACAGATATGTACAATCACTACCACGGTCAATTTTAGAACATTTCCTAACCTCAAAAAGAAGCCCCATGCCCTTTAGCTATCATCCTCTTATCCTCCATCCCTAAGAAATCACCATTCAAATTTCAGTCTCTATAAATTTTCCTTTTCTGGATATTTCATCAAAGTGGCAACATATACTATGTGGTCTTTTGTTTTCATGGTTTAACCATGTTGTAGCATATCTTAATACTTTACACATAATATTCCATGGTCTAACATACCACATTTTGTTTATATTCATCCGGTGGACTTTGGGGTTATTCCCAACTTTGGGCTCTTATGAATAATGCTTCTTTTTTTTAATTTTATTTATGATAGTCACAGAGAGAGAGAGAGAGGCAGAGACATAGGCAGAGGGAGAAGCAGGCTCCATGCACCAGGGGCCTGATGTGGGATTCGATTCCGGGTCTCCAGGATCGCGCCCTGGGCCAAAGGCAGGCACCAAACCGCTGCGCCACCCAGGGATCCCCTGAATAATGAATGCTTCTATAGACATTTGTGCAGAGTTTTTGTGTGGACATATATTTTCATTTATTTGGGGTATATACCTAGTAGTGGAATGCTTCATAAGGCCTCAATCAAGAAAATGAAAACACAACCCATGGAATGCGAGAAAATATTTTCAAATCATATCTCTGATAAGAGGCTTGAGTCTAAACTACATAAATAACTCTTATAACTCACTAACAGCCAAATCAAAAAAAGGGCAAAGGATATGAGTAGATGTTTTTCCCAAAAAATACATACAGAATGGCAACTAAACACATGAAAACATTTTTTGACATCATTAGTCATCAGGGAAATATAAATCAAAATCACAAAGAGATACATCACACTCACTAGAATGACTATCATCAAAAAGTCAGATGATAACCAGTATTGGCAAAAATGTGGTACATCGGTCAGAAGCTTCATACATTGCTGGTGGGCATGTAAAATGGTGTCACCACTTTGAAAAATAATCTGATGGTTCCTCAAACAATTAAATATAGAGTTAGCAAATAATCATGTGCTTTAAAATTACTTTCAACTCCCTCTCACAGTAAACTCACAAATTATTTGCAAGCGAACTCCATCTTTGTCAGTCTGTATCTTGGGGATAATTGGGGGAAAACAGCTGTGGTAAGTTATCATATACAAAATGCTTTTCATCTTGTGTAATGTGGTTTTCTGGCAGTTAAAGGAATGAGACCCTGAAGAATTCACTGGCCAAATTAACTTCCCATTCCTGCATAATTTCTAACAAGATAAAGTAATCAGACATAGATGTTTCAGGATCTGAGGGAAGACAGATCTGCAGGTGAATCAGAACTGAAGTTGGTCCGAACTGATTATAATAAAAATAGACTCCTAATTACAAACCAAAATCACATTTAAATTTACCAGTGATTTATAAAACTTTGCCTCCTAGTCTCACGTACTCCGTGGCAATCTATCATTGATTCCGTTTGCAATATTTTTTATCTTCTGTAACCCAATATCAGCCTTCATCATTCATTAAAGCACAATTGCAATAGAATCCTTTTGATTTTCCTTTCAGCCTCTGTCTTCTCTTATTCATCCTATATAGTTCAGTGCAAAAGTTCCTCAAATGTCTATTTGCCTGTTAAGTATCCATATATTCAAATAAAGCCTCCATTAAGGTCTTTTAACTTCTAGGGAATCTACCTTTATTTCTCTCTGTACTCTAACCATGCAAAGATAATAGGATCTTCATATATCATCCTTTATCTATTTAAGAGTCAAACATATGGGCAGCCCTGGTGGCGCAGCGGTTTAGCGCCGCCTGCAGCCCAGGGCATGATCCTGGAGACCCTGGATCGAGTCCCATGTCAGGCTCTCTGCATGGAGCCTGCTTCTCCCTCTGCCTGTGTCTCTGCCTCTCTCTCTCTCTCTGCATCTCTATGAATAAATAAATTTAAAAAAAAATCTTTAAAAAAAAAAAAAAGAGTCAAACATATGCATGTCTGTTTTCTTTCATTCAAATTCTTACTCTGACTTTTTTAAAACAAGGCTTATCTGATTTTTTATGTACTTCATCTGACAAAGATTGAAAACAGTGCCCCAGTGACCACTACTCTGCTATTTACGGCATAAAGGTTGGACACCATTCTTCTTCAATTAGGATTACTCTATTTATTAATATAAAATAATTCTTGTTTCATATACCCTTTCTTTTGCCTTAAATACTACTTGAATTGACATTAAAATTACACTCCTACTTTCCTTTGTCAAGAGTACTCTTTATTTTTCTTAGTTGCCAGTGCCATACCAATTTTTTTTTCTTTGAAAAGTAATTGAATTTATTGTGAAGGACATTAAAGAAATTTCCATATATCATAGAAACAGTTTAAACCTTTCAGGGCTTCATTTTCTTTCTTTTTATTTTTTTATTTTATTTTTAATAATAAATTTATTTTTTATTGGTGTTCAATTTGCCAACATACAGAATAACACCCAGTGCTCATCCCGTCAAGTGCCCCCCTCAGTGCTCGTCACCCATTCACTCCCACCCCCCACCCTCCTCCCCTTCCACCACCCCTAGTTCATTTCCCAGAGTTAGGAGTCTTTATGTTCTGTCTCCCTTTCTGATATTTCCTACCCATTTCTTCTCCCTTCCCTTTTATTCCCTTTCACTATTATTTATATTCCCCAAATGAATGAGAACATATAATGTTTGTCCTTCCCTGATTGACTCATTTCACTCAACATAATACCCTCCAGTTCCATCACATTGAAGCAAATGGTGGGTATTTGTCATTTCTAATCAGAGTATGATCCTCTCATTAGATGCAGAGAAAGCATTTGACAAAATACAGCATCCATTCCTGATCAAAACTCTTCAGAGTGTAGGGATAGAGGGAACATTCCTCAACATCTTAAAAGCCATCTAGGAAAAGCCGACAGCAAATATCATTTTCAATGGGGAAGCACTGGGAGCCTTTCCCCTAAGATCAGGAACAAGACAGGGATATCCACTCTCACCACTGCTATTCAACATAGTACTGGAAGTCCTAGCCTCAGCAATCAGACAACAAAAAGACATTAAAGGCATTCAAATTGGCAAAGAAGTAGTCAAACTCTCCCTCTTCACCAATCATGATACTCTACATAGAAAACCCAAAAGACTCCACCCCAAATTTGCTAGAACTCATACAGCAATTTGGCAGTGTGGCAGGATACAAAATCAATGCCCAGAAGTCAGTGGCATTTCTATACACTAACAATGAGACTGAAGAAAGATAAATTATGGAGTCAATCCCATTTACAATTGCACCCAAAAGCACAAGATACCTAGGAATAAACCTAACCAAAGAGGTAAAGGATCTATACCCTCAAAACTATAGAACGCTTCTGAAAGAAATTGAAGAAGACACAAAGAGATGGAAAAATATTCCATGCTCATGGATTGGCAGAATTAATATTGTGAAAATGTCAATGTTACCCAGGGCAATTTACACGTTTAATGCAATCCCTATTAAAATACCATGGACTTTCTTCAGAGAGTTAGAACAAATTATTTTAAGATTTGTGTGGAATCAGAAAAGACCCCGAATAGCCAAGGGAATATTTAAAAAGAAAACCATAGCTGGGGGCATCACAATGCCAGATTTCAGGTTGTACTACAAAGCTGTGGTCATCAAGACAGTGTGGTACTGGCACAAAAACAGACACATATCAATGGAACAGAATAGAGAACCCAGAAGCGGACCCTTAACTTTATGGTCAACTAATATTCGATAAAGGAGGAAAGACTATCCACTGGAAGAAAGACAGCCTCTTCAATAAATGGTGCTGGGAAAATTGGACATCCACATGCAGAAGAATGAAACTGGACCACTCTCTTTCACCATACACAAAGATAAACTCAAAATGGATGAAAGATCTCAATGTGAGACAAGATTCCATCAAAATCCTAGAGGAGAACACAGGCAACACCCTTTTTGAACTCGGCCACAGTAACTTCATACAAATTTTTATTTATTTTTCCTCAGTACTTATGAATATTTTAATTGGAATTTCAAAGAAAGTAAACCTGCTGCCAATTATTTGCCAAAGTCTGAACCCAGAAAACACCTTTGTATGTTATATACTTCAGTATAAGGTTCTTAACTTCAGTATTTCTAACTTTCCACAAATTTTTAGATTTTATATAAAGATGTCAAATCTCCTATACACTTCTTTTCTTTATAGAGTACATGATTCTATCATAACTTACAAAGAAAAAAAAGCACTTGCAATACTTGTCAGAAAATACACACTCAAGTTGTCTGCACTCCAGGGCTTATCAAAAACTTAGAAATTATATTTAGAGAAGGTTGTGTAAAGGTGCTGAGGATTCCTCCCATGCACTCTTATTGTAAGGCATACTCCTTGACTGAGGTGCATAACTGAACATAAGTATAGATCCTCACAGAATCACTTTATAGGAATCACATCTAGTGGTGAGAGCCTGACTTTCTTTGATTAGCACAAGGGATGGTAGTAAGAAAATCAATTTTGGACTTGATACAAAATTATTTCCAAAGGCATTACCAAAAAGCAACATTAGAAAATGTTCCTCAATGACAATGAGAAATTTCTGAAAAAAGAAAGTTATTTAATGAGTATTGTCTAGCATTTAGTTTCCCATTTGTTTGGACTATCAGTAAGTGTATAGCCAAATTTTATGTTTGGCCATTGTGTTAGAGAAGGGATATGTGGGTAGGGAGTATTGAAAGTTCTATAAACCAAACTAAGGGACAAACCTAGGGCATTTGCTATTTTCTTACTTGATTAATATATCAGTTGAAAGAATGGAATTAAAATATATCAATTGGAGAGCATGACAGAATAAAGCCACTACTGATAGAATATTTTAAAAAGGGAAATAAAATAAATTTATAATATGGTCTTGAGTTTTTATCTGGGGCTGTGTAAGGAAAATATCATCATGCTTGTTACTTTGCAATATCTCTGCTGGAAAACAGGAGAACCCCTTTGCTTATAAATCCAAATTAGAAAGGAAAATTACATGTGTGTGTTATCAGTTTCAGTCATCGCAGTGCAAGAGGGAGATATGCCACCTTTAGAAAAACACTGGACATGTCCTATGCTTAGAGTTTTTTCTATGTGTACCTTCTAATAAGTCATATGTTCAATGTATCAGGGCTTTCAACTCTTTAAAGGCCAGAGATTTTGCAATTAGAAAGCTAACAAGCAAATTCTGGTAAAATACTGTTACTTAAATTTATTCTGTATATAATAAAATTTCTCTAAGAATTTCAAAATTTCCATCCACTGACAGGAAAAATACTCTTAATTTGTTAACGTTGAGTAATTTTGAAGCTTCCCTTTTCATGATATATAGCTCATTGTTAAAATGCAGTTTAATAGTATTATCTTTTTTACTACTACATTTCTATATTTGATTGACTTTTAAAACATGAGATACTTTTAAAAAATCTACTTGAAAAATCCAGGGATAATGTTCAGTTCATGTTTCCCATTGAATTAGAAGAATACTATGGAATATTCTAGGTGATCCTTGTAATTGATAATGTTAAACCATAAAACCAAGGTCATGGAACTAAGAACTGATCAAATGAGAAATATTACAGCCTTTAAATATAAAATTATGTGAAATAAAATTAAATAAAGCAAAATAACTATGTTAGATAAAAAGGACCCTATGTCCTTGTAGTTGTGTTTAATTGAAAATTTTTGTCAGGGATTTTCACTGTACTTGTCTACAGATTTTTAAATGTGGCCTTGAATAAGTATGAATCATCTCTGTATTTCTGAACAAGTCTAAGCAAAATTAAAGAAAAGGTATGATCATTTATAATAAAAACTAACAAAACAACATTTCATGTGTCAATTTTTATAAGAGATGGTCTAGAATAATAGACAAAATCCTAATATCATAAAATGAAGTGCTTTTTTATAGGAAGATCTAAGTTTTAAAAATGTGGAAATTTGAGACACCTTTAAACCCAGCAATTTACTTTCTGGGATCCAGGCAAGATGTCTATCATGAACAGGAGGGGAGAACAATGATATAACCTTAGTCAAGATTAATTGCTTTTGCTCATTCCTAAGTCTTTATTTCAAAGATAAATGATTTATATGTAACCTGTAGATCATGTCAGAGATTAATTAAATATCAGAAAAATTAAGAATGGAATTTAAGAAGAATATGACCAAAGGCCAGTTAGTAGCTTCACCATTTTTTAAAATATACCTTAAAAGTTATATAACTTAAAAGTAAAGTCCAAATAATCTATTGTAAAAGATTAAGAGATAAAAATGCAAGTTCAGTCAAGTTGGGACATGCTGAATTGGTGGCAATAGGAATCTCAGTGATGCTCTTGTGACTTTTTTGAAATCACAGAAGTATTAATATATTATGGGGGTTATAATAATACAGCAATTCAAAGGACTTTGATTATTCATGGTAACAGTCCTGGAAATGAAAAACTTTAAGTAGAAACAATGAAAGCAGTGACAAAGAAGGATGTCCTTTCACAAAGCATTCATATCTGTTAAAGAGAGACATCCCAATTCTCTATATAATAAAATTGCTCCCGAAAGTTAAAAGACATTGACTTCTTACCTACTTCTAAATATATCATTTTCCCCGAAGAGCTTTTAAAAGAAGCTTGGCTACTCAGAAGAGAATGGGAACAATTCAAGGTGCCAATGTTTTGTTTAGTCTCTGTGACACTTGCCTTGTCTGGAAACAAAGTGGTAAATGATTGTTTATTGATGGTCAAATAAAACTGATTTTCAAAATTATAATAAGCCTATGAGTTAATCAATAAAATTCATGCAATTTCACCTCAGGTCTGTGAT
The DNA here is from genome assembly GCF_053574225.1 of Canis aureus. Taxonomy (NCBI): domain Eukaryota; kingdom Metazoa; phylum Chordata; class Mammalia; order Carnivora; family Canidae; genus Canis; species Canis aureus. The sequence goes on along the minus strand of NC_135624.1, from coordinate 45,448,533 downwards.
AAGAGACTTAAACAAGATACCCTAAAAAAACAGCTAGAGGAAGTTCTTGAGATGGAAAGGAAATGATAAAGGAAGGAATTTTAAACCATCAAAAAGGATGAAATCACAAAGTGAAAATCCAGGTAAATGCAATAAACTCATGAGTTTTCTAAATTATGTTTGACTGTGGAAGTAAAAATTATAACATCTGATGTGGTTCTTGAGTATGTACAAGAAATGTTTAAGATTATATTAATGGGGGGAAATGTAAAGGGGCCTAAAGGGATATAAGTTTTCTACACTTTACTCAAGTATATAGATACAGTAATACATAGAGCAACTACTAAAACATCTTTACAGAGAGATATACTCAGAAATAATAAAGGTAAATCAAAATGAAATGTAAAGAAGAAGGTACAAAGAGCCCACAGGAAAATGGAAAAAGTAAAAACAAAGAAATGAAGAACAAATGAAACAAATATAAAAACCAAAATGCCTCACTTAAGCTCTAATAAATCAATAATTATGTTAAATATAAATGTGCTAAATATACCAACTAAAAGTCAGAGATTGGAAAATTGAATTTAATAACCTATATTATCAAACCACATGCTGTGTACAAGAAACTCACTTCAAATAACAATACAAGCGACTTTGATATAGCATCTGAATTTGTTAAGCTCAACAGATGTTAGAGGCATGGCAAAAAGTTTTTCATCTTAGTGAATGGCAGTTACATGCCAGTTTATTGTCTGTCTAGTGTTTATTGATTGCTCTTAATAGCATAGCATACAAACTTAGGGGAAAACTATAAATATATACCCCATAAATACCTTACAACGTGTTAACCTCTTATAGGGGTTAGGACTGCCCAACATCTTAGTTAACTCTGCCTTCTTCCCTCCAAATTTAGAGATTATCATTAGTTTTATACAGTCGATATTTTCTTATAATACGAATGTGATAGCATACTTATTAATTTCTGATTATTCAATTTCATATTTTCTCAGGTATTTTTTTCTTGATTTTCAACATTTAAAAGTTATTTTAGCAAAGTCCATCATAGCGAATTATTAGTTTCTTTTATTATAAAATGTTATATTTCACTTTAATTCATAAATTAGCATTAAGCTGGGGTTACAGTGTGAGAATTTCCTTCTTTCTGAAAATTTGATATTATCCTACAGCATTCTAGCTTTCACCAGTGCTATTGACAATTTTTGTATTAAGTTGTTATTTTTTTTATAGATAAACTGCCTATGTACTCTGGATATTTTACTGTAACTCTGATTTTAACATTCTGTAGTTTTACTATTATGTGGCTTATAATGTATTTCATTTTATTTTTGCTGCTTAGTGTTTACTGTGCTTCCTGAAACTATAAATTCAAGTCTATCATCATTTTTGGAAATATTTCATTTCCCATATTACCTCTTTAACAGTCTCTCTTTTCTATTATATTGGGACTCTGATTTCACATATAATCCATCCTGTATGTCATTTAGTCTCAATTTCATATTTTCTACCTCTTATACTTTATGTCCTGAATTCTGAGAAATGTTCTTACATGCAATTTCCAGTTCACTAATTCTTTGTCTCTGCATTGGTGTTTAAAATATAAATAATCATTAGTTTTTTTTTTCCCTTTTCCTACAAAAAGTACATGTTAAAGTTGTTTTCTTAAGTATGTATTTTTTTCTAGTTTGAGTCTACCTTCTATATCCTTATATAAAACACTTTTATATTTCCTATCCAATATTTTTAATACTTCATTTTGAATTAGCTCTAGTTCTAATTAAGCAGATAGTATATTAGAAACCCAAATAGATTCTTCAAACCTTAAGATCACAATAGTTCTAAATTATTAACACTATATCTTATATGTATAGTTTTTAGGAATTTAGAAAAGTTAAAGGAATTTTAAAACTCTTATGGTCCTTTTGTCATATTTAAAGATAATTATTTATCCATATTCATACATATATCAACCCTTGGTTAAAAAATCCCCAACAATGATAGAAAGTGGGATCTTTCACCGTAAATTGGTTAAATAATTGACCCAACTTGTTCAATATTTTAATCGTATATATAGAGAGTGTGCGTGCACATGTATGGGTTTATGCTGATAAGATGTCTCCAATTCTACCCTTAGGTTTATTTGCTAGGAGGGCTCACAGGACTCTCATGCATTAATAATCATAGCTTTGATGTATTATGATGAAAGATACAAAGCGAAATCAGCAAAAGGAAAAGATACATGGGACAAAATCCAGAGGAAACCAGGTATGAGTTGCAAAAGTTCTCTCCTTGTGGAGTCACATGGAGTGTGCTTAATTCCTTCAATAACCAGTTATGACAACATATATTAAACCTTTTGTACCAGGGAAACTCTTCAGAGATTCAGTGTCCACAGTTTTTCCTGGGGGCTATTCTTACTGGTTTTCTTGCCTAGCATGTACCACATCTGAAGTTCCTAGTAGGAAATAAGTGTTCAGCAGAAAATATTTTTTTGAACAGTTTATACACTGTGAGCCAGCCTCAGTTATGAATGCTTCCATGATTCAAATTTCTAGACATCTATGTAACAGGACAACTCTGCAAACTGATCTTTCTCAAGATAGCAGTGTCAGGTCTTCAATGTTAACTATTTTCTTGTGTTTGTGTGTGTGTTCTATGTCCTCACTTTAATTCCACTGAGAAAAAGAATAGGAGAAAAAATTTCATGCATTCTCAGAAGCAATCTACAAAACCATTCTTCAAATATCCACAGCCCCCCTGCCCCAATACTCCAGAAGGGCAATCCATGGTTCTGTCTAAGGCCAACTTCTCTGCCTGTGGGACCATATTCCAGCTGTTCTCATTCCTCCCTCTCACTACTCTTAGCATATGAACATCCTAAAATCATAGTATCTGAAAAACAAATTTAAAAATCTCTAATATTTAGTAAGATAATAACAAGAATCCTATCACCAAATCATCTTTAGATCATTAGAATAAATTCCACATGATTACATAAAGGAGCTTTTGTGGTTTTTTTTAACAATTTATACTCAATCCCTTATAAAGGTAGCAGTTGTATTATGTAATTAGCTAATTGAAATGTAATAAAAATGATAGTTCATATACATGCATATATACTCATATATATTCTTAAAACCTTTAAACTTAAAACCTTTAAAATGAAACAAAATTAAGTTCAAATCATGGCTCTGCCATCAAGTCCTCAGATTTCTAAGTCTAGAAAGTTTATATTTAACTCTTCTGATCTTCAACTCCTGTAACATGAAAATAATTTTTCATGAAAATTATCTGGTGTATATATATTTGCCAGAGTGTTTGTGAGTGAGCATGTTTTCTCTAATATTGCTATAAAGCTCGGGATATCAAGTTTTACTGTACATTTTCTTCCAATCCTTGCATATTTTCCCATAAAGTATCTTTAGTAACTAAAGAATGATTGATAGTATCACAGAAATACTAAAATACTTAGATGGAAAGTGGTATTAAGGACTCTGCCCCTTGATATAGCATGATATTCATTCAGCTTTTAGCAGTTAGGTTTGAAGAACACATGTGAACTCCTTGACTGAATCTTTTTTTACCCCTGACACTATCTGCTAGAGCTTGGTATTTTAATGACCATCTGGGAAAACTATATGCCTACTGTCTTTTTATTCTTATGTATTATATTTATTGCAAAGCACATCTTTAATATAGCCATCCTGCAGCTCTGTTTATTCTTTGTCAGAAGGTTAGGCTCTGTTACAATTGCAACATGTGTTTTTAATAGCAGCTTGATTGAAATAGATTAATTTAAAATCCAAGTGGAAAAGCAGAGGTGCGGTAAAATATCGATTTAGAAACAGCTTTTTTATTTTTTACAAAAAGTCTACAATATTTATCTAGAAACAGCCTCTTTATTTCTACATTTCTATAAATGGAACTGAATTTAATCTATAGATCAATTTAGAGAAAATGGACATGTTTATAATGCTAAATGTTCTAATCCTTACACATAATGTATTTCTTTAGTTATATTGGTCTTTATTTCAGTGGTCAGAAGTCTTCAGTTGTAGAAGTCTTGCAAATGTTTTCATAAAATTATCTTTAAGTGTTTTATCTTGTTAAGTTCTTTTATAAAGGGCATTTATTTTTAATTTCAACGTATAAACACCCATTGCTAGCACTTAGACATACAATTGACTTTTACATATGGATTTTGTACCCTATTAACTTATTAACTCATGTGCCTTTTTTGTAGATCTCATGGGATTTTTATATACAGAATATTCTGCAGTTGTTAAATAAAAATAGCTTACTACTCCTTTCTGATATGTATGAATGTTATTTTTTTCCCCCACTTTAAGGCACTGGCTAGGATCTTAATACAATACTAAATGGAAGTGATAAAAGCAAATATCCTTGTTTTGTTCTCAATATTAGAGAAAAAAAAACTACTCCCTCTTTCACCATTAAGTATCATCTTAGCTGTAGGTATTTCACATATGTTCTTTATCAGGATGAAGAAGTTTTTGTTTTTGTTTTTTCTTTCTATTACTAGTTTGCTGAGAGTTTTTATTATGGATGAGTTTGAATTTTGTCAGATGTTCTTTATACATCTGTTGTGATCATCCATTTTTCTCTCATAGTCTCTAATGTGATAAATTACAACAATTTGTTTTTCAATATTAATTCAGCATCTTGCATTGCTGGGATAAAAACCTACTTATTGGTCATAAGTTATACATTTTATTTATTGCTAGGTTCTGTTTGCTAACATTGTTAAGGATCTTGCTACCTACAATCATACAGAATAATATCTCTTTATAATGTCTTTGTCTGTTTTGGTATCAGAATTATGGTAGTCCTATAAATGGGTTGTATAGTGTTCCCTTATCTTTGATTTTGTAAATAATGTGGTTAGAATTAGAATTATTTTGTCTTGCCTTCAGGCTCTTTAACTTTCAGACAAATTGTCTTAATGCCATTAACAACTAAAATACCAGATAAATATATTAAAATTTTAAAAATTTGTTTTCAGACATTGGACAACAAGATATGCGGGGTTGTGATACCTGAGGAAATGAGAAACAATCTGAGTCCTGTGGTTGCTTTAGCTTACTGTCTGAAGTTGGCTTTTAGGCCACAGCACAAAAATGAGGTAACTAAAACGCTCCTCACTGTATTGAAGAGAAACATATTGTAGTCCAATGAATAAAAGACAGAAAGAATGTTTGGGCGGAATGCTGAAAAAGAGAAAAACAGAAAGAGACAGAACTTTAGAAATCTACATAGGAGTTTCTTTTAATCTTTCAGTCCTCATTTTTGCGTGCACTAGGAAAAATTCTGTAAGAATCCAAAGAAATCACCAGACCCTGTAAGCCAAATAATTTCTGTAAATCACAAGAGTTCCCAACTGCCACACCAGAGAAACCTTAAAATTACATAGGACATTAGGTAGCATCTTAAAAGTGTCATGCTTTGAGAATGGATCAAAATTAGGCTCAAAGAGAAGACAAATCTGGCCATGCCATAACAAAGCTTAAAAACAAGCCTTAAGAATATCAAACTGACCTAAAATAACTTGACTACACGAAAAAACAACTTGTAATACTATTTAAAGAAATATTAAAACTGATATGGATAATTTTAAACTTTACAATTCCAACATCTCATAAAAATTTACCATGTTTGTGTAGCAGCAGGAAAGCATGACCCATAACTGGGAGAAAAATCAATTAGTAGAAAGAAGGTTCTAAATGCAGAGATTATCTTTAGTGTCAGAATCTAAAATCAGGTATATTTATAGCTTTTTTAATAGCTTTTTTTTCAAGAAACATTTTGATATATCATCCATCTAGGACTAATTTTGTGAATGGCGTATGATAGAAATTGCTGTATATCTGAATATGTATGTGTGTATACATGCATAATATATGACAGTTTCTTTGAATTATTAAGTCACTACAAATCAAGCTGAAGCAACAACTGAATATTATTAACTCAGTTACTTGAGCAATTAGCAAGAGTTTTATATTTCTTTTCCCTGAGCTATTTTACTTTTTTACTTTTTTCTTTTTTCTTTTTTTCTTTTATTTTTATTCCTGAGAGACACACAAAGAGAAGCAGAAACACAGGCAGAAGGAGAAGCAGGCTCATGAGGAGCTAGACATGGGACTCAATCCTAGATCCCAGATCCTGGGATCATGCCCCCAGCCAAAGGCAGACGCTCAACTGCTGAGCCACCCAGGTGTCCCTTCCCTAAGCTTTTTAATATTTCCTCTAAAATAACAATGCTACTTTCTGGCTATTTGGGTTATTACCAAAATACCTTCTTTCTTGTTGATTAAGGTCAATTCAGTTCTTTGATTTGAATTTCAAAAGAATATGGGCCCTAGAGGGTATTATGTTAAGCAAAATAAATCAGAGAAAGTAAATACCATATTATCTCTCATATACGGAATCTAAAAAAAATAAAATAAAATAAACAAAAAGCAGATTCAGATCTATAAATACAAAGAATGAAATGATGGTTGCCAGAGGGGAGAAGTGTGGAGGGATGGGCCAAAGAGTGAAGGGTGGGAAATAAAGCTTCCAACTATGAAATATGTCATGGGAATAAAAGGTACAATGTAGGGAATAACCGAAGATATTGTAATAGCACTGTATGGTTACACACTGTGGTAGCTACACTGTGGTGAGCATAGCATGACATATAGATGTGTAGTATCATTATGTTGTACACCTCAAACTAATGTCAACTATACTCAAATAAATAAGTAAACCACCAAAGAATAAGGAAAAAAATAAAAAGCTACTATAAATCTTATAAATATGTACAAAAATATAGAGAGAAGCATGACTGTCATAAAGATAGAACTATTAAGTATAAAACAGAAGACCAAGTGGACCTTGAAATGTAAAATATAGTCTCTGAAATGAAACAAAAAAAACTGAGAGGAGATTAAAACCAGATTGGGCACAAGGACTAGTGAAGTTAAAAAGGCATAGAACTTTATCCAAAATAAAGTACAAAGTAAAAACAAATGGAAAAGAAGGATATTTTATCAGTAGACTCTAGGGAAATATTTAATATTAATGGCAAGAGCAAATTTGAAAAAGAAAAAATGTAACTAACCAAGTTTAAGAAACTCAAAGAACTCTAAACAGGGGCAGCCCTGGTGGCTCAGGTGGTACACCTTTAGCCCAGGGCATGATCCTGGAGACCCAGGATCGAGTCCCACGTCGGGCTCCCTGCATGGGGCCTGCTTCTCCCTCTGCCTGTGTCCGTTCCTCTCTCTCTCTCTCTCTCTGTCTGTCTCTCATGAATAAATAAGTAAAATATTAAAAAAAGAAGATGAAGAAGAAGAAGAAGAAGAAGAAGAAGAAGAAGAAGAAGCAGCTCAAAGAACTCTAAACAGAAAAACACAGATAATCAGACCAAGGCAGATCATAATCAGAATGTTAAATAAAACTGATGGAGAAAAATCTTGAAAGCAGGTAGAGAGGGGAAAAAAAAAAAAACCTGTATGAGATGTAGAGGGAGCAAATATAAATAAGAGCACATATCCCAAACTCTTGTAATCCAAAAGACAATGGAATGACATCTTTAAAGTAACATCAAGTTTTTTCATCATTTCCTTTGTGAAATCTAGTATTAGTATGTTCATTTTTGCTTTGTTGGTTGGAGATACACTTGCCTCCTCTCATAATTTTTATAGTGTATTGGTTTTCAAGTTTTCACCATAGGTAAGTCTTAGAAACCATAAAAGCATCTCTATTAATGTCACTTTAAAAAATATTATAACTAAAAAAAAATATTATAACTAAAGCCTATCACCATTAGTATTTGTCTATCACATACATTTCCCTGTGTCATACACATCTGTTTCTATGTGTTAGGGAAAAAGTGATAGACAGGAAAAAGGGATGCTAGTATAAGCAAAGATATGGCATTTAGCCAATGAAAAATATGCATATTATTTTTATGTGTTTTTTTAAAGGCAATTGATTCCATTACCATTTTATTAAAGAGTTGTACCTATAAAAAAGACAAAATAAGTATAAATAACCATAACAATTAATATTCATAAACTTTTCTTGTGGTTTCTTCATTTTTCAGAAAGTAACAGATGAAACATGTATGAAATTATTAAGATCAAAGGACAGTAAAATGAATGTTTATTTAAGCCTTCAGCTTCAAGGCCCCAAAACATTCAGAATTATGTTTAGAAAAAGGTGGTTCTCTTGTATTGAAATAAATAAAGGTAAAAATGCTACCATAAGCACAAGATCTGAATTGACTACCTCCAATAATTTTAAAGTCTTAAGTATAATTTAGGAATGAGTAAGAAAATGCTGAGGTAAATTTGGTCATATTTTTATAATATTATTATAATTTTTTAATAATATTATTCTGAAGAAATCGCTTGGACAACTTTTTTCTTTTACAAAAGCCTGATACAAATGTTTCAGGAAGATAAATACATGATCTATGTGTTATACAATATATAAAATGTATATTGTTTAGATATCATAATATTTAATATTACAATGTTTAATATGAAGCATTTTGAAATGTTTAAACTTAATATTAATATGTAAATATTTAATAATTATATAATATTTAACACAGCTGTGAAACACTGTATCTATGTTATAGTACTTGGTACCAAGAAAACATCTTGGGAATTCAGATAATATTCTTCCTCATTTCTTAGTTTTGTCTTGAAAACCTGAAAAATTTTACAGTATAATTTAGAGGGCTTGGACTTTCAAGGCAATTTGAATCTTTTTCTCATACATAGATGATTTGGTCATTAATATTTTAGTCATATTCTATGTATTTCTTATAGGTTATGCAACACTGGACAATTAAAAATGTTCCATGCCTCACTTTCCCTACTGGTATAAGAGCTCATTATTATCCTAATAGAACAGTAAGTATTAATGTGTTATTTACTATGTGTCATGAAATCCTTAAAACAGTGCATAGTAAATTATAAGTGCTCAAAATTGTTATTTTATTTTGATAAATAATATTATAAATAATTATATAAATAAAGCAAACTATAATAATCATTGATTTATCACAGTGATTTGTTTATGGTAGGATAAGCATTATTTACACCTGTACATCCTAATTGGCTGAAGAATATAGAAGGTAGCTTTCATATTTCATTCACCAATGCTATTATTTGTATAGCCTAAGTAATTAAAGTCTACAAAGGTGGGCCATAAAGTCCACAAGAATGATGGTGAAATACCGTGTGTTCTGTCCTCAATGCTTCCATAACAAATAGAGCCGATTATTGGTGGAATTAGGAGTCATCTATGGCAGTGTCTTCCCCTGGTCTGAAATCACAATGAAGACATTCTCTTCTGTCTGATTTATTGCCTTCTTTTACTATTGCTGGATTACTTTAACAAGTTTCTGCCAGCTTCTAATAAATCTGCACAGCATGAATAAATAAATAAAATTTTTTTAAAAAAATAGTAACCCTAGCACAGGTAATTAAAGAGAAGACTACTGAGTCAAGTATTACAGGACTGATATGTATTCTTAACAATTAGTACAGCAAAACCAATGGATAAAATATTCAAATAATTCTATATCAGTGGGCAAAAAACTACTCCGCCTTGCCTCCTGAGCATCCCCTCCTCTAGCTGCCCCAGAACTCTGCCCTACAGAACTCCACCAACATCAAAATGTTAAGTAACAAGGGTGTTAATGCCTGACATGGTGGTGGAATTCCAGGCCCCACTTTACATTTTGACCTTCTTCTGTTCTTATTGATTGTATCTGTGACACATCTGTTGTTAGGTATTTAAGTATAGACTAGAGGAAAAGTGTATTTTATTGAGATTGTCATGCGGTCAACAGGCAAATTGGCATTGGCAGTATACAGAAAGAATGAGTTCCTGAGATACAGATAATGCACAAAGACAAGAATTCCAAGATTATGAAACTGTAGAGAGTTAGGTAGCCAAAGAAATGCTGCATGGTGACTGGACAACATAGTTTAATGCAGAAAAAAAAAAAATCTAGGCCAAGATCTGATATCATAGTTAAGACACTGGGTGCCTGAAAGTAACTGATAAGAAAAAAGGTTTCACAGCCTACACATATTAGGTTGCACTGGAGATTTGTTTGTATGAATAAGCCTTGGTTAAGAAAACGTGGTTTAAAACCAGCAGGAAGTTGACCAGTTGCTAAATTACCTGATGTAGCATTAAGCATGAATTCCTGATGAAGATTACAAAACAGAAGGTAGAGACAAAATGCCACATGACAGTTAAGTGGAACACATTTTGGATAAGTGCAGTTTTAAACAGAAGCTTTCCAAGCAGCTGATTAGGTATCATAGTTAATTGAGTGACTACTTTCAGTTACTTAATATTATTAGTAAGATTATCCATTTGCAAGTATCCCAAGCATCTTAAATTAATTCATATTTCCACCATTCAATGTCTTGAATTCTTCTCTTAGAGTTTGAGTCTCTGAAAAAAAGTCAGAACAGTTCAGGGGTGCCTGGGTAGCTCAGTTGGTTGAGTGTCTGCCCTCTGCTCAGGTTATAATCTCGGGGTCCTGAGATTGAGCCCACCTCAGGCTCCCTGTTGCCAGAGAGTCTTCTTCTCCCTTTCCTTCTGCCCCTACCCCCACTTGTGCCCTCTCTCTGTCTCTCACTCACTCTCTCTCAAATGAATAAATAAAATCTTTAAAAACAAAAAGAGCCCGTTTATTAAATCTACTTGAAATCTCTTTTGCTATCAATAGTCCTCAAAATTATTTGATCAGCTTAATTTTAATAGCTAACTTTTTTCCCATTAGCATTTATTATAAGTCTTGCCCACAATATTCAAGGCTCTAGTCCCCCTTCCTCCATTTTTAAGATGATATTCTCAAATACTAGTCTTGGGATAACCAAAGAACATGCTTAATGCAATGAACAGCAGGCTGGACGAAGCAGAGGAACTAATTAATGACCTAGAAGACAAATTAATGGAAAGCAATGAAGTGAAACAAAAGACACAAGAATAGACTTAGGGAACTCCGTGACTCCATCAAATGTAATAACATTCATATTATAGGATGGCCAGAAGAAGAAGAGATAATAATGGGCAGGGAATTTATTTGATGAAGTAATAGCTGAAAACCTTCCTAGTCTGGAGAAGGAAACAGATATCCAGATCCAGAAAGCACAGAAAACTCCTATCAAGATCCTAAAAAGGAAGCCAACACCAAGACATATTGTAATTAAATTTACAAAATACAGTGATAAAGAAAAAAAAAAAGTCTTAAAAGCAGGAAGAAAAAAGATGTCATAAACTTGCAAGGGAAAATCTATAAGGATAGCTGGAGATTTTTCAACAGAAACTTGGCAAGCCAGAAGAGAGTGGCATGATATATTCAACATGCTGAATGGAAAAAATCTGCAGCCAAGAATACTCTATCCAGCAAGGCTATCATTCAGGATAAAAGGCAAGCTAAAAACCAGCCTGCATTCCCAACAACAGTATAAGAGAGTTCTCTTTCTCTGCATTCTTGCAAACATTCATTGTTTCCTGACTTCTTAATTTTAGCCATTCTGACAGGCATGAGGTGGTATCTCATTGTGGTTTTGATTTGTATTTTCCCGATGCCAAGTGATGTGGAGCATTTTTTATATATTGGTTGGCCATGTGTAGGTCTTCTTTGGAGATATATCTGTTCATGTTTTCTGCCCACTTCTTGACTGGATTATTTGTTTTTTGGGTGTTGAGTTTGATAAGTTCTTTTTTTGTTTTGTTTTGTTTTGTTTTTTCTTTTTTTTCTTTTTTCTTTTTCTTTTTTTTTTTTGAGTTTGATAAGTTCTTTAAAGATCTTGGATACTAGTCCTTTATCTGATATGTTATCTGCAAATAACTTTTCCCATTCCATAAGCAGTCTTTTAGTTTTGTTGACTGTTTCCTTTGTTGTGCAAAGGCTTTTTATCTTGATCAAGTCCATCCACAGATGAATGGATACAGAAGATGTGATTCATATATATATATGAATATGAATATGAATATGAATATATGTGGATATTACTCAGCCATCAGAATAGAATGAAATCTTACCCCTTACCCATTTACATCGACATGGGTGGAACTGGAGGGTATTATGCTGAGTGAAATAAGACAATTATCATATGGTTTCACTCATCTGTGGAATATAAGGAACGGTGCAGAGGATCGTAGGTGAAAGGAAGGAAAACTGAATGGGAAGAAATCACAGAGGGAGATAATCCATAAGAGATTCTTAACTATAGGAAACAAATTGATGGTTGCTGGAGAGGGTGGGATGAGGTAACTCAGTGCTAGGCTTTAACGGATGAGGTAATTGGGTGATGGATTTTAAGGAAGGCATGAGATGTAATGAGCACTGGGTGTCATATGCAAATGATGAATTACTGAACTCTATATCTGAAACTAATGATTTACTATATGTTGGCTAACTGAATTTAAATTAAAAAACAAAAGAAAAAAGAGAACTACAGGCTAATATACCTGATGAACACTAATGCAAAAATTCTCAATAAACTACTAGCAAACTGAATCCAATGATACATTAAAAAGTCATTCATAATGACCAAATGGAATTTATTTCTGGGTTGCTAGGGCTCAATATTTGCAGATCAATCAATGTGATACACTTAATACAAGAAAGGATAAGAATCACATGATCATTTCAATAGATGCACAAAAAACATTCAACAAAGTACAACACATTCATGATAAAAAATAAAGTGGATGTTGAGGGAAAATTCCTCAACATAACAAAGCCCATATATGAAAAACCCACAACTAATATCATCTTTAATGGGGAAAAACTGTCATAAAAGTTATAATTCAGATTATGCTATCAAAATATGTAAAGTCCCAAAGACACATGGAGTTTCATTTGTCCTAATTAGTTTGAGAAGGCATTGTTAATTTTTTTCAAAAAATATGACTGAAATGAGATGATTCTGAGGATATATAATTATATTCCATTCAGTCAACTTTTTCTATCTTCCTTTGGAAAATAAATGATTTCTATATAAATAATGAAATTTGGACGAATTAGCTGCAAATGCCTCTTCTCCAAGTGCTGCTCAGACCATCTTTGCTAGTTAATTGATAGATATTGACCGATTTATTTGAGGTCTCTGGGAACCCTTGAAGGTAATATCACAATTCCATAAAATCATTTTTATTCTATGTATTGTTAAAAACGAAAAGAGAATTCAGAAAATTTCTAATATAAGCAGAATTTTTGCCTGAAAGACTGATGCTTTTATTTAACTTCTGATTTTCCTCACTCTTCATAACTATTTTTTTTATTGTGTTCTTAGGAATCAATAGTGGTACATGTGAATCTATCCTCAGTGATCATTATATCAGCCACTTAAATTGCTATAAGCTATAACTCTAAACCATACCTCACAAATTTTGTAGCTTTACATGAAATGAATCATGTAAATCTAGTTATCAATGATTCAGTTTAAAGCTACCACAAGTGCTTCATAATCACTCTGATTTTTTTCTTACAAATTATGTAGGGTAGAGTAACTACCTACTTTAATTATCTAATATGAATACTCGATTTTATGTTGTTTCTATAAAATTATATGCACTTTCCAAGTTGAAGATTTCCTACCTGTGAACTATAAAAAGTACAGAGCATGGTCTATAAATGCAGTTGCAAAACAAGTTCTATGTAAAAGAATAACAATAGGAATTAGGGGCATGAACTGTTAAATAACTACCCTAAAAGAAAGACTATACCAAAGCTGTGTATGTTCACTTATCAACAAATATTTGTGGAACGCTTTCCCTATCATACAGTTCTAAGGACAGTTTTAAGTGCTGGGATTACACAAATGAATAAAACAACTTCAATCCCCCACCCCCAAGGAGACTTCACACAGTGAGAGAGAAAATATGGGAAATCGATGCACACATGATAGATGTGTATTACATGTATGTTTATTTTATGATAATTTCAGTTGATAAGTTATAAGGAGAAAAGGCAGGAAGAAAGGGAGAGGGCTAGGGGGTAGGTATGGTTTTTGTAATTTTAGGTTGGGTTAATCTAAGATATTTTAAGCAAAGATCTGATAGAAGTAAGGAAAGACAACATGTGAATATGTGGGGAAAGAAAATTACAGGAAAAGGAAGATCAAGTGCAAAGCATCTGGATAGGCAGCATGCCGGGTACACTCAAGAAATCCTGAGAAAGCCAGTGTGTTTTGAACAGCATGAGCAGATGCAAATAATAGAATACAGTCTGTTGGTAAAGTAAGAATTTTTTAAAAACTGATGAGGACTTTCCTTGACCAAACATTAGTCAGGGTCCCCTGAGCCATCTTCTCCCTGTCTTTGCAAAGCCTAGTTTAAGCAAGAAGCCTGTTAAGCCAGTTTAAACAGAACCCTTCCACCCCTGATTTCCCATCAGCCTCAATAGCAGATCAAATTCCTCATCCCTATCATCCCCCAGGTGATACTTGATCACCCTGACCTGCCTTCAGCAATAATTGTTTGATCAGTTTAGCAAAAATTCCACTGTACCCTTGATGTCTCCTCTTAGTAATTTTCTATCCACTGATCCCCTAATCTGCTCCTTAACTATAAATCCCCACTAATCTTGTTATATTTAGAGTTGATCCCCATCTCCCTCCCCTGTTGTGATAGTCTTAACACCTATCACACGTCTTGAATAAAGTCTTCATTCCCACTTTATGGAGTGTCAAGAATATCTTTTTTTTCTTTAACAGGGTCATTGTCAATCTAATGTGTACACTGACTTCAAAAAACTAAAGATAATCTCTGACTATCCAATAAAATTAATAAAAATTATGGAGAAAAATGCAGAATGTGATTTTTTTATGGTAATAAAAATACTTATGTTGGATTATGTAGTGCTCAGGAGCTATACTTCCCAGCATTTATTCTCCTTGACATTAGGAGTAAATCTAATAAAGAAATCGAAAAGGTGGAATGGAGAAGCGACCACGTAAATGGTTTAAAATATTTATCGTTGAATAAAATAAGTGTTTAACCTATTTATAAAGAAAGATATTGGATGGGATTTTGCTGGATTGTGATGCTGTAATGATTGCTAGTAGTGAAAAATTAGCTGTTACAAAAGAATTATTAAGGTGGTTCACAATGGGGGGGCCTGGGTGGCTCAGTGGGTTAAGCATCCGCCTCAGGCTCAGGGCATGATCTAGGGGTCCTGTGATTAAGCCCCACATTGGGATCCCTGCTTGGCAAGGAGTCTGCTTCTCCCTATCCCTCTGCCCCTCCTCGTACTTGTTTGAGGAACTCCAAGTATCCATCAGAATCCCATTAGAGAGCCTTTGGAACTCATGTAGACAATATCCCTGCACAACACGGAACAGTTGATGCTATATGAGTGCTTAATTTTAGACTTTTGATTGTCTTTAAAAAATCTACTGGACTTTATTTAAATACCTGAATTTGAGTCTCTCTTTTCTTCTCCTCCCACCCCCATCAATGGTGCTCAGAGTGATATCTGCCTGAAAATAGCCAAAATTCTGATTTCCGGAATGAGAGAGAAAAATAGGCTTTATTTTCCAACACCGCTGTCTTACTGTGCTTTTATCCTATCCAGAAAATAACAATTCTCAAAGGGCCAATCATTTTGAGTTGTGTGCATGTAGCCTGTTCAACTTCTTCCCCGTTTACTTATGGGCCAGGTGATGCATAGGATCGATTAATTCAAATAAGTATTTTTGTTAATGAATAAGGCTTTTCATGACATGTTTGATTAACATTTCTGAGGTTTCCTCCAAAAAAAATCATAACAACTTTTGTGTGTTTTTAAAAATCATTACTCTATGGAAAACCTTTGACAATTCAATATGAAGATTATTCTCCAAAAAAAAAAAAAAAAAAAAAAGAAAATTATTCTTCCATTTTCTGTTATGGTAATTCATGGTTGGAATCCAAAGAAGTAAAAAGTGAGATGAAAATGTATACTTTGTACATACAGCTTAAGTCTTTTGCTCTTCTAATTTTCTGTGAAGACTTGTCATGAGGATCCTCTGACATTACAGCACTCCTGGTACATTAGGACACCTACTTTCTGATATTGTGAGTGGGAAAATCATATTACTTGACAGTACAGGATTATTTTCATTTATTTAGATAAAATTCTATGAGAAATAGCTAGTAGTTTCTGCTATTACTATTGGCTATATATTCTTGCAAATTTTAACCCCAAAGCAGTTTTTATTTTCCTACAGAAAATGGCTTTATACTCATGGATAGGGCTCCTAACCAATAACTCATTCCCCTTCAGAATCACTAACCTTGTATGGAGTTGGGTGTACTTGGTAATCAGATTCTGGAAGTGGCTTTATAGTTAGTTGACTTTACCACTACCTATGGCATATCTGACAACTCAAAGTTCCATAGCTCTTTTGTCCTAGATGCTAAGTCTGAAGTATCTCAAAATTCCTTGCACAGCTCTAAAGAGTTTCTAGCATTGCTGCCAATAAAACCCCTTCTAGCCTCAATGTGAAACCACTGCTTTTTTCAAAAATTATGCTAACCTTGACGTTTTCCTTATTAGGGGGCAGGTTAGGACCTCATTACTATCTATAGGTCTTTTGTTCAACTTCATACTTGATCCATCTGTGTATAAAATCAGCTACCTTGAAGATCTTAGTACACATTTCCCTAAGACTGGGTCAAAGAGCAAATTAGAGGGTCTGCTCAATATCAAGCTCTAAAGCATCTATTCCTGATGGTGATTACTGAATTAATTCAAATGACTTCATAGTTCTGTGTTTAATCAAAATTAATGAATTCATCACCAGTGCACTGATTTATTTGTGTGATTAGAACTAAAAAGGTCATTCTCATCATTTTTCACCTCTTTTAATCTTGATTTCGCTATTAAGGAAGTAGATTTAATGCCTCTTGAAAAGAGATGTTTCTTTTTCTTATATTGTGTGAATCAATTTAATTCCCTATGAATAGATTTTACTCAGCTTTTCAATAAGTTTTAAAAGGATGTACTACAAAGGAAAGCCAGTGTCTATCTATTTTTCTCTAAAAAGATGTCCTGAGAAAGAGCTATGTGTCCCCATAGAGCTTTAGGAACACTTCCATTATTGTTATCTGACAGTGTTTAAAAATTCCTTCTTTAAGTGTCCATTTCTTTTCCCCTTTCCTCTCCCCACTGAGTCTGACTTTGTAAGAGAAAGGAACTCTGTTATATATATTTTATTCCTTGTGAGTAGTGAATGAGAATTGAACAACTTAGCAGTTGTTCAACAACTTAGCAGTTGTTCAACTATATTTACTGACCAAATGAATGGAATGATTACATTGCACAATTGGATTATCAACCAATTTATACTTTCTACACCCTACAACTAGTTTTCTTATGCTAGGAAACTTCTGCCTTCCTTGACTCAGAGAGAAAGCATCACATTAAAGTGAAAGAGTAAAGGATAAAAAAATGGGAAAAGCTTGCGTTATTATTATTATTATTTTTTTTTTTTTTTTTGTAAAAGAGATGAGATGGTGAGAAAAGATAAAACACCTATGTGTAGGGTATAATCTTCTATTGGTTTTCCATCGCTGCTATAATAAATTACCATAATGTTGGGAGCTTAAAACTCACAAACTTATATTCTTATAGTTCTTGAGGCCAGAAGTTTAAAATGGGTCTCAGGGGGATAAAATCAAGCTGTCAACAGAGCTGTGTTCCTTCTGGGGTCACTAGGAGAAAAGATGCTCTTTTGCCTTAAGGGTTTCTCAAGGCCACCCATTTTCCTTTGTTTAGACTTGTATGGCCATATGCCTGGATTTCCACTTGTCTGCCTCCCTCTTCTTTTTTTTTTTTTTTGAGAGCCTTGTGATTAGCTTGGATTTAAGGGAATAACTTAGGATACTGTCCCCACCTCAAGGCCCTTAATTTAATCACATCTTCAAAGTCCCTTTTGCTACATAAGACAACACACTCATAAATTCCAAGGATTAGGACCTGGCCATCTTCCGGGAGCCATTATTCAGCTAACATATATCATATTCCAGATTGTAACAGAGTGCTTCTCCACCAGGGAAATAATTTTGAGACTCATTCTTCTTCTTTATAACACAAGAGAACAAGGAAACGGCATTTAGTAAGCACCAGCAATGTAATTAGAACTACTCTGTTACTTTCCCATAAATTATCACAATTAAGCCATTATATGCTAAATGTATATTGAGCATTTCCTTGTAGCTACTTTTCCATGTGTGAGATACTGGGCATCAAGTGGCTACCTAGACACAAGGCTGGCCTCTTATGCACTGAATGCTCTAGTGTGTTTGATGGCAATAAAAACAAATGAATGAGGAAAGAAAAAGAAAAAGTCATTGCTATTGAGAAATATTTTACAAGAAGAACAGACATGGTGACTTACTATAAAGTAATAGGTAAAGGTTTATTTTAATTATAAAAGGAACACATGAGTTGTCTTTTATATTAAGACTCAAAAATGAAAGTCATTCCCAGGAAGACTTGATATGTTATTACTCTCACAGACCCAACTGAATAATTTGCCTACATCATACAGCTACTATAATAGTAAAGTTGGAATTCAAGTCCAATCTTCTGAGTAAAAGTAAAAGGAATTTTTGTGTGCCTAACTGGCACTAGGCTGTGGCTACTTTAATGTACAGGCAACAGGGTGAAGGGGCGTGAATTTGCACCTCCTCTTTCCTGACAACATTTTGGCAGTGTCTTTGAACATTATCGATTGTCACAAATTAGGTAAATGTGCTACTAGCATCTAGCTGGTCAAGGCCAGAGATGCTCTTAAACATTATATAGATACCTGACAGTCCCTCCCCCAACAACAAAGACTTATTCAACTTAAAATGTCTGTTTTGTTGAGGTTGAGCGTCAATCAGACGCTGATCATGAATGTCTGATCAATATACATGTGGTGAACAATGGTAATTTTAAGAAAATGGGAATGTAGTCACTCTGGGATTGTAGAAATTATATGTTCCATATAAAACAGATGTAAAGTTAGTGGGTATTCAACAAATGATAGTAGTAATAACAAGGGCAATACTGATGATGATGATGATGATGATGATGATGATGATGATGATATATAGGAAGAAAATGTGACAGTGAAGGAAGAGTGTATTTTTTGACAGGGGCTTTGTCTCTACTCACAGATTCTGGGTATGTCTAATTTCAGTTGACAGATATGATGTGGCTGTCAAATATTATTGCTCCTAGAAAGACCTATATCCATTGTCAGTATAACTTAAATATTTGTGTCACTGTATACCCAGAGCTCCAATTCTCTTTCTCAGATCATGGATGAATTGGTATTTTTATTGGCTATCTTGACTGATGTGTGGAAATTTGGTGAAATTCATTGTTAAAGACTCATCTTGAAAAGTGCAATTGGTGAGGAAGGTGATAATACCTTAATTTATATTGTGCTTTACAATTTTCAAGTATTTTCTATGCATAATTTCATTTGGTCCCATGTAATTCTGTAAATTATTCATACCAATTCCTTCCTACACTTCTTTCATATTATGTATCAGAAATATAAATTGTCTTTTTACTATCCCTTAAGATATTGCAGATGCCATGAAAATCTGGAATAAACACATTTCTTGTAACTATTCTAATTTTTTTTCAGTACTGCAATGACCACAGTCTGCATTTAATTTGAGAATATTTTAATGTTTTAAAAAATATCTATAGTTACTTGCTCCCTAAAATTATTTTAAAAATTTTATATAATTTATATATTACATAATTTTTATATTTATGATTTAATTATATATAGAGAGAGACATAACACATAAGCAGAAAAGAGTACAAAGCGTAAATCATAAAGGTTTTCACAAAGTACCAATTAAGAAAAGGAATATTACAAGTTCCCCAA
Organism: Canis aureus; assembly: GCF_053574225.1. NCBI lineage: Eukaryota > Metazoa > Chordata > Mammalia > Carnivora > Canidae > Canis > Canis aureus. Next base: position 45,428,617 of record NC_135624.1, on the reverse strand, counting down.
AGTCTCCCCTTTGGCCTTAAGTCACTATCCTCAAGGCTTCTCATTTTAATGCAGATAAATTTACATTACAATAAAATGTATTATCTTAATTGTGAAATTGTGTGAGATTCAACCATTTCATATACCAACTTAATGATGAAACTGTTACCCAGATAGGATCCAGAACATTTCCCTCACATCAAGAAATCCCTCCACACTCCTTTCTTGTCAATATTCTTTCCTCATTCAGGCAATCATTTTTTAATTTATATCATCATAGATTTTTATTGTGCTCTTTCACTTTATATAAATAGCAATATCTGTTATTTATATAAATGTGTGCAGGTATGTATACATGTAAGAATATGGCTTCTTTGCTCAGCATATTTTTGAGTTTCACCCATTTCATTGCAAGTAATTAGTTTGTTTCATTTTTTTATTGCTGAAATACATTGTACAAATATACCATCATCCATCTATCCAGTCTCCATTGAACGGACATTTGGTTTACATCCAGTTTTAGGCTTTATAAAAATGATTGCCATGGACATTCTTGTATGTATCTTTTAATTTACATATACATATGTATATATGTATATATGTGTGTGTGTGTGTGTGTGTGTGTGTGTATTTTGGGTAAATGTCTTGAAGTAGAGCTGCTATGCTACATGGTGGAGATATGCAAAAGCTGCTAGGTAAATTTTAGCAACAATTCTAATCTTTCAGATCTAAAAAAAGACCAATACAAAAAAAAATAAAAGACCAATACAGAAGCAAACATAATCACTTTATTGTGTGTCATGAGCAAAGTTATCGTTTAAAATATAATGAGACTTTTTTACTAACATTTATTTATTTATTTATTTATTTATTTATTTATTTATTTATTTATGATAGTCACAGAGAGAAAGAGCGAGAGAGAGAGAGAGAGAGAGAGAGAGGCAGAGACACAGGCAGAGGGAGAACCAGGCCCCATGCAGGGAGTCCGATGTGGGACTCGATCCTGGAACTCCAGGATCGCGCCCTGGGCCAAAGGCAGGCGCTAAACCTCTGCGCCACCCAGGGATCCCGACTTTTTTACTAACCTTGATCTTCATCTTACCCCACATACTGGAGAATTCATAAATGAGAAGTTAGGAGTGTTAAGAGAAATAGATGGTGCATGGTTTCCTACTGATGCACTACCTTCTACTTCTAGAACACACATCTAGCCCTACTGAGTCTCTACATGGTGGGCCAAACCATATTGCAAGATGCCAGGCACTTCGAGAGCTTAAGAGCTTAAGCTTTGGCACACCAAAAGCTTATTGACTCAAAAGAAAAAGTCTGAAGTTTGTCACATTCACAGTTTCTGTGCTTTTCTTATCCCACTGCAGCAGTACTTGTCTGTTTGAAGTCAAAATTGGTCAAGAGATTTTAGAAATATCCCGGTGAATCGCCCGTTTGCCAAATTTAAGCTTATCTGTTTCCATTTGTGTATTAGGAGGTCTCAATCCTCCAAATCATCAGGGTAAATTATCCCTTCTAAGAAAATATTTTTTCCCCTTTGACTTTTTTGGTATTAGAAACCTAATCGTTATCAGCCCAACCTATCATTCAGTGTTTAAGTAACTAACCGTTTCCCCTACTTGAAGTATTTCCCTTCTAAACTTGCAGAGTTGTGAAGACTGGCATTGAAATTCTCCAGGTGAACCCCTGAAGTGATGGGAAGCAGAGTGACTTACATTTCGCCTTTCTCCTCACAGGTACAATGCACCTTAAACTATGATAATCTCCTGTACAAGAAATATTTCACTACGTTTGCAGTAGTCCACCACCAGCCTCCAGATCCACCTTGGTTTTGAAGGGTTAGACTGATAAAATTAGATGGGATGTGATAGCAGTCACTACCATTCATCCTCATCTTTCACATCTTCACAGATGACACCAATTTCTGCAGTGTTCTCAGGGATTTGATTTGATTTTTAAAATTTGCTTTCTCTAGAAAAGCGAGTCAGTTTTAATGGTTTCCATTTAGGCTATCTGACTATAGCAGCCTTTATTTTACCAGCAAATGAACCAAAGTGGAGTGTCTGCAAAGTATCAACTGTCTCCTTTCCTATTATGTATTCCAAGATTAAAACAAAAACAAAAACTGTGTGTGTCCCAGTAGATGTGCAGCATGCCAGACTTTGCACAGGATTCCATTAACTTGTCCACCATTCACTTCTACTCTAACAGAGAAAGCATGATTATGCTTTGGGTCCTGGATATTTATGTGAACAGCCCAGCAGGCCTTGAAATGGCGTTGTCTCTTTGCCCTCATGTATGCCTAGCTAGCCAAATGGCTATAGGTTGCAAATTCATTACCATATAGTAATAGGATTGTAGAGTCTTTCTTCCTGGGCATCTGAATTCTCTTCCAGTGAATAGGTTTGGATCAGAAAACCAGCTCATTCTGGCAACAAACAATACACAATACACTGCGACTTTGGTGGGGGAAGATGGCCTCAGTCTCTTGATCATCAGCACCACCCTTGCTGGCTGCCTATCTCTCCTGCCTCTGGAGATACTGTTTTCTTTTAACTATCTCCATATGTCTCTGTGAGTTAGAACTTCCTAATGGCTACTCACCCTTGCCTCTCCTTAGACCTATCTTTCTTCTAATAATTAACTGCCATCACTTTGCTTCCATGATTTCTGGGCTCAACCATCCCCATAACTATCAGGGAGCTAAACGAAACTCAGTCTATAATAAAATCTCTTAGGGTCGACAGTGGCTTAGAAAGAACACCCACCACTGAATTTCTCAATTTTGTTTGTGTCTCTCTCAGAAACAAATCCCTTAAAGGTTTGGCCTTAGCATAAAACATAGGCAAAGTTCTCATTTCTCACTGTTTTAGTGAGGCACAATTAATGCACCATAAATCACACAAGTTTAAAGTATACCACTTGGTAATTTTTGACGTATGCATTCATCTATGAAACCATCACCACAATCAAGGTAACGATATATATCCATCACCCCAAAGTTTTTATAATCCTTTATGCAAATCAACCTCTCCACTAGAGCCACCACAGTGTCTCATCTCCATGCTACCACCGAATTGCTTTTCGTCACTATAAGGTTAGCCTGCAATTTTTTGAATTTTAAATGAATAGAATCTTTCATAAGCTATATCGAGAAAAAAGGTGAATTTTACTGTATGCAAATTACACCTCAAGAAATTACACCAATAAAAAGATTAAATATTTGATCAGTTTAAAAAGCATTTTTCTAAAAAACATTAAAAATAAATAAAAAAGCGTTTCTCTTTTAGCACAAGGTCACACAACTAAACAGTGGTAGATTTGAGGATCCAACTCAGTCAGTCTGACTCCAGAACTCCGTTTTAAACCATTTCAATTAGAATGTGCATTTATTTTAATATAATAGAATATTATTTTAATGTGCTAATTTTCAAAATTCACTTATTAGGAATCACGAACTTCCAGACTCTTAACATATTACTGTAGCAGTGATGTCTTTGGAATTCTAATTTTTTTAATAATAAATTTATTTTTTATTGGTGTTCAATTTGCCAACATACAGAATAACACCCAGTGCTCATCCCGTCAAGTGCCCCCCTCAGTGCCCTCCACCCAGTCACCCCTACCCCCCGCCCTCCTCCACTTCTACCACCCCTAGTTCGTTTCCCAGAGTTAGGAGTTCTCCATGTTCTGTCTCCCTTGCTGATATTTCCCACACATTTCTTCTCCCTTCCCTTATATTCCCTTTCACTATTATTTATATTCCCCAAATGAATGAGACCATATAATGTTTGTCCTTCTCTGATTGACTTATTTCATGGAATTCTAATTAAAAAGGTTCATATCTCATAAATATAAGGATTCTGCGAGGAGACTTTTAAGCCTCCCATCTCTCCAAAGACCTAAACACAGCTACTACACGTAGTTCAGTTCAAAAAGCTCTATTATGTTAATAATTTTTTAAAGTGCAAAATTGTATTTGGATTATTATAATTACATGTTAACTTATATCAAATATTATAATTGATAGTAACCAAAGAGTATACAGTCATAGAATATAGGCACTTAATGGAATTCCAAAGATTATTGATCTAATGTCTCTTTGGCACTTAAGGAAAACAGAGTCCATAACAGTACGTGACTTGTTTGATATTACACAGTTCCTTAGTTGAGAAAAAGTCAGAATTAACCCCAAGTTCTCTGATTTGGACTAATACCCTGTCTTCACTCATATCATCTTGGGGCTGAGAGTCCATACTATCCAGGCTACTTGAGAAGAGGCACCATGATTTTGTACATAAACCATAAGGTAATCAATCAGCTTGAAGGGCTCTTATCTATATTGATTTCTATATTTACCTTATAGGAAATGTATCCCACTTGAATTATGAGAAGTTTGGCACAACTTCTCATATATTGGAAGAATTACTATAAAGGCAGCCCTGATGAGGAAAATAGTAATTCTGTTAGTCAGGTTTCAGGATATCAGATAAATCACCTAACCACATCTTTACTGTAGACTAAAACTCTATTTATACATTGCCACACATGAAGAGAGATGAAGTTTCATTCCTGAATTCATGAAAAATACAGAAGTACTCTCTTTTTGCCTCTTTCTAAGTGGTGAGGTTGCTTCTTGCATGTTAGTACCCAGAAATATATAGTCATCAGATAAGAAGCATATATACATTTTATGGAAATTTACTGAGTATGCCATCCATATTAAAACTAATTTTAGGAAAAGTCACAATGTCTCCACATCGTTAAATGGTGGTTTTCAAAATAAGTTTAGATATTAGTTATACCAACTCCCTCTCTAGTAATAGAGGTAATTAGTGAAAAGATTTAGCTTTACATTAAAGTAAAAGAATTAAATAGAAGTAAGAAGGCAATTTATTTAAAGTCCACATGGCCACCCCGATTATATTCTTACTGTCGGATATAAACTTAACTTTTGCTCTTTCAAGGAGCCCGGGATCCTTATAGCCAGGGCACACTGAAATTATTCAAACTATCCTATGCTAACCATACTGCATTACCCATTCGTTCTAGTGAAAACAATAAAAGATCTGGCCCTTACTTTTCCCTGGCCCCTTTGGCCTCCTGGTCAACACTGGTGCTAGTTCTATAAGGCATAAAACTATATGCTTCTTTTGGGAGGAATTGTAATGAACATAAAATTCTGAGTACTTTTTAAAACATGCATTAACTTCACTGCTATAAATGAGTCCAACTGGTATTAATACTGATAGAAAAAGGGCCAAAATTACATTATATTTCCTTGGGAAAAAAAAAGAAAAGAAATGCTGAATGGTAGCATATACTTTATCTAAAACTCTATTTTTGCACAAAATTCTATCAACAAGAAGGACAAATTCAATTAGATAGGAAACATCCCCAGGCTAGAAGATAGAACCTTAGGGTTTTCGGTTCTGATTTTGTTTTGTTTTGTCTGAACTCTGCCATTAACAAATAATGTGTTCTTGAGTAAATCAAATATAGCTCTACTCACTTTCCTCTTTTGTCTGATAGCACAGTGACATTTGTCCTCTCCATTTGACAGGATATCTCTGAGTAACGTTTCCGCAGGCATTTATTGAAACTCTACAATGTGGCAACAACTTGCTAGACCACCAAGTACAAAGATGAATGAGCTTGACACCTACCATTAAAGAAAATGAAAATTATAGGTAAATGTGCCTTGGAGAGTTAAAACAGTTATATAAGTTTGAAGTAATTTTTGTCATTATCACTTTTATTACCTGCAAATTAATATTCTGATAAAATGTGAACAAAGGTTTCATACATGAAGATTTCCCAGGAACCTGGGAGGCTCTGCATTAAATCCAACTAATAAATGCAAGAAAATAATGAATACACTGTTTCTAAAAGAACATACAGTGGGAGACAAGGGACTAAAAGACCCCTGTATAGGATCTGGAACAGTACACCATACTGCTTGCTCCCAGATCTGATTGACTCTGCATAGCGTGACCCAAGATCCTTTCTTAGACACTCTCAAATTTTACATTATCTGTATTCTCTGCGTAAAAGGGTGTCTCTGCCCATTACAGTGCAAAAGGGCTTTTTTCCCTTGTGTATCCCAATTCTACAGATTTTTTTCTAAACCATGTGATGTTTTCTCCTCTCACACATAAAAGGTAGGTATTGCAAAATGGTACTAAATGTATATGTGTAATCACACATAGTCACTAAATATGTGCATTAAAATATTAAATATTATTGAAATAATATTTGGAAATAATTTATAAATTGTATAGACCTTATTTTTTTAGAAGTTTATGAATTATGACTTTATTATTCATGCAAACAATGCCAATCTATCAACAACGCACTCAGATACGCACAGTAATTAAATTCAGCCATCTGTGATATTTTGCCAAGTTTTGTGGCATAAAAACTATAGCTTTACACATATTAAACAAAAGAAAATTATAAAACATTTAACAATATTCTCAGGGATAATTATAACCACATAATAAAGAGATTTAAAAAGTTAGTAACTGATTTTCTTTGGTGAGATGAGGACTATTAATTATTCTCCCACCCCAATATCCTGATTTTTTAAATTCTCTTTTATATAGAAGGATGATAGCATTTAAAAGAGTGTTTTAAAAATGTACTTTTTAATTTATTTCCCCCAAATTGTATTTTATTTTGGGCATTTAAAAATAAATTCTGTAGAATGTACCTTAAGATATTACAGTAAGCAGAAAAAAACTTTTCTTAATAAGTTATATTCAAAAAATGGAAAGGAGGGTACAAGAAAAAGTTATTTAAGCATATAGTTCTTGAAGCCTCAGCATTATGTAACTGAGCTTTCAAAAATATATTTAACCTGAATTTTTGGAACTTCCACCATTTGATTATAGCTAATACGGGTGATATTTACCCAAATCAAGTTTGACTTGATTCTTCTTGCCCATAATGCTGCATATTTATTTCTAAGATGTAATCTATGCTAAATTTGAGGAAACACACAAAAATGTTTATTTTTAGGATCTAGTCACCTAATTGAATCTTAATATCAGTTTTCCTGTTTTGGAGGTATAACTCTATAATTCATGTAAGAAATTATTACACATTTTTCATATTCCCTCATATACAAAAGTTTATTTTCTGAATATCATTGTCTACAATCAAAATGCAGATATTGTAATTTAATAATTTATCTCTAAGCTAATTCATCTTTTTAATTTTATCTTGCATCATTGTTGCATTTTCCATAAATACAATCTTAAATCTTTTATTTTTAATATCTTTTTCATATTTTAGAAAAAGATTTACTTATTTATTTTAGAGAGATGGAGAGAGAGCGAGAACACGGAGGGTGAAGGGCAGAAGGAGAGAATCTTCAAGCCGACTCCCCACTAAGCACAGAGCCCACAGCCTCGCGGGGCTGGATCCCACCACCAATGCAATCATGACCTGAGCTGAACCAAGAACTGGACCTTTAACCAACTGAACCACCCAGGCGTCCCTTTTACATTTTTTTTAATGAAAATATAGTTGACAATGTTACATTAGTTTCAGAGACACAGCACAGTGATTCAACAACTCACTCCATGACTTATTCATATCATAACTGAATTAAAATATTTTAATAATAAGAAGACTTTCCCTACTAATGACTTAAAAAAAAAAACCTATTAAAATACAAAATGCATCGGGGCACCCTGGGTAGCTCAGTCAGTTAAGTATCCAGCTCTTAATGTCACCTCAGGTCATGATCTCAAGGTGTGAGATCGAGCCCTGCTTTGGGCTTCATGTTCAGAGTGGGGCCTGCTTAAAATTTTCTTTCTCTCTGCCCCAGCTCTCTCTTTCTCTAAAATAATAATTTAATAAGTCTTTAAAAAATTCAAAATCCATCATAGCAAAACAGATAATAAACTGCATACTCCTTTAGAAAAGGAGTCACTTATTTAATATTACCTTATGGAATGATACTTTTTCATACTTTCATAAGCACTTGATCTTAGCCAAAAGGCCAAGAAGCGATCATCATACTTTCATAAAAAAAAAAATAAGTTAAGCCAAAATTTTGAATTACTAAATTAGACTTTAGGTATCAGTCATATATTTCATACTAAAGTTTTCCAATCTTCCTTCCCAAACTTTCAGAATATTATTTGGTTTGGGGGAGAAAGACTTCTAGCAGGATTTTAAGAATTAGAGCAAGAAAGTGGCTCGCTTTGTGCCAAGAGCTTCTCTTCAATATCTTTATTGCTTTATTGAATGGAGATGGAGGCAGCAATATGGTTGGGGATGCAGCTTGGATACATTTCTTGAAGATGCAGCCCCAAATCACTTCATATGAGGATAAGACTTTTGTGAATTTTTAGACAATGACATAGATGGAGTACTAATAACTTGGGGGCGTAGAGGTACCGTTATCCTCCTGTTGACAGTGCCACTTACTTCTTTCCAGAGTCACAGAGAATAGGTCCTGAGGACAATCACAAAAGGCTATCTATTTTTCAGTTTGATAGCAAGAATAAATAATCTGAAGCTAAGTCATCTCTTATGCACAGTGCTAAATAAGAAAAGAAAGAAAAATATTCTGCAAAATTGGCAAGCAGCAATGGGGACGTGTAACGCCTTTGACTGAAAGGTAGAACAAAAAGGGCTGTCTTGATAAATTCATGTTTGGTTATAATTTATTTTCCCATATTGGTAATGGCATAGCCCTAGATTACAGAGTTATGAATTAGAGAAGTATGATATCCTATTCATTCATTTATTAATTCAATCAACAACATATTATTGACTGCCTAATGTTTCCTTCCACTCTATACATTGAAATTACAATAAAGAAAAAGTCATAGCTCTTCATTGTAACTCATTTGCTGTAAAATATCGCAAAGAGATACAAAGACTTAAAAAGCTATAAATAATGTATTTCCACATATTTCCACATACATGCTTTGACCAGTTTAAGTACAAGAGGTTCTGGGAACACATAGAAGGAACAAATCTTATTCAGTCCTGGGAATTATTCATCTTTGATTTGCTTGAATAATTTGTGATAAAGATTAATTTCAAGTCTAGATGACTCAAATTATTGTTTTTAATAGCGTTAATATCCTCTAAATAGATAGGGCTATGCTGTAGATAATTAGCGTCAGAACACTTGAATACAAAAAGTGTTTTTGTATTTTGACCTTAACAAAAACAGTTGTGAAACAATGAAGTCTGATGTCCCACTTTCAGACAGTAAGAATTCCTCACCTATACAAGAATATTTAATGATTCAAGAACCTCAACTAACCCCAAAAAAGACAAAGAAAAAGGATGCCACACAAGCACATGTTTTCAGTGCTTAAACCAAAAATAAAGAGTAAATCTTGAAAACAACCAGAGTAAAAAAGAGACAATACACAAACGTCTCATCAGAAACTGAAAACACCAAAATACCGTAAACTCTTTAAAGTGCTGAAAGAGATAAAAAGCCATCCAGAATTTTAAACCCAGTAAAAGTACCCTCTAAAAATTTTATTTTTAAGTGAAGATTATCAGATAAGTGAGAGAATTAGTAACCAGCCGAACTCAACTACGAGATTCTTAAGCAACAGCGTAAAATGAAATACCAGACTTGGAAAAGAAGAGCACCAAAAATGGTATTTAACTTGATTAAACAAAAAATTTTTCTCTAAAACATTCTAAAAAATGTTCCTTTATTCATAAACTTGATGCAAGTTTACAAAATTTGCTATACCTTGACAAATAACCTTTCAATGAAAACTAAGCCCAAAAAACAAAGCATGCCGAATGTACAGCTGTCAATCTGTTACCTATATGGATATTAGAGAATTCAGCAACATATTCACGACTTAGCTTTAGGTGTAGGAACCTTAATACTTTAAATAATTCTGCTTTGTCATTTGTTATCTGAGAAATTGGCAACCAGAATCTCATACAAATGTAACAAGTGAATAAGAATGCCAGAAAATATTTTCTACTTCCTCTGAACCAAAATAGAATAAAAATAAATTAAACACCCAATGCAAAAGCGCCAAGTCTCTCAGATGTGGTTTACAAAGTTAAATGCTGAATCTTAAAGCAAATGCCTAAGCGACACTTTTGAATTTTGTAGCTGGTTGGTGCAGGAAAATGTACTTTTGGATTTCTTTTTAAAACTATTTAATAAATGGAACTTACTTTTAAATAAAATTTCTTTTCTCCATGTAATTTCCTTAAAAGATAATTAAATTTTAAATAAAAATAACAGTAAAATGAGTTTATAGCAGATATTCAAATGACCATATGACTGTAACAGCAAGAAGAGTGTGAGGAAAATGAAAGTATAGTTTGTAAGTGCTATAAGCATGAAGATTTTATACATAGTGAGAAATAAAATGTGTAATTTCTTAAGTGAATTGAGATGTGGGGATAAATATACACTATTAATTCTAAGTAAATTCTAAGATGTTTACAATGCATCATGAAATACCTAAATGATAGGGAAAAAGGATAGTTGGATGGGTGGATAGATGATAGATAGATAGATAGATAGATAGATAGATAGATTAGATAGATGATAGAATAAAAATAAAAAGGCCAATATAGAGACAGCAATGGAATATTGAAAAAAATCGACTGAAAAGTAGGCAAGAAAGTAGCAACTGAGAAACAAAAGTGGAATAGTCAAATGGAAAACCAAAGGTAAGATGTAATTATAATTTTATTACAAATGGACTACATCCTCCAAATGAAAGGGCAAGAGTATCATTCCTTGTGATAAACTTCCTACAATATAAGACATGCAGATGTATATATACCAGGCAGTTGGCTGAAATAGCAAAACAGATTTTATTTGATTTCTTGCAATATGGGAGGGAGACATCAGTACAGAACTGAGCTCAACTCTGAATACAATGAGGACAGCTAACGATTTCCGGCCAATGAGCAGAGTGATCAGTGGAAGGAAAACTACTAAGAGGACAAATCAAAAGTAGGTAGATTCTTGATGAACTGTCCTAACAGGATTATTGCCAACAACAGGCCAAAGACACAGACATCAACAGTGGGGTTGATGACCTTGATCGAATATCAAGGGTAGGAGGATTCCTGCTAAAATGACTTTGCAGGATTCTTTGCTAGAACTGAATTGGGCAGGTCAAGGACAGGGCAGCCACTAAACCTGAGACATAGTCAAGAAGAGGGCTCAGATGATTGATTCTAAAGTTTGGCCAATCATTTGTACTTTAAAAATGTAAAAACAAAAGTAGGATGAAGTGAAATAAGTGATAAATCCATAAAATGTAAACAAAAGAGACATGGAAGTTTATGTGAAGGATAATGCAGCGATTAAAGTAGACTTTGAGAAACAGAATGTAATATGTTACAATGATAAATACATCAATCCATCAGGAAGACATAATTTGTTAAAAGCTTCAAAATAGAGGAAAAAATGCACAAAATGAAGAAAAGAGAAAAACAATCATTGTGAGAGATTTTAACATCCATTTCAGAGTACTACAATAAGTAGACAAAATTCAATAAGGCTATCAAACACCTGGTCAATACTATCAGCCAGATCGAGTCACATGTTTGATAGTCACTGCATATGATAATGAGAGATGTAGAAATAAATGAAATGAAAAGTTAAAAAAAAGTTTAGGGATCCCTGGGTGGCGCAGCGGTTTAGTGCCTGCCTTTGGCCCAGGGCGCGATCCTGGAGATCCGGGATCGAATCCCACATCGGGCTCCCGGTGCATGGAGCCTGCTTCTCCCTCTGCCTGTATCTCTGCGCCTCTCTCTCTCTCTCTGTGACTATCATAAATAAATAAAAATTAAAAAAAAAAGTTTATAAGCCAATTTTTTTTTCGAAAAAAAAAAGATAACAAAATTGATGCTTTCCAACAAATTAAGAAAACAGTGGGGAAAATGCATATTACCAATATCAGGAATGGAAATGATCACTATGGATGCTATGCAAATTAGGGACTGTAATGAAAATTTATTAATCTATGTTCAACAATTTAGTTGACAGACACATTTCTTTAAAAAACACATTTAGCAAGCGTAATTCAAGAATACATGTTAAAAGTGAATAGTCACATATCTATTAAACAAATACGATTTTTATTTAAAGGGGAAAAAAGGGGCATCTGGGTGACTCGGCCATTTAAGTGTCTGACTCTTGATTTCTGTTTATGTCGTAATCTCAGAGTCCTGAGATCAAGCCCCAAGTGTTGGGCTCTGTGCTAAGTGTGGAGGTTGCCTGAGATTCTCTTTCTCTCTCCCTCTGCTTCTCTTCCAACTTGCATGCTCTCAATCTCTCTAAAAAAAACATAAAATTAAATTTATAAAATAAAAATAAAAGGGAAAAAGTAAAACTATTTGCATTCAAAAATACTGAAATAAAATTTAAGCAAAATTTCAGGTAAATTTTTATACAAACGCTTTCATCAAGTACAGGGGGCAACACACTTCAGCTCACTGTGAAGTCAGCATAAGCCTGCTACTAAATTTAGCCCCATACATATATTACAAAAATAGAATAGAGACCAGAGGCCTAAAGAACACAAGTGCAAAAATCCTCAACAAAATTTCATTAAATAAAATCTAGTAATAATTGGTAATATTATGTCCCAGTGAGTTTCATCCCAGTAATAAAAGGTTACTTACATATTTGAAAATTAATCAACTTATATCAGTATTTTAACAAAATAAGAGATAAAGGACTCAAAACATTCATTGTAAAAATAAATCTGAATTCATCCATATTCATGATAAAATCACTAAGAAAATTACAACAGATGATAACCTCCTCATTTTACATAGAACTTTTATTAAAATATCAGATAGCCTCATATTAAAGGTAAGCTATTGAATATTTTCATACCATGTACATGATTCGGAAGACTTGATAGTGTTAAGATGTAAATTTTCCACAAATTGGCCTATAAATGCTATTTAACCATTACAGGATTATTTTTGGAAAGAATGATAAGCTGGTAGCAAAATTCAGATGAAAACTCCGTGGGCCTGGAATAGCTAAAATGAACTTGAAAAAAAGTTGAAGGATTTATACAGCCCAATTTCAAGACTATAAAGCTACAGACATTAAGATAGTAGTACAGTGATGAAAAGAGATAAGGATCAATGAAACAGAATTGACACCTTGAAAGAGAGTCACATGTCTCTGGCCAATTGATTTTCCAAAAAGGCTGTTAAGGAAATTCAGAGGAGAAATTATACTCTTTTCAAAATGGATACTCTTCAACAAATGGTGATAAAAGAATTGGACATCTATAATAATAATAAAAGAACCTCAGTCCCAGCTTCACATCATACTGAAAAACTAACTTTAAATTGGCCATAGACCTAAACTTAAAAGTGAAATCCAAAATACATCTAGAAGAAAACATAAGAAAAAAATCTTTAAAAATGGAACAGCACAAAAACACTATTAAAACAAGTGATGAATTAGACTTTGTAAAAAAGTTTTTTAATTCTATTTTCAAATGACACCAATAAAGGAATATAAAAACAAGCTACAGATGAGAAAATATTCAGATTGCAAATAAAGGACAAAGGACATGTATCTAGAATATATAAGGGACTCCTATAGGTCATTAATAAAAAGACGAGTAACATCATAAATACCTGGCAGATGACTTCTACAGGCATTTCACAAAAGAATATAAATGAAAGGCCAATGAGATAAAAAGATGTTCAATGGACACAGTTTCATTTATGCAAGACGAATAAGTCCTAAAGATGTACTGTACAGCAGAGAGCCTACAGTTAATAATAGATTAACTAATTGATATAGTTAATAATCTATGTATTAAATACTTAAAAATTTGCCAAGAATGTGGATCTTATGTTGTGTTCCTTTCACAAAAAATAATTATAATAAACAAAGAGTTTAAGAGAAAACTTTTGGAGGCAATGAATATGTTGATGGCATAGACTTGTGATAGTTTCACAGACTTATATTTATCTCCCAATTGATCAATTTGTATACATTAAATTATGCACAGTTTTCTGAATATCAATCATACCTCAACAAAGTGGTTAAATATATATTCAAAACCATTAAAAGTTCAGGAAAAGTAAATTAAAACTCAATTCTCATTTCACACGCAAAAATTGCTAAAATAAAAATTGTTGGCAAGGACATGGAGCAGCTTGGTCCATCCTAAACTGCTGATCACAGTGTGAATATGGTACAACTACTTTGAAAACCAATTTGGAAGATTGTTATAAATTTAGTCAGGCAGTAATTGTATAACCAGTCACTTTACTGCCAGGGATCTACCTAGCAGACTTATAAACATAGGTACACAAAAGTCCTATACCTAATTATTTATAACAAATTTGCTTGTAATATTCTAAATGTAATCAATTCAAGTTCCATGAACAGGTGAATAATAAACAAATTGTGATGAGGTAACACAAAGAAATACTGCTCAATGATAAGAAGGAATAATCAACTCATAACATGAACAAATCTCACAGGCAGTATGTTGATTAAAAGGAGCCGCTATCAGAGACTACTGTATATTTCTATTTATATGAATATTTAGAAGTGGCAAAAAACATCTATAGTGATAGAAATTAGGTTAATAGTTACCAGGGCAGGGGCACCCGGGTGGCTGAGTGGTTGAGCATCTGCCTTCGGCTCAGGGTATGATCCCGGGGTCCCAGGATCGAGTCCTTCATTGGGGTTCCCCACAGGGAGCCTGCTTCTCCCTCTGCCTATGTCCCTGCCTCTCTCTGTGTCTCTCACAAATAAATAAATAAAATATTTAAAAATTAAAAAAAAATAGTTATCAGGGCAGAAGTTGAGTGGGGATTAAGTGCAGACAGGTGTCAGGAAACTTCCTGTTTTTTAAATCATGATGGAGGTGGTCATTATATTAGTGTATACATTTATCAAACTTTCTACCAAAAGTCATATGATTTATCATACCCATATTTATTTTGATAAAATTGATTATAAGAAAAACAGAAAAATCAAATAAATATTTATTTTCTTTTTATGTAAGAGATAAGAGTGAAAATTGGCTTGAATAAAAATTATAAGTACATTTCATAACTTTATTATTTACCTTTAAATTGTTGTTATAATGCAGTCATACATGTTAAATTTCCCCGGTCATCTCCTGGTCACTAGGTTCCTCTTTTTTAACGAAATGTTAATGCCTAAGCACAATATTTTCTCCCATACTTTGGTTTTGAAGGCAATGATCTAATTTATTGTTCTCCATTTTCCTCAAGTCAAGCAGTAAAAACCTCCAAGTATCTTTCCCCAATCTATACAAAGTCCAGTTGTTATATCTTCCTTCTTATCCCTGGTCCTAGAAACAAGAAGCCATAAAACAATACTGGTAGTTAGAGAGTTAGAGCTAGTTAGAGAACACTGGTAAAAAAAAAAAATCAGAAGGACAGGAATCTGGCTATTGTTTCTTCTGACAAAACATTTCTTTAAGAAAGTGAAATACTTTGAGCCAAACAGCTAGTTTAAATGTGTTTAAAGTGCTGATATGCAAATGCAGCTACAAAGAGCAAAAGAATGGTGAGATACCAGTCAAAACGTGGAAGACTTTTCTAACAAAGCTTAAAATAGAAATAAATAAATAAATAAATAAATAAATAAATAAATAAAAATACATTCATATATAAATATAATAATATATTATAAATATCATGATATATATTTATTTTATAAATATTATAATATAATGTTTATGATATTATAATGTATAAATATATTATATATAAGTATATATAATATATATTTATATCAGTTGTCATTTAATGCCCTTGGCATCACAGAAAATGTCCAAGCGTTTAGGAATTGCATTAAAGAATTGTCATCTAACCAAACAGAATGGCAGTAGTCTCTGGGTTCAAACAGTATTAAGTTAGATACTGACTCAACAACTACTCCCCAGGTCATCTTGGAGACCTTAACTTCTTTGGGCTTCCTCCTCCCATATGTAGCATTGGATATCATCCTGGGTTGTTGTGAAGATTATATATAATACATGTGAACCATTTGGCCCTTATTATACTTTGTAACAATGATGTATAGGTGGAGATTTGCACTAAATTGGTTCGAAGTTCCTCTCTCATTCTAGATCTTATGATTCCAGACTTGCTGAGAGACCAGCCAAAATACTAACATTGGTAAAATGCAATTGTTTTTGTGCAATCACAATAATTACTTTAATCTTGTATTAATCAGGAGTCTGTAGAGAAACAGCACCAGGAGGGTGTGCATGTATGTGTGTATACAGAGAGAGAGACACACACACAGAAAGACAAAAAGACAGAGAGAACAAAGAAAGAAGGAAGACAAATGATGAACAAATTACGGACAGAGGAAGTCCCAAGGGGGAGCGGTAGGAGCTCTGTGTCCGTGCACACAATGACCATTTCAGCGTCAGCTAAGCATAGAGGACAAGACAATCAGACATCACAAGGAAAAACATCATTGGGAAGAATAGCTGCCAAAACGTTCCACTAATTAAAGCTCTTGGCTTCCTGCACATGCAGGAGAGGACAGGATGCAACAGCTTTTCTACTGAGCTTAATTTATTATAGAATTTGATGAAGATGTTCCTTATCTTGGAATCAATAAGGCTTTACGAATCATAAGGTTTTAAGTCTGCTGTTACATATACATTCCTGCTCTTATTTTTAAAATGTTTAAAAATATTTCAAAGTTCAAATGGAAGAATGAATATATATATTTAAGCATAAAGTTAGATAAATGCAGATTAACTGTATTCGTTGAATGCAGGTATCCTCTGCGTCTTGTCACAGCCAGCCAGGCATTGTGCTAGTTGTGCTATGCAGATAGACAATGGGGGAGCTCACTGGATATGCATGGTGATAGATGCATAAATGGTTGTTTAGCAAATAATACTTTGTACTATGAACCATTGAACCTTTCTCACTTTTCATCTATTTGCCTCTTCTCCAATTATTCTTAGTCACCCATTATTCCTTGAGGAAAGTTAACATTTTGATAGGGGATGCCAAGAAGAACAATGGGGACAATATTTGGTTTTAATTTGTATTTTATTTGAGTGTGGGTTCTTCAGTACAGTAAAAGAAGGCCTAAGTGAATCAAGGGCTATGACAGACAAAGAATGCATAGAGAAAAGAAATTAAAATACTGCTCCAGACTCCCTAGACCCAGACGTACATCATCAGGGCTAAAGGAGAGGGGAGAAAATGTGACATATCTTAAGGGGAAACAAACTGGGAGAAGCTGGAGATGAGGAGTCCTGAGAAAGCAGAGAGGACCAAATACAGTCTGGGGTCAAAGCCAAGGCATTTTGTAGAAGTTGAGCTAACTCCACACCATTCAAATGAACAATGTGCTTGTAGATGAGTCAAGCCAACTCTTATTCTGTAGAATGAGCAAAAGGCAACTGCAAAAGCAAAGCCAGTGTAATCAATGTCCTCTGTTTAGTCAATCTTTCCAACCAAATTTCTAGAAAACTAGTAAAATTGTTACAGAATTCTGACACTCACAAAGCCAGTAGAGAATAAAAACATGTATAATTTGATATGTACTTGGGTGAGGTTGGACAGTTGTTAAAGCATATCCAGTTATAACTGTAATTATACAAAATACTTTTGTCCTACACTGGAGTTATGGGCCAAAGACCTTGAGTGCAGGAATAAAAAGAGGCAACTAAAATGCCTGGAGAAATAGAAAGAGAAGAGAAGTTTCAAAGCTGAATTTGTTTGCGTGTTATGGATCCATTTATGGTGCCTCTGTCCTGCCATCTTATATTGTCTACAGATTGTTCTGTTAAAATAGAATAGCTGAATAAATTGCACATGGGTTAGGGCAGAGAGAAGGACTGGGAAATGAGAAAGAAGCATTTTTAGTATTTCCTACCACAATGAAGAGGTGTGAAGAGAATCATTATGGAATGAGATGTTAAGTTGATGTTATCTTTCTTTAGGACAGATTTTCTTTATCAATATTTAAGACAGAGAAATTGATGAGATCCAAATGACATTGATTAAGTACATCAAAAGCCTCAGTTCAGTAGCATATGCATCAATCATATACTGACATCAACCCTTCAAAGCAAACCATCTAAAAAAAAAATGACCAGAACAGGACATTTCTAGCATTATTAGCACAAAAGTTTAGAATCAGACATAAAACCCACAAAAGTCAAGAAACATAAGATTTTTGATGTCAGATTTAAACAGTGCTAGGCTGATAATCATAAAGGTAGTGGATATGCAGTTAGGTCACACTATATACCAGCTACTGTTCTAGCTGCTTTCATATTCAAATTCATTTAATCATCTAACCTAACCCATGGGGTAAATATCATTATCATCTCGACTTCACAGATGAGGACACTGAGTTCCGGAAAAATTAAATAACTTGCTCAATAAGGCAAACAAAAACAAAAAATTGAGTGACCAATCTTGTTTGATGCCACATAGTCAACAAGTGCTTAACTTGATATTTGTTGTTTTACAGAAGCTTGTTCTATTTTGTGTTCTTGTCCGAAATACTATATTGTATCTCCAAACTGAATTAATAATTTAAATTATCCTCAAAGGGTGTGGTAAATGCCTTAACATTTTTATTTATTTATATATTCTTTAAAATCATATTATATGGTGAAAAATATGTATGCTAATTATTGAATTTCTTTTAAAATGTTTTAATTTTTGTTTTATATTAATTACCTAGATTTTAAATTAAAGGTTTTCAGTATTACCTTCCTATAGAGAATATATTTTAAAAGGATTAAGTAATTTAAACTAATACCTAATGGCATTGACCTCAAATTATACTCTAGAGGGAATTCTAAAATAACAATATGCTTAGCCTCTTCTAGCCCAAAGCATGGCCTAGATTCAAAAGTGATTTATCTCTTTTTTATTTTCCCAAAAGTAGAACATGATGAGAGATTAAAATTGGAGAAACACTTGAAGCATTTTAAACATCCTCCCTGTGCTTCATTCAGTTTTAATGTCTATTGAACTTGATAAAATATGATTAAAAAAACTTTGAATCAGTAAATGTCACTGAATTTGGCAGTTGACTCCACATGTAATCTGGATTAGCATTTATGGGATTGAAATTCTCTGGGTCTAATTATTCTTTTGCAGCTTCATTAAAATGGTGACTATTACAATCTTTGAAAAAATAAGCTGAATATTAATGGTCATTTTATATATAATTCAAGATAATAAAGTTTGAAAAATATATTTATAAATATTTATGAGAAAAACTCACCCATAAACATATTCAGAGTGCTATTTTTGCCATCTTAGTATATTCATATTATATTTCTGAATATATCTATATATAGATCTATATGGATATGAATATATATACATGCTATCTCTTTATATATATGAATAAGAATGAGCTCCTACTACAACATAAAGGGGTTTGTTATTAGTTTTTTTTAATTTTTAACTTTTTTAAAGATTTTATTTATTTATTCATGAGCCACACACAGAGAGAGGCAGAGACACAGGCAGAGGGAGAAACAGGCTCCCTGCAGGGAGTCCGATGCGGCACTCGATCCTGGGACCCCGGGGTTACGACCCGAGCCAAAGGCAGATGGTCAACCACTGAGCCACCCAGGCGTCCCCCTATGTACGATTTTCATTAGTTTCACTCCACTAAAACAGGTGAAAAAAGTCGTATAGCATGAGATTAAGTATTGTAAAACAAAGTTGAAAATATAGAATAAATACTATGAAGAAATAGGCTACTATGAATGGCTTTGTATAATAGACTCAGGAAGGTTCCCCCCATCCTGTACTTAATCCTCAGTGGTTTTGATATTTGCTTACTTCCCAAACAGAACTGGTTCCAGGGTCTCTACAGGTAGGAAATGTCAGGAGTGTTAGGGAAGAGGTTGGCTGCCTCCCACCCTGGGATTCTCTGTCCGATGCCACCCAGGCTTGATTTTATCACAGGAGCTGGCAGGTGGGATCCAGGTGGGAAGGTCCCTCTGCAGGGGTCCCCAGGCTGAAGAAGCTATTCCCGGTTGTGTTGTTCTCAAGTCAAGTTTCCTAATTATCCCAGATCTTGGTAAAGTCTCTCTCTTTCTTTCTTTCTTTCTTTCTTTCTTTCTTTCTTTCTTTCTTTCTTTCTTTCTTTCTTTCTTTCTTTCTTTCTTTTTTTTATCATGAGAGACACAGAGAGAGAGAGAGAGAGGTAGAGACACAGGCAGAGGGAGAAGCAGGCTCCATGCAGGGAGCCCGATGTGGGATTTGACCTTGGGACCCTGGAATCATGCCCTGAGCCGAAGGCAGACACTCAACCACAGCCACCCAGGAGTCCCTTGTCATGAGATTTTTCAAAGTGAAGTAAGTGATAATGCCTCTCCTTACCAATATAATCAAATAGTATAAAGTATATGGAATAAAACTTAATGTCTTTCCATCCACATTATTACATTAGTTCAATTAGGTATCCAGTGAGATTTTGCTATAGGTTGCACAAGATTAAAAGTTGAAGAGAGATGGCTCCTGCTCTAGGGGTGTATGCCCCTTAGATGGCATTATGAGAAAACAACAATGCATAAGAGAAAAAGGGAATGGTGACTTGCTGGAGATGTCAAAAAATACACAGAACTCGTAAGTGGAACTCAACTGCTAGAATAAATTTATGAAATCAGATAATGATTATTATTTTAAATAATGGCATTTATTTAAGATACTGTATGTTAGCTTGGTTAATCTACTCGGGCCGCTATAACACAATGCCGTAGGCTGGGTGGCTTAACCAACAGATATTTCCCTCTCACAATTCTGGAGGCTGAGATCAAGATCTAGAAATCCAAGATCAAGGCGCCAGCAGATTGGTGTTGGTGCAGGCCCTCTTCGTGGTCTGCAGGCAGCCACCTTCTTGCTATGTCTTGAATGGCAGAGAAAACAATCTTTATCCTTTTTTCTTATAAAACCACTAATCCCATTATGAGGACCCTCCTCTCATGACCTCATCTAACCATAATTACCTCCCCAAATCCCCTTCTCTAAATACACATTGGGGGTTAGTGCTTCAATAAGCGAATATGTGGAGTGGGGAGGACACAATACAGTCTGCAGCACAGCTCTTGACAAACACATGAGAAATGGAAGGTGTATATTACTTTCTTTAGAAAATGAATAAATGGAGACGTTACCCATCCTGAAACAAATCTCTACCTCATAATGTTCCTGTGAGGATGAAATCAAATCAGATGAAAGGGATAAAACTCTTAACATAAGCCTAGCTGTCAAAAATGGTTTGACCTTTTTTTTAATTACCTGCCAAAGAGTGAGCCAGGAATTTTTGATACATTATCTAGACTTTTCTTTTTTCAAAATAACTGTAAAGTGAGAGTAATCTTTTTTTTTTTTTTTTCACAGTGAAGAAATTGACACTCAGAGAAGTATCTTTCCAAAATCATGCAGCAATTTAGGGCCTGAGTTAGGATTAGCATCATTGTCTGTCTGATTCCAAGGCCCAGGCTTTATATATTAAACCAAGATGTCACTTTTCTCTGTAGGCATTGGTGACTTGTATTTGCAGGCCTCTTACACTGTTAAAAATTATTGGGAAGAGGGAATATAATAAAATAGAGCAGAAACTGTCACTTTCAAAAAGTGATAATTCACGGTGTACATCAATTTGTCGGTGACCTTCAAGATTACCATGTGGCTGTAGCAGGACGTGGGAAAGGAAATAATGCACTCTGTGATTTGGAAGGTAATTGATTTCTTGTTGGATATACAATATTATTTACTATCGGGAAAACAAACTCTCAGATTTAATAGACAAGAAAAGTGACCCACTTCCCTAGAGAACATTATAGGATTAAATGAGCAAATGTTATGGAAAATGTTTATGGGATGGAAGGCGGTTGACTGGGTGAGAATTAAAAAAAAAAAAAAAAGCTGTAAGGAATACTTAGGCCTAGGTAACTTTTTATTGTGCCTCATCTACTAAAGTAGACTACAAGATGAATGATATATTCTGGTTGAGGCTGGTGTTATAAAACGGAAAATTCCTTAAGGATCTAAATATAAGGGAAGTTTTCTTTCTATCATCCATGGGAGGTACTAGGAAGAAGGTTTGGGAGTCAAACACCATACTGGTTGTATACTATTGTTAAAATTCCTTAGTCACTCTTTGCTTTAGTTTTTTTTTTTTTAATAAAATGAAAATAACAACATTTACTTTATATTCTGTTTTATTGCTTAAATAAGATTAAAAAAATATCATTTGCAGACTGCTGAGCTCTATTATATGAAACATAGCCTTTACTATTTATGCTGCTTAACCTGCTTCATTATGTGAGGGGCTTCCTTGGCTCTTTCAACAAGCACCTTGAAAAACATATTGCATTATGATTGAGATAGACTTAATCGAATCCATTCTAATCTTGGTCAAAAAGCTAAGCTCCTGGACAGGTTGAGACTTAGCAAGCAATAAACTTCAACATTTTGGGGGGAAAAGTCCCCATTGAGAATCTAATGAAAGCTGTATCTTCTGACTTTGCCAGATTCAGGGGTGGGAGGGTGGAGGGGGGTGTCAATGAGGATCATGAACTAAGGTGACAGTAACAATTGGGCCTTCATTCATTTACTGTGACAGTCTCAGCAAGAGGCCAAAACAGAAAGGCACCAGCTCTCCAGGGTTTCATTTCCCCCCAGGGAATGATAATGGAAGAGGGTCAGGTGACATGCAGCACCGGTGGGATAAATCTCCCCCTTGCTGAGGTGCACCCAACAAAGGCCCTGAGGGACCTAATGAGCCAAAAGATGGACAGGGGAAGAGTCAGCACCACAGAACACGGAGTCAGACTGGAGAAGAGTGCCTTAGGGCCCCCTGAGAAGGAGGCCTCGGAGTTGAAGAAATGTGGGCTAGAGATGCAAACATGCTTAGGAGCTTAGCTGGTGTTGGCAGGCCCAAGTCCTTGCCTGAAACTTTCCAGCCTGAAAAGCACTGGCAAAAAAAATAAAAATAATAAAAATTAAAAAGTGAAAAAAAGAATAGCACTGGCAGTGTGTCACTGGGCAGGGGTAGCCGCTCGCCACCGCATCTGCTAGGCGATGCCCTGTCGTCGTTGCCCGGGGTAAGGCCTGCATGATCACACGTAGGATTTGGGCCGGGAGCCAGACTCCTTAATGCCTACAAACACTTTGAATATACTACATTCTCTTCCCTTGTGTTTAATGTAAAGAGACACAATATCTGAACAGCTTTTACCATAAATTATATCTTTTTCATCCCATGGAAAAGTTGATGCTCATTTTATCAAACAAATACAAACCAAAAAAAAAAAAAAATAAAAGAATTACTTTTCCATCTGCACAAAAATACATTTAAACACGAAAGATGTGGTTTCGTGTGTGTTAAACAACATTTTGCTGAGGTCATTTTTAGGCCAATATGCATGTCATCGTTGGCAAAATAAATAAATAAATAAATAAATAAATAAATAAATAAATAAATGATGATGCTTATTTTTACATGCTGAAGTTGCATACCCACAAAGATATGCAGTAGAAGTAATAGCTAGTAATGAGAGCTATGCGTGGAACACCTATCATGTGTCTGGTATGGCCTAAAGTTTTTGTTCTGTGTAGTAAGAGTACCCGTTCAGGTAGAATCAGAAAAGAACTTTATTTTTCCCAGTCTGCCTCATGTCTCTTCAAACCTAAACAGTACACTATTTCATCCCAGACATTTGGGTATAGAGGCAATTCTGGGCCTTCCCCCCGCCGCCTTAGATAATAAACTGGAAGTATCCAGAGCGGCTTAATCTCAGCACTGAATGTCATCGAAGCTGTACCCGTCTGCCAGGCTGAGGATCCCTTAGACTGTGATGCCTCAAGAGGGGAAGAGGGCTGTATGGTCCTCTCTTACTCCTTCCCCCTTCCTAGCCAGTATCTTACAACCCCGGTACTGGAATGCAGGATGCAGAGAAGTCATAAATGAAGGAAAGGTCTAAATGAATTAGCACCAAATAATCTGGCCCTCATGTCCTTTAGCTATGGCACAGTCTCAATGCTAATCTTTTTTCTTTTTTCTTTTTTCTTTTTTTTCAGTTAGAAGTTTTGACAGATCAATGCCTCCTCCCTGGCTGTCCATTTAAATCACACACTCCACCCCTAAAAATGAATGTACATTCCTGTATGTGATCACACACACACACACACACACACACACATAAACACACACTAATGTACATAATGACCTAAAGCCCGCACCTTACTGCACCTTATGCAAGACATGAATTACTCCTGGCTGGAGTTAATTTGAAAAGGCCCCAGTGTGGTCCATGTGACACACAGAGCATATAGAGGACATAGGCACCTTTCTTCAGGGTCTGGAAGTGCAGCTGGCTCCTGGCGGGGCCCCTCTCCGCCTTCCCAGCACTCCTGCAGCTCCCAGCCTTCGTATTTCTCAGGCACGGGACCAACTCAGAATGTGTTAGGGGACATTTAGCACGAATCTCCTCTGTGTACTGACTTGAGTTGAAGGCAAAGTGCCCCTGTTCAATTCCTCCTGTTTGACACGGGCGAAAGACCACAGCCCACCAAGACCCCTCTCCAGAGAAACTCCTCTGTCCTCTAACTGTGGTCTCCTTAAGGCCTCAGTGAGAGCTAGCAGTGGCTGGGCTCGCCCCACATCAGTGCGCTGGTTCATCACACTGGAATGTGCAGGGTGATGGACAATATTTGCTTTTTTCTCTGCTTCTGTTGCTTCAGCTGCAAACGAGGGAGAGGGGGAAACTTTAGTTTTCAGCAAACAGATGCGTCTCCATTGCTTTCTAGGCCTGGTGATAGAATGCTTCTTTAAAAATCCCAATCTTAAAAATATAAATAAATAAATAAATAAATAAATAAATATCCCAATCTTTTCTGTGATGCTTTACATTGCATTTTAGTTGTAAGGCTTCTTTTGTTTTCAAACCAACCAACCAAAGTCATTTTTGGTAAGGTCTCTGTCATTCTATATGAAAGGGAAATAAAAACAAACAAACAAAAAACAAAACAAAAAAAAAAAACTAAGGGGCTTTGGGCAGATTTAACCTTCAAAGGAATTTTGCAGATTTTTAAATTTGCCTTCAGATATCTGTCTACATGAAGATTACAAGACTCTAGGACTCCATACCAAGATGTAACAATATCCTCTCCAGTAGAGGGGAAGCTGCATAATTGTCTCCAAACTACTTTCATTCTGAGAATTTTGGGCAAAGATTCATAGTTATTTCTGTATCATATATGGCACGACTAGCAGGGTTATATATATGTTATATATAATTATTAACATGCTTAAAGTTTTTACTTTATAGTTTAAAGCCTACCATATCCTTTCTGTCCATCTGTTTTGAGAGTTGGCTTTCATTTTCTCTTGGATTTCGGGAAAAAACAAGGAAACTTTGAAATTCAACTTGTTCTTTGTGATTAGTTTCTAGAAATTATGTTGTGTAAAAGGGAACTTTATTGGCTCTATTTTATGATGAAAAAAAAGACTCATTCAAAAAATAATAATAATTCCAGCTCTACTTCTGAAGTAACTAATATCCATAACGGCAGTAGGTCAGGTAACTCATAAATCCATTGATGGAGTCTTTGATCAGTATATATTGATGTATATGTAATGAGTCCCACGGAACCCCAGATGTCCAAATTATTATTTTTTTTATTTTTTCAGATCTCCAAATTAGATGTGCTGCCAAATATTACAGGTGGTCTATCTGAGTATCAAGTGCACTGATTTTGTTTCCAGCCTAGGTTTAGGTGGCTCTATCCGTTAACTACTGATGTCTAACCCAATTTGCATCTTTAAACAACAAATGTTTATTATTTCTAAGTTGCCGCGGATCAGGAATTCAGGAGTGGCTTGAGCTGCATGCTTCTGTCTCAAGATCTCCCAAAAAGTTGTACTTGGGATGGTGTCCAGAGCTGTTGTTAGGGAAAGGCTTTACTAAGCCTGAAGCATCTGCTGCCGAGGTGGCCAGCTCATGTGGCTCCTGGAATAAAGCCTCTATTCCTCTCCGGCTGTTGGCAGGAGCACTCAGATTCAAGAGGGAAAAGTGAAAATCATTTTGTCTCTTATGACTTAGCCTCAGAAGTCACGCCCGGTGATTTTTGCAGTATCTTAGTGGCTACGTGCGTTTGCCCTATTTCATGTGCTTGCATAAAAGGGACTATTTAAGGGAACGCGCAAAAGGATGAAAACCAGGAGGCAGGGATCATTGAGGGCCATTCTGGAGCCTGACCAGCACAGCCGGCCCTCAGACCCCCAAAGATAATGCACATTCTTTCCCATGGGCAAACTGATTTATCCACTTTCATAGGCCACCAAAGTTCTGTCTCATTACAGAGTCAGATAAAAGTCTAGAAGGTCCTCATATGAATCAGGTCAGGTGCAGATGCAGCTCCTCAGGGTATTTTTTTTTTCCTCTGTAAGTGCAGCTCCCAAATATATTCCTTTCAATCTGGAAACCTATGATCTAAAGAGACATGCTGTCCGCCTCGCCCTTCATAATGCAGTGCTGGAAGAGGTCACAGCTATAAGATATTTAGGTGACACGTTTTCAGGGGAATGCTGGGACATCTCCAAATTAAAAGACAGACTATGGCCTTTTATGTCTCTGGTTGCCAAGAAGAAAGTTCGATTCCCAGGGGCTTCTGAGAGTTTTGGAGACATTACATGTTCAGGAAAAATGTTCTGGGCCCTACAAAAGTGTACAAAGGGCCAACAGCCATGAGTGGAGCCTAGCAAGGGCGTTTGTTTTGCAGCAGCTCCAAGCTGTGATGCAAACAGCTCTGCCCCTTGCACCACTGAATTTGGCAAAGCCTTTGGTTTTCGTGGTTATTGGTGGTGAGGAAATATATTAGATGGACAATGACACGAGATTCATAGGAGAGTCATACCCAGGACACCTGGCTGCTGAAGCAAGTCCATTACATCTGCTGCAGAAAATTCAATGCTTTTTTTTTTTTAAGATTTTATTTATTTATTTATTCATGAGAGACACACAGAGAGAGAGAGAGGCAGAGACACAGGCAGAGGGAGAAGTAGGCTCCCTGGGATGAGTCCGACGTGGGACTCTATCCGAGGACCCCAGGATCACGCCAGGCGCCAAAGGCAGACACTCAACCACTGAGCCCCCCAGGTGCCCAAATTCAAAGCTTTTGAAAGACAACGCCTGACATGCTATTGGATCTTGATAGAGACAGCATGTCCACCATGGGCATACGTGACCACACCCCCCCCAACTTTTCATCATGAAATGAGATTTATCAGTCCTACAAAATCATAAGATGAGACACACTTAGTATTTTAGGTTTACATGATGAGTAAGTGAGGCCTCCTGCCAACATCTGGGTGAATGAAATTAGAATGGGCTCTTCATCCCCAGTCAAGTTTTCAGAAACTCTAGCCCCAAACGACAGCTCTGTTGCAACCTTGCTGAGCGACACTCTGAGCTAAACTATTCTTCATGGAGGCATGAACACTGATTAAAAGTGCTTAAACTAGTGAAGTAGTGGTTAAATAAGAAAGTATATTTTTAGCTATGGAATGAATAAGTCACAGGAATAAGAGGCACAGCACAGGGAACATGGTCGGTGATACTGCAACGGCGTTGCATGGTGACAGACGGTCGCTGCACTTGAGGTGAGTGCAGCATAACACAGAGATGCTGAATTACCATGTTGTACACCTGGAGCTAATGCAACATTGTGTGTCCACTACACTCAGGGAAGGAATCAGTCAACTAGAAAAGCACATTTTTAAACTCCTCTCCCCGTACCAAGCTCTGCCTACGAGCTATATCTGCACATGACTAGTCCTGTTGTTCATATCACCCTCTCTTTTTCCACATAGTCTACTTTTCTTAGAAAATATCTGGGTTCTTAACTTGGAAAATGATATGTCACCGCTGATTCACTGGTAATAAAATCAGATGTGACTCTTTAGTCTAATTTTGTGGGATGCTAACCATTCTTTCGCCAACTATTTCTCCGTGTCGTTTATTCCCACAGCATATTGCGTACTTTTGTCTATATCATGGAAATAATTCGATTTTATAAATATGACAGTCATTGATTTCTTTTATCCGAGAAAATCATGAACACCTTTTGTGATTACAAAGCGATATGCTTGAACATACTTTGGAGAATGCTCAATAACATAATGAAAGAAATAATAGCCATTATCTCACTTCCCAAAGATAAACAGTGTATCATTTTATTTCCTTTTTTCAAAGATTTTTATATATGTGGCTTCTGGAGAGATGGAAAGATTAGTACTATATAGTGAGTGATAAATGAGTCTAAGACACCGTAACTTAAATATCTCTAAATTTCCCCCATTTCAGGATTTCCCCTCCCTCTTTTAATTATCAAATCAAATAGCCAGAACTTCTATCCTACGTACCACAAACAACCCTTGATTTAGGATGATTCCCATGAGATATTTTTTTCTTTGACCCTTTTACTTTACACCCCTTTTCTGCTCACGGGATTTTAACTAGCAGATTTCTTAAAATATTTCATAATGTCTTCACTGTGTGTTAATTTCCAATGAAGCTTTTGTTTTTCTTCAGTCAGTGATTAAGTATCTCATTCAGTTATACTTTTGGTTATGTCTTTTTGTTACTCATTTTTACTGATTGGTTTAACAAGTATTGAAAGTTTATTATGCGAGCCACTATGCAAAGCACTGTAATATAAAGGGGAAACAGAAAACAAAGTTCCTTTAATCGCTAAGTTAAAACCTAACTCTCTAAGATAAAGGGGCATAAGTGGCAGTTTGCCAGGATCAGTTCTTTGGCCTTCTTAAATACATTTGAATATCGTATAACATAGCCTGGTAGTAATGCGGGCATGGGAACTTAATTACTCTGACATCTTGCTATAAGAAAGTGATTATCTAATTTGGATTCCTCACTTTTTCAAAAACAATTGAGTCTACAGTTCAAGGCAACAATTTGAAATGCATTAAATAATGTCCATGGGAAAAAAAAAATTTGATATATTAACCTCCTGATCCAGAGTTCCACATGTGCTTGGAAAATATACTGCCATATAATTTAAATTTCTTTCTAAATAAACATTGAATCGGTCGGCTTGCTATGTGTCAGACATTCCTGCTTATTTCTTTAGGGCAATAGTCGTCTGTTCAATGGAGTTTGTATAGGCAAATCTAAATTATGGATTTATTCCTTTTCATTCTACATCTAGATTTATTTGTCTATTAAGATGTGAGAACAAGAAATCAAATAGTGAGGTTTTTCAGGGGATAATGACAAAAATGAGCACTGATACATTGTATTTTTCCACTTGAGGCTTTTATATATATACAACTTGTTTTAAATGGTAATTCATGAAACAGGTGGATTTAACCAAATTTAAACTCTGAAAGGAAGTTTGTTTTATCTCACCACTTTGAACATAAATTTTATATCACACACATCTCTAGTCTGATGTATTAGTGATTAAATACTTGTAACACAGTAAGTTAATGCCACATTAGTACTCTAAAATTTTGGTTATCAATCATAATTCACTACAACATTTATTTCCATTTTGCCTTTTTTCTTGGTGAATATTATTTAGGGTTCATATAGGAGAAATTGAATATTTTATTTATAACAATAGAAGCACAACCAGATGTGCAGGGGTAGAGATAATAATGGACTTTAGAATTTTCATGGAATGCAGCAGATGGCTATTTGGACCATCTAGATTTTATGTCCTGACACACATATAAGATGAAAAATTTAATAAACCAAGTGAAGAGTCTATGAATACAAACAATGGTGAATGTTTGCAGAAAATGCTATTTACTAGTGTTTTATATTTATCCAAGCAGTCTAATGCTTTCCCAGAACTATACCTAAATTGGATATAGCTAATTTTGCAAACATTTTAAAATGAATACCTGTCATTTACATCAGTGTGGATGGAACGGGAGGGTGTTATGCTGCATGAAATAAGTCAATCAAAGAAAGATAGTTATCCTGTGGTTTCACTCATATGTGGAATATAAGAAATAATGAAAGGGACCATAAGAAATGGGCTAATGGGATGAGCACTGGGTGTTATACTATATGTTGACAAATTGAATTTAAATAAAATATTTTTTTAAAATGTCATTTATCCTACATCTAAAGTTTGGATTTAATTAATATTTTAAATGGTAATGATATACTTTGTTGGGCTGAGCTTTAAGAGTCCCGTTAGATTGAATGCCAACTGAATATTTCATTTGACCCTATGATTACAGGGTAATAATTGCTAAAGACCCTTTGTAATAACTGTAAATGAGTTTAGTTTAAAAAACTCCTTTTACCGACTGTTTAAAACGATGTGATACAGGAGTACCCAGTAAATTTGATACCATTGAAATATCCATGGGAATACCCATTACAAAACCAACCCCAATGCCTTTTAAAAATGAACATAGAAAAATCACATGATGGAAATATACATTTATTCATTTATTCTATAATTTGAAATATATTTATTCAACACATAGTATGTGACAGACATTGTGCTAAGTGCTGGAGATCAAAGGGTATGGAAAAGAAAATTAACCCCTGCCCTAAATAATTATATAGCTTACTCTGCGGAGAAAATCATTAATTATACAAACATGCTTATGAATATTTAAGTATATGCTGAGGTAAGTGCTCAGTATGAAAGATGGGTGATTCACTGCAACCTCATAACAAAGAAACTTCTCTAGATTTTGGAGTTTAGGAAAGGCTTCTTTAAAGTTTGTGATGCTTGAGCTGTTCTAGATGTTCTAGGAGTTCATTAGCAGGGACATAAACCCTATGGTGAAGGCCAGACTATTTGAAGAACTAGGGTGATAGGAACCCTGAGCATAAGGGGAAGAATGGTACATGATCAGTCAGCTAAGACAGGTAAAGCAGGGGCGCCTGGGGGGGCTCAGTTGGTTAAGCATCTGCCTTTGGCTCAGGTCATGATCTCGGGGTCCTGGGGTCAAGCACCATGTCAGGCTTCCTGCTCAGCGAGGAGCCTCCTTGTCCCTCTGCTTGCCCCTGACCTGTGCCCTCTCTCTCTCAAATAAATAAATAAAATATTAAAAAATAAAGAGGTAAAGCAGAGTCTAGAAAATGCAACTGAGGAGAGGAAAAGTCATGTGTAGACCCCGGAAGATTTTTTAAAATAACGATAGCAGGGGTAGCACATAATTTGAATTAATTTTTCTGCTTAACATTTCATTGTGATATAATCTATATATAGTAAAGTACACCCTTTTTTGGATGTACAATTCTTTGAATTTTGATTGTCGAATATAGTCATGTAAAAAGTGGCCTGGCATGCTTGCTAGAAATCCCACTGAGTTCTCTAGTACATGGTTTTCTGGTCTGAAAACTGGCTCACGTCTAGACACTGGACAAGAAATATAACTTCTTAACTGGGCAATTGCCCTTAGTTTCCTGGTCATTTATCCTTCATTTCTTTTGATGGAAAAGGCCAACTGGTACCCTTATTGGTTGGCCTGTGTGATAGCCCCTGGTATTAATCATTTCTGTGGGCCAGTTTCCCTTGATGTCAATCTGACCCTGAGATTAGTAAATGTTGTGTCTGCTTTGTTCTGCTTCTCAGGGTCCTATCATCTTTGCTGTGAACAGTAAACCCTGTCATGGAACAGCTGCTCTGACCTTCAGTTCTGACCTCAGACAGCCACTCATACCTAAATGTTTTAGTAAATGTCCACGCTCTTATCACCATCGCATTCTCTATGGTCTTGGTGAAAAGTAGAACATCTGAGCCTCACTGTGGAACATCACCTGCTGGGTCCTTGGGCCTTATATTGGACGTATACTCCAGTGTGCCCACCTCCTCAGAACTCCTGTTGCTGTCCCCTTGTCATTGTCTTTATGTTTGTTTGTTGATTTATTTATCTATCTTCCCTTTTCTCAAGTTTTTATTTAAATTCAAGTGAGCTAATAAACAGTGTATAGTTTCAGGTGTAAAGTCTAGTGATTCAACAATTCCATACAACACCCAGTGCTCATCACAATTGCTCTCCTTAACACCCATCACCTATTTAACCCATCCCCATATCCACCTCCCTCCATCAACCCTCAGTTTGTTCTCTCTAGTTAAGAGTCTGTTTTTAGGGACACCTGGGGGGCTCAGCAGTTGAGCATCTGCCTTTGGCTCAGGGCGTGATCCTGGAGTGCTGGGATTGAGTCCCACATCGGGCTCCCTGTGTGGACCCTGCTTCTCCCTCTGCCTGTGTCTTTGCCTCTCTCTCTGTCTCTAATGAGTAAATAAATCAATCTTTTTTTTTTTTTTTTAAAGAGTCTGTTTCTGGTTTGTCTCTGTTTTTCTTTCCCCCCCTACGTTCATCTGCTTTCTTAAATTCCACATATGAGTGGAATCATATTATATTTATCTTTCTCTGATTTATTTCACTTAGCATAATACACTCTACCTCCATCCATGTCATTGCAAATGACAAGATTTCATTCTTTTTAATGGCTGAGTAATATTCTAGCCTATATCTATATCTATCTATATCTATACTATATCACCCTTTCTTTATCCATTCATCAGTCCATGGTATTTGGGCCCTTTCCATAATTTTCCTATTGTTGTTATGCTGCTATAAATATTGGAATATATGTATCCCTTTGAATCAGTATGTTTGTATCATTTATTTATTATTTATTTTTTAAAATTTTATTTTAAGTGGGCTCCATGCCCAAAGTAGGCTCAGCTCAAACTTACAACTCTGAGATCTAGAGTCACATGCTCTACCAACTGAGCCAGTCAGGCCCAGTATTTTTGTATCCTTTGGGGAAATACCTAGAAATGCAATTGCTGGGTTCTAGGGTAGTTTTATTTTTATTTTTATTTTTTTACTTTTTTTAAATTTTTATATATATTTTTATTTTTTACTTTTTGAGGAAACTCCATACTGTTTTCTACAGAGGCTGCCCTGGTTTTCATTCCTACCAACAATGTAAGACAATTACCCTTTCGCTGCATCCTTGGCAACACCTGTTATTTCCTATGTCATTAGTTTTAGTCATTTTGACTGGTGTAAGGGGATATCTCATTGTGTGTGTTTTTTTTTTTAATTTAAATTCAATTAGCCAACATAGAGTATATCATTAGTTTCAGTTGTAGCATTTAGTAATTCATCAGTTGCATACAATACCCAGTGCTCATCACATCATGTTCCCTTCTTAATGCTCCTTATCCATGTCCCCCATCCCCTTTATCACCTCCCTTCCAGCAACCTTCAGTTTATTTCCTATAGTTAAGAGTGTCTCACTGTTTATCTCCCTTTCTGATTTCTTCCCAGTTTTTTGATTGGATTATTCTTGAGTGTTGAGTTGGGTAAGTTCTTTATAGATCTTGGATACTAGTCCTTTATCTCATATGTCATTTGCAAATATTTTCTCCCATTCTGTCGATTGCCTTTAGTTCTGTTGACTGTTTCCTTTGCTGTACAAAAGTTTCTTTTCTTATCTTGATGTAGTCCCAATAGTTCATTTTTGCTTTTGTTTCCCTTGCCTTTGGAGATGAGCCTAGCAAGAAGTTGCTGTGACCGAGGTCAAAGAGGTTGCTGCCTGTGTTCTACTCTAGGATTTTGATGGATTCCTGTCTCACATTTGAGTCTTTCATCCATTTTGAATTTATTTTTGTGAATGGTATAAGATAATGGTCCAGTTTCATTCTTTTCCATGTTGCTGTCCATTGTCCCAACACCACTTGTTGAAGAGACTGTCTTTTTTTCCATTGGGTATTCTTTCTTGCTTTGTCAAAATCAGTTGAACCATATGATCCTCTCAATAGATGTAGAGAAAGCAACTGACAAAGTACATGCATTTATGATAAAAATCCTCAACACAGTAGGGATAGAGGAAACATATGTCAATAATAATAAAGGCCATATATGAAAGAACCACAGCCAGTATCATCCTCAATGGACAAAACCTGAGAGCTTTTCCTATATGATTGGGAACAATACAGGGATGTCCACTTCAACCACTCTTATTTAACATAGTACTGGAAGTCCTGGCTTTAGCAATTGGACAACAAAAAGAAATAAAATGTATCCAAATCATCATGAAAGAGGTCAAACTGTCACTATTTGCAGACAACATGATAGTCTATATAGAAAACCCAAACGACTTCACCAAAAAATTTTGAGGACTGATACACAAATTCAGTAAAGTTGCAGTATACAAAATCAGCATAGAGACATCTGTTAAATTTCTATACATCAATGATGAAGCAGGAGAAAGAGAAATCAAATAATTTATTCCCTTCATAATTGCAACAAAAACCATAAGGTACCTGAGGAAAAAACCTAACCAAATCGGTAAAAGGCCTGTACTCTGAAAACTATAAACACTTATGATAGAAACTGAAGATGACAAAAGAAATGGAAAACCATTCCATGATCATGGACTGGAAGGGTAAATATTGTTAAAATGTCTATACTACATAAAGCAATCTACACATTTAATACAATTTCTATCAAAATGCAACCAACATTTTTCACAGAGCCAGAACAAATCTTAAACGTGTATGGAGTCACAAAAGACTCCAAATAGCTATAGCAATCTTGAAAAAGGGAAACAAGCTGTAGTGACTCTTAATGACAGAGAACAAGCTGAGGGTTTATGGGGAAAGGTGGTTGGGAATGGGCTGGATGGGTGATGGGTGTTAAAGAAGGCGCGTCTTGTTATGGGCACTGGGTGTTGTATGTAAGTGATGAATCACTGAATTCTACTCCAGGCATCAATTTTGCCCTATATGTTAACTAATACAAGTTAAATTAAAAAATAATAAAAATCAGTCCATCAATAGAAAAGCAAAGCTGGAGGCATTACAGTTGCAGACTTCAAGTTACAAAGCTGTAGTGATCAAGGCAATATGGTCCAGGCACAAAAACTGGCACATAGATCAATGGAAGAGAGGAGAAAACTCAGAAATGAACCTGGGACCTTTTTTGGATATGTTTGTCCAGTATCTGCTATAGGAATTCTGGTATTTCATTTTTTGCTCAATGAAGTCATTTCTTTTTCATGTTTTAGGAGCCTTCCTGAAGCTATTGTAAAGCATCTGATTCTAAACTGTATCTCAATTGAATGTTCTCAAATCAATAAACTCTCCTATATCCAAACTTAAGATTCTGTCCCTTTGTTCAAAATTTTTGGAATCTATTTGCTCCTATTCTTTCCCAGTTCCTTAGAATACATTCTGGCCAAGTTATCAGCTCTTCTAAGATGTAATCTCTTTTCCTCCCCTATCAGGTTCATGACCTTAACTCGTTTATGCTGTGAATTAACCCTACTTATATGCCACTGTCTAGGAGAGACATATTCTATGGAGGACACGTGTTTCCATACAGGTGAGAGGCCTCTGCACTGTCTTCAAGAGAATTGGGGTGCTGGCTCTTAACAGGAAGGAGTAGATCACTTCAGCATGGTCAAAGGGTTAAAAGAGATCTGGGAAGTTAAAATGTTTGATAAAATTTACCAGATGTCCCATCCCCAAATATGGCAGGGTCCTCCATTCCACATGTAAGGTGGTGAAGCAGGATTGGGAATGATGGAAAAGCAATTTGCTATGCAGGCATGGAAAAATGTTTCTCAAACCAATAAGGAAGTCTGGAACACATAAGACCCATCAGAGTTGTCCAACTTTGAGCCAGAATGACTGGACCATTATACCTCTGCCATCAGCCATTGATTATAAGCTGCCCCAAGAAAGGTGTTCTTTTGGACAGAACAGCTCTTTGCAGCTGAGTCAAGCCTGAAGATGATGATATGGTGTCTGCTGTCATGTGAGGCATGAAGTTAATACTTGTAGTAAGAGAAGATAGTAGGTGCAGTTTTATATCTTTTACACAGATTGGTTACTACAAAATACAGATTTAATGATCTGGAAGTCACATCCATAGAAAATACGTAAATTGAAGCATAAAGAAGAGGAAAAACAAAAACAAATGCATGAGAAGAAATAAAGGCACGTTGAAAATGCAACTGGAATGTAACTGGAGTACCAGAAGAAAAGGAGACATTAGAGGAAGTGCAATATTTACAGTTATAATATCTGAGAGTTTTCCAAATCATTCCAAACTACAGATTCAGGAAGTTTAGCAAAACCCACAAGAAACAATTGCGAAGAAAAGAAAACAAATGAAAACAAAACACATCAAGTATACTTTGGTCAAACTACTGAAGAACAAGGCAAAGTGGAATCTTCAAAGGAACCATGAAGCGGGGGGGGGACAATATATTTTGAGAGCAAAAATAAAAAGAATAAATGCTGAGTTTCACCAGAAACAATGAGAGCCAGAAAATGTGGAATGCATTATTAAATTGTAGAAAGAATATTACTGCCAACCCAGAATTTTATAGGCATTAAATCTATCATTTCACAATGAAAGTAAAACAAAGACATTTTCAAATAAATGAAACTGAGAGTGTTAGTTGTCCTTGCACTGCAAGGAAAAATCCCCTGCAGATGAATTTCGAATCTAAATTATTATACAATAAAAATTGTGGAAGAAACATATGAGGACATATTATTGGCCATGAAGAAGTCAAAGATTTGTTTTTAAAAATTATTAATTAGGCTATAGTAAAATAAGAGCTTATGTTCTTAATTTCTTATCAAAAGATAACAAGATAACAGAAAGGAAGTAAAAAGGCAAGCTATAAAGTAAAAGACATATATACTAACACATCTGATGAAGGTCACACACTCACATATATATTTAATAGCTGCTAATCAATACCGAAGAGACTAAAAAACCTAATTGAAAAAGCAAAAGTCTTAATCAGGCACCTCTTAAAAGATGGATATCCAAATGACTGATAAATATATAAAAAGGTACTCAACTTTATTGGTTACAAGAAAATGCAAATTAAAACAAAAGCAATACCACTTGTTTGCAAAATGTGGAGTCATTGCACTATCACGCTGGTGGGAATTTAAACCTTTATTACTATTTTGGATATTTGTATCTGCAGGCATCTACTGATGCTAAACATATGTGTACCCTATGAACTTGGAATTCTACTCCAAGGATTATATTCCACAAAATTGATACATATGGTCTCCAAATTCATGTACCTGCATTTTTATCACAGTGCTCCCTACAATAGTGAAAAATTGGGTACTACCCAAATAATCATCAAAGTTAGAATGGATAAATGGTGGCATTTTCGCATAATATAATACTACCCATGAATTAAAATGAAAGAACTAATATTAAATGCACCCAATATGATGGACTCTAACAAACAGCATAGGTAACAAAACTAGCCAGACACACACAAAAAATACGTACTGTGTGATTCTATTCATATAACGTGCAAATCAGGTATGATAAATATCATTACTTATAAGTGGAGGGTGGATAATAGCTGAATGAGGGCTTCTTGCATGCTGAGATTTTTGGCTTTTGGTTGTGGTCACAGAGCATGTTCCATTTGTGAAATTAATTATGCCTATATTTATGATTTTTGCACTGCTCAGTGGTGTATTTCAATAAAAAATTCAAAGAGAACAGAGAATCTAAAATAACTGTGATTATGTAAAAATTATTAGATACAGGTTCTTGAGCTAGAATATAAAAAGAAGCGTTTAAAAAATATATGTGCACTCACAAAAATCGTAGAAAAAATGTAAATGTTATATGTGGATTATACATTATAAGTGATTCTTAAATTATTTTTGCTCACGTTTTTAAATTAAAAGTTCCGTGGTCTTTGACATAAGCAAGCTTTTATTCTTTAATAAGGACAGAATCATTTTAAAATTTCAGTTAAACAGAGATAATTGTTAGGGTGTTGGTAAAAGTATCTTGTGTCAAATCGTGGCTACTTTACTACAAAATTTCTATTTGCTAAAAAGAACTCTTATGGTTGTTTCTTGTTATTGTTATTTCAATTATTTTATTGTGATTAGTTGGTAGAAAGACACACAAAAGGCCCATATCGTAGTGCAGTCACTGATTTCAGAACCTAATAAGGTTGGTATTTTTAACATCTGCCTTGGTCTTTCTATCAGCCCAGGCTGTGTGCCTGACACACCAAGACCAGTCTCTCTTCATTTAATCTCCCTGCTAGGCTTTTCCTTCTGCCTCTGAAGTTATGCTTTATTGCCTCAAGTTCTACATCAAGATTCTCGAAGTGTTTCATCTTCCCTCCATCATAGTCATTGCCTCCACTTTAGCTGCCACACTAGAACGGTTCTATAACCCTATTATCAGGATGCCTGGGGGGCTCAGTGGTTGAGCCTCTGCCTTGGGCTCAGGGCATAACCCCTGGGGTCCCAGGATTGAGTCCTGCATTGGGCTCCCCCGCAGGGAGCCTGCTTCTCCCTCTGCCCGTGTCTCTGCATCTCTGTGTCTCTCATTAGTAAATAAAAACTTAAAAAAAAACTATTATCTTTCCTTCTAAATTACTTACATAGATTGCATGAACTACATACATGCGTGTGCTCACGAACACACACATCTAAAAGAAAAAGCAAAATATAAAATGAAATCACACTCATAGTATTAGCTCTCAACTTTTTTTTTTTTTTTTTAGAGTTGTATTTATTTATTCCTGAGAGACACACACACAGAGGCAGAGACACAGGCAGAGGGAGAAGCAGGTACCTCACAGTGAGCCCGATGCAGGACTCGATTCCAGGACCCCAGGATCATGCCCTGAGCCCAAGGCAGAGGATCAACTGCTGAGTCACCCAGGGGTCCCTAGCTTTCAACTTTTGAAGCCGATAGCCACAATGCCTCAGTTTGCACCCCGACTCTAACACTTGTTAGCTGTGTCACCTTAGGTATGATACAACTCATCTGCTCTTCATGTGCTTGTGAATCAGAAATAAAGAAGGTAACTTATGAAATTATGTTCTTATGAGGACAGCAGGATGTGATTTATGTAAAGTCATTGAAACAGGGTTTAGTACATCCAAAGCATCATAATGGTTTGTTTTCATGCTATTATTAATATAATTTGTATTGTGATTTTTATTTATTATTATTTTTTTTAATAGAGAGGGAGAGACATTGGTGGTGGAGGGAGGCAGAGAGAGAGAGAGAATCCTAGTCAGGCTCCACCCTCAGTGCAGAGCTGGATCTCACAACTCGGGGGACATGACCTGAGCCAAAATCACAAGTCCAGGGCTTAACCAACTGAGCCACCCAGACACCCCTCTCCCAACTCGCTTTCTATTTGTTTTTTTTTTTCATAGTTAAGAATATACCAAATAGTTTACCTGTATCCTTATTTCAAACTTAGGAGTTATTTCAGAATTTTTTCAAGTCATTAAGTAGCTTTTCATTCATTACAATTTTCTTTCGAGGTGACATAATTGCCTTATTTTTCTTTTGGTTAGATATCTAGGTCTTTATTTCTTTTTTGCAAATTTACATAATCCTGAAATTATCATGTTTGTGCAAAAATGTTTATCTGCATTTGGGAGTACTTCTTCAAGGTGGATTAAAATAAATGGATTACTAAGTGAAAAAGTAAGACAATTAAAAGCATTTATGTCATGCGTAAAATAAAAAAAAAACATACTGGACATGTGTTTGTATAGAAAATAGTGCCATCTTGTACAGAAAAAAATGCCATCTACTATTACTTTCTGCAATAATGACAATTTTCTATAATCAGCTATGTCCAATATAAAGACTATGAGCCATGTGTGGCTATCGAATTCTTAAATGGGGCTAGTATGACCAAGAAACTGAATTTATGTGATTATGTGACTGGGTGTGATTAGTGGCTATGGGCAACACAGTGTCCATACTTCTGCAACTTCCATCCAAGTCACTCGTAGCATTGACAAAAACTCCCTGTTCTTGCTTGGTAACACTCCTCTGACGTGTGATAATGTTGCACTAATAATCACAATTTTCATTATTCCTGTATTTTTAAAATAGCTTACCACATTTTTATGAATACCTAACAATATGATGCTTAGTTTTGCTCATTTATGATCTTCAGGAAATAATCATCTTTATCCACCTTTCTCTTTATTTTTTCTGGTTTATACACCATATCTAAGATTTATCCATGTTGTCCTACGTAGTAGTTTGTTCATTCCCAGAGCTTATAGTATTCCATCTTGTGAGTTTACCACAATTTCTCTATTATACAGTTAAAAAGCATTTAGTCTAAGTTATTTACTGTTAGGCTGTGAGGAATTATGTGCATTTCTCATGGTGCATATTTTTTTTAGTTCTAGCAGGATATAAGACTAAGGAATGAAACTGTTGGGTCATAATATAGCCATGTATTCAAATTTTCTGTATCATTTTAAATTGTATTTCAAAACAATTATACCAGTTAATATTTCCACCCAAACACTTATCTGCGTTCTTTATGTT
Source organism: Canis aureus (assembly GCF_053574225.1). NCBI lineage: Eukaryota > Metazoa > Chordata > Mammalia > Carnivora > Canidae > Canis > Canis aureus. The sequence continues at coordinate 45,388,236 of NC_135624.1, read as the reverse complement.
CCACGCTATTATCAACACTTTGTTCTGCGGGTCTTTTAAAATTCAATTTGCCAACATACAGTACATCTTTAATTTCAGATGTAGTTCTCAATAATTCATCAGTTGCATAGAACTCCTAGTGCTCATCACAATCACTTACCCTCCTTAATGCCCCTCACTGACTTTCCCCAAATCCCATCCACCTCCCCTTCAGCCACTCTCAGTTTTCCAGAGTTAAGAGTCTCTCATGATTTGCCTTCCTCTCTGATTTTTTCCCCATTCAGTTTTGCAGGCCTTTTTCATTTCAAATAGAAGTAGTATTATTAGAGGGATACCTGGGGGGCTCAGTGGTTGAGCACCTGCCTTCGGCTCAGGGGTGACCCTGGAGTCCTGGGATCGAGTCCCACGTCAGGCTCCCTGCATGGAGCCTGCTTCTCCCTCTGCCTGTGTCTCTGCCTCTCTCTGTGTGTCTCTCATGAATAAATAAATAAAATCTTTAAAAAAGTAGTAGTATAGGTACAGATTGTAGTCCTAATTGCATATTTGATTATTAATGAGGTTGGCTATCTCTTCATGTTATTAGTCATTACTATTTTCTTTTTTGCCCTATGTTTGTTCATGCCTTTTATTTATTTTTTCTATTTGTTTGATAATTGCATAGATACATATGAATTCCTTATGTGTTTTTAGTTTAATAGAATGATATACTTTATAGATAATTTTCCTAATTTGTAGTCTGTATGTCAAATATTTCATGGTATCTTCTGACAAATTCAAAATTGAAAAATGACACCTCTCAATCTTTCCCTTTTTTATTTTTTTATTTTTAATTTTTTTAAATTTTTGTTTTCAATCTTTCCTTTGATTGTGATTGTATCTTAGGTCTTGCCTAAGAAATCATTCCATATCTATGGACTATGTACCTATAATCCTCTCAATTGTTTATGTATTCAAAAATTTTCATTTTCATATTAAATCTTTAGCTAATTTTAAATTCATTTTCTGTAAGTATTGCAGTAAGAATCCAATTTCATATGCCCCAGAGAACTCAACTGTCTCATAACTATGCCCTGCTTTTTCCAGTGGTTTATAATGGTGCTTCTTTTAAAACAAATTTTCACATATAAATGAATCTGTTTTGGCTCTCTTTTCTGTCCACGGTTTAATTTTTCTAGTTTTATGCAACCATTACAGTTTTAATCACAATAACTTTAGAATGGATTTTGATAGCTGTGAAGGAAAAATTATCACCTCACTTTCTTCTCTTGTAGTTTCTTGCCTTTCTGTCATTTGCTCTACTACCTAACTTTTATAAGTATGTGTCAAGTTATCTAATTATTACTACTAAGATTTTGGAAGGGTGTTCTGCATGTTTCCTATTTTGATATTAACATTAGTAAGTAGAGAAATCTAAAGCCATGCATGTCTAGATATAAATTAAAAGGAGTTTGAAGGGGCAGCTGGGTGGCATGGTCAGTTAAGTGTCTGGATCTTGGTTTCAGCTCAGGTTGTGACCTCAGAATCCTGAGATCTAGCCTCATCAGGCTTTATGCTCAGTGAAGAGTCTGCTTAAGACCTTTTTGCCCTCTCCCTCTGGCCCTCACCCCCTGCTCACATTCTCTTCTTCTAAATTAAATAAATAAATCTTTAATAAAAGGAGTTTGAAGATTTGTATAGTAATCATATATTTCCCCTGTTGTCCCACTATTGATTTTTTCACTATAAAAAAAATCAATCTCTTGAAAGTTCATATATAAATGTGAAATCTCTAAATTCATTTCTAATTATTCTCATGAGTTAGGAACTTAGAATGAAGAGCTACTATACTAAAGGTAAAAACAACAACAACAACAACAACAACAAAAACAAAACAACAACAACAAAAAAACCAACAACAATAAAAAAAACATTTTCCCAAAGTTGGAACTCCACAGTAGTTTCTGAAATCATCTGTTAAATACTAAGTTCAGTGACAACTGAGGAATATATACAGTATTCCTTACTAAAATCTTTAGAGAGCTACCTTCTCATCTTGTGTAAGTTCATTTCCTGGGGACATCATCGTGTCTTTGCCATGTTTTTTGTATAACAATAATATTAGCAGAGAACATAACTGAACACATACAAAATACCAAGAGCATGATTTTGTTTAATTTTCATTTGAGCCATCATAACCAATAGATGATGACTCAGAAACTCAAAGGTGTCAATTACATTCCTCCTTAGTCACCAGTCCCACTAGTAAGTGAGAAAATTTGCATTTAAACCTAAATTTATTTGGCAGAAAGGTGAAAAATGTGGTTAAATTAAGAGCTGAAAAAAAAGTATGTGAAAAAAAAAAAAGTATGTGGATGTGGCATCTCAGCTTTGGTTGAATAATCATGGCTCCTCCCACTGCCATCCAGTATATCCACATTCTAATCCTCAGAAAGTGTTATGGTTATATTAAAGATCCTGAGATGGTGAGGTTATTCTATATTATCTGCATGGGCTTGATATAATCATAATGGTCCTTATTTAAGAGAGACAGATCAGAGAGGTAGTAGGAAATGGAATGACCAGAGAAGGAGGTTGAACTGTTGCAAGTGACAGGTCATAAGCCAAGACACTTGGCCTCCAGGGGCATCTAGAAGTTGGCCTCTACAGGCTTCTAGAAAACCATCTAGAGGTTGGAAAGGACAAGGAAACAGATTTTTACCTTAGAGCCCCCAGCCAGAAATAGTCATGCTGACGCCAATTTTCAACTTCAGACCCTCAGAACTGTAAGATAAAAATGGGTTGATTTTTTAAAGCCATTGAGTTTATGGTATTTTGTGACATTAACAATAGCGAACGAGTGCAGTTTGCTTTACTTAAGTAAACACAGCATGAATAGTACATCAGTGACTAGCTCTAGATGAGGCAGAAACATTTTCATTTCCTGAACTAATATGTAAGAAGGTTTCCTAATGAACACCTGTTACTAAGAAGATGTCTCCTTTGGGAAATGTATACAGTGGACTTTAAATATCATCAAGCCTTTCCAGATGAAGTCTTTCTCCTTGGTTGGTTCTCATTTCAAAAACATTTGTGTTTTTTTCCTTCACAGCCTATTGAGCTTTGTCATGCTGGAGACTTCCTGCAGCTTTCCTGCCACTGCAACAAAATGATAGGAGTATCAGCACCAGTGGGAGCCAAGGCTTCAAAAACCTATTTAAGCCATTACATGGACACCCCGCAAATCTACACAGGAATACAAATCTGTCAGCCTTGGTCACTATGAAGCCAGTAAACTGAAGTCTTATTTACATACTCTCTATCATCAGACCTTCTGTAACAAAAACAGTTCATGGCCATTCTGCAGAGGTTAGATACTTCTGAGGTGTTTCTATTATTTTATGGAGTCAGTCCTTAATTGGAAATGGAATTATGAAAGATAGGTCAGGTGGAGTAAGATAGGCAAGGTGTTGTGGGTTTGTAGCTATCAGTGCAAGACATCCCTCATTCTCTCTGTGGTCTCTCTTGGGTGTCTCCCAGGGTTCATACTGCAGGGGAGAGCTCGTTGTTAGCACATACAAAATTTATAGATCATTCTTCAAGACTCTGCCGGGGACGTTCCATCATTCTCATCTCTGTAACTTTAGGCAAAGTTTGCATTCTAGTGTCAATAACCAATTCCAGCAGTGTGTCAGGAGAAGTTCCAGAAATGCTTGCCAGGAAGTTAATTCCTAACACACGGGGGAGTGCTTCCATGTTAATAAATTCTCCTCCATCCAGCTTCATAGTCTATATTTTTACCCTGGTTCAAAGCCACATGATCCACATTATATATGTTCATTCAGTTCCTGCCTAAATATATAAATAGATTTTATATGTGTGTGTGTATATATATATATATATATATATATATATATATATATATATATATATAGTGACTAGGTCTTGCAATTATTTCAGAACAACTACTATTTTCTCCTGGAACACAGACTAAATTCTTCCTCTCTGACTGACTGTCTAGAAGCAAGGAG